>NC_140607.1:2604926-2927426 GCF_057381915.1 Diplotaxodon limnothrissa | reverse complement strand
GCATCACTTCAGAGCTGAAGTAAACCAAAACCCAGCGTCAGAGAGAGACAGGGATTAAGGAATTTACTTCCCCCGCCAGGTGGAGCTGAGACTTTTCAGAGGATTAAAAACTTGAATTAAGCGTGCAGTGCAGGATCAAGATCTGCCTCTGTGAATAGGATCTGATCTCAGACAAGTTGCACTGAAAAAGCAGTAATACTTTGGTGGACACTCAGGCTCCCTAATCTGTAGATGAAACAAGTCATTTACCCTGAAACACAAGTGTCTTTGACATATGTTGGATGTTTAGATATTTAGTAAATCTGTCTGTAAACCTTAGCAAGTTAGTTTGCGGCAAAGAAAACTGTGCATTGATTTAATATTGTATCAAAATATTACAATATTCTGAAAAAGTATTAAAGTGAACCTTTCATATCTGTATTTCTTGCATGTAAAGTGAACTATTTCAAACCTGATTATGGCTTGACAGCAGATGGAAGCATGAAGTCCAAAATCTCCTGGTCGATGCCTGTGTTGAATCTGGACCTGTTAAACCACAGTGGACCAATCATCATTAACACCAGCAGGTGACGTGACCCTCCTAAACTGTGGAAACGTCACACTTGTACTTCAAACACTGTGAATGTTTACAGACTTTAAGACTTTGATTTTTCTGATTTTTGTGAGCTGCAGGTTATATCCTGTAAAATGTAAAGAAAAAAGACTTTAAATGCCTCCGACTGAATATATAAAGAATTTGAATATATGAAATTTTGCTTTTTTTTTTTTTTAGCTAAATAACAAAAAGGACATTTTGTCTCAAAAACACTTTTTTTTACTAAAACATGTATGTTTTCAGTCATTTTTGCACAAAGTCAGGAAAACTGTTGCTTGGTACCTGAAGACGTTGTGTATTAGCGTCCTCTCCGTGAGATAATAATGATAATGTCCATTTAGTGAATGCTCGTCAAAAATTGCTTCTTAAATGGTTGTAATTGGATGAATTTCTGAGGCAATGCAAATGAAGGCTAATTGCCACTTGCTTTCCAGGCCAGTTAGAAATTACCACCGAGCGAAACTGGAAAAAACGGTCCCCGTGTATGCCGTAAGGCTCCCCTACAACATTCCTATTCATAATGCACAAGCATATCCTAAACAGCTCAGTGGAATTGGTTTGCTGCCAAATGACTCTCCCTCTCTCTTAACAAACACAACGACAATATTGTGAGTCAAGCTGTTGTTTGTTACTGGGCAGCAAGATGACGGCAGCTCTGTGACTCCCGCATCACAAACCAGTGTGTAGTGACCTGACCTGCTGCTAAAGGAGTGTGTGAGGATGCTGAGAATGGGGTAGGAGACATCAAACTCAGGCAGATGGGATGAAACAATGGCACGATGCGGCGCGTCTGTGACAGGCTGTACCAGCTGATCAAGGCTACTGCAATTTACTAGTGATGAGAGGAGATCTCACAACCACCAAATGCTACCAAATAGCAGAGCTTTGCTTTTAAAATGACTATAATTTGTCTCCTGACATGATCTATATAAGCAGTTTCTTTGTCCTATTATCTCCTTTATGGAAGCAGCAACAGTCGCTGTCTTTTATTTTGCCAAGTATTGTTCTTTATTAAGTGGAACACGGAGCATTACTCAGTGTCTTGTCAGCTCCTGCAATTTACTATGTAGGATATGTTGTCTACATCTACTTAGCTAATTAAGACAGTCACAGCAGTGTAGATTTCAGGGCAGATCAAACACTACGGTGTTGATATGGGAAACAGGGAAGACTAGTCTCCACCAACTCTGTTATATCATAATCCCTGTTCCTTCAGCCTGATTAAAACATTTCAACAAGAGCCTGGGCTGCCTACTGTGGTAGTGCTGCAGAGAGGCTTGGTGGAGAAATATCACAGCTTCCTCATTAGCGAGAGGGGATTTCATTTGGAATATCTCACCGAGCACTTTGAGAGATGCGGCTGTATTTACATTTAAGAGATCCAAAGTGGCCATCTGAAGCTAGCTACCTCTTTCCTTAATTGCTGGCTTCAGTTGTCCATGAATACATCCACTTTATCACTGGCTCTCATTACTGGACGGCACAGAGGAAAGCCTCTTTCTCCTCTCTCTCCATTTTCTCCATCTTCTTCTCTAGCAGGGCAAGACCACATCAGAGTTCTCCCAGTGGCCAAAAGACACAAACAATCAAGAGGGATTAGACTCTAATCCTGTTTTTACTTTCATCTGCCACATATTCAAAGGGAGAAGCTCTGTGAAGCGTGGAATTCTTGAAGGATCTGCTCCCTGAAAAAATAAGTGGAAGCGGAGTAAACAATGCAATGGGACGGGGATTACAAGTTTTAAATGACAAGAAGACAATGGGCTTGACATCAGATTTATATTTAGTCTTCACTGGCTAAATCTTTGCTCGGCTGTGGACTAAGACAATTAAAGATACTGTAGAAATAATGAATAATGTAAGGTCACTTTAGTGTACCCCTCATTTTGTGTTCATTGGTAGTATTCTTTTCCAAAATGAACACAATACAAAACATTTGAATTTTCAATTACTACTGGGGAAAATCGTTTTTTGTCCCCTGAATTACATTATTGTGTGATTGTAATGACCTATCACCACCAGCCATTGGAGCAATTCTGTTTCTGTTCTGGTTTAAAGAGCCTGTCGTTTAGACCGGACGCACCTTGTCACCGTGGTAACCCTCATGGATGTGAAAATGTAGAAAAGTCACTGAATTTGAAGCTTTTGTTCATTTGTTTGTTTTGTTTAAAGAAATAATCCTTGAAGAATCCTGGTGTAAAGACCTGTAACTTCACTATAAAGTGAAGTGTTTGTCATAGTCCTACCAGCACCCCCCCCCTCACAGTCTCTCTCTGTGTCTCACACCTTTCTCAGTTGAGGCAGGTGTTCTGGGTTTTTAGCCCCGCCTATGGGTGTGGCTGCTTTTGTGGTACACAGGTGTAGCTCATCTTTAGCTCTTCACCTCCTTCGACCTTTATTCTCTACGTGTTTCTGGTCCTGTTTGTATTCTGTTGTATCCATTTGAACATTCAGTCGCTGGACCTCACCTGGAAATTAGCTTTTAATAATAGCAAGCCATTCTGCTCGCCTGCACTCACACGTGTTATGAAGTTGTTGTTTTTGGTGAAGACAAATAGTTTAAAAAAATTAAAAGGATGTGAAGTGAAGTAGCAACTCAGTTTGGCCTCGTTATGATCGGCAGACACAAGAGCATTTCCCTGCTGCTATCACTGAACTTGGCTTTGCTGAGCATAAGGTAGCTGTTAGCTGATACTGAAAAGTAATAAACGTTAGCTAGCTAACTACTTTTAGACTGAAGTTAGTCAGATAACATTTATTACTTCTTACAAAGGAATAATGAATGTTAAAGGTTTCTTCTTATCATTATTATCATCATTTTATCAATAGTAATATCTGTGAGATGATCTTGGGTATGATCAGTAAAGTTTTTAGATTGGTGGCTTTGGTTACGTTCTGGCACGTACAGTGAATTTTCACTTTTCAACACTCAAACCGGATTCTTGAAACTGGGAATATAACAAAGTCGAAGGGTAACATATGAAGGTCAAAGCAAATTCAAGAAATGTTAAACTATTGTGGAAACGTTTTAAACTTTTTTTTTGTCAGACCCAGATGTAAGACTCGAAAACAAGGAATATAAAACTCAGAAACAGTGTTATATGAAAAATAAAACAGGAAAACAGTAACATTTAGACCAGGACTAAGACTTGACACAAAAACAGATAAGAACCACTGAGACAAGCCTGGAAGGACGGAATAGGAGTACAAAAGCAGATTAATCAACTAAGGAAATGGGGATCTAACAACAGAGAAACAAAATACAAATAACCCCATGAACATAAATATAACCATATAAACAGAAGACTGAATAATAAAGAATATATACTAGAAATATAGAAATACTAGAAAACCCCTGTACTCAGTCCTAAAAATCTTAAACATGGTGTCTAACTAGATGTTTGCTTTAGTTGGCATTACCTTACAGTAACACTGTGAGGAGTTATTTTTGACCAGCATATGTCAATGTGGATATTAAACAAATATTAAACTGCTTTTCTTCCATTTGAACAATATCTCTGAAATTAGACACACCCTGTCTCAGAGTGATGCTGAAAAACTAGTTCATGCATTCATTACTTCTAGGTTGAGCCATCGTAATACATTAATATCAAGTGTTCCTGCTGCAGTAGGCTGCTGGGGGCTCTCCATAGTGCACTGAGCATTTCTTCTTTACTCATCTCTTTTCAATCTCTGCGTGTTTACACATCATTATTGTATTTAGTAATTAGTAATTAGCAATTATTCAACTCTGAGTCTCTCTCCAATGATTAGCTTTTTGTCCGGTCTCTCTTGCTTTCTTCTCTTTCCCTGGTTGTAACTGGTCGTGGCAGATGACTGGTTCCACTGGGGCCTTTTTCCTATTAAGGAGTTTTTCCTTCTCGCTGTCGACAAGTATTTGCATAAAGGGTGTTGTGTGATTGTTACAGCCTCTTTCTCATATTTCAGGGTTTTTACCTTACAATATAAAGTGCCTTGAGGTAAACTGCATTCAACTGAATAATTCATATACTGAAATACAACATGACCAATTTTAAACACAGGAACTCATTGATAGCTGATCTATCTAACACAAGGGCGGGCCCCCTTAATTAAGGGGCCACGTGATAAAAGGGCACTGTTATGGAGGACTGCACCAATAAGCTGAACTCAGTTTTGCATCCCATTTTTGTCTTCATATAAAGATGTATTACTGTTTGGTTTGTTATGTATTGACTTCATCTTCAATTCTTCAGTTCTTTTCTCTTGTTCAGTCATAGAAATGTGTTGTCACTAATGACGGTTCAATGAGATGAAAATATTGAGGACAGTGATCATGACTGATAGGGCATCTGTATCTGGATTTGTTAAAGTGCATCATTAAGAATGTTTGTTCACATGTAAAGGTACATTGAAAGACAATCAACATCCTCTGAGGTTGCCTTCCTTTGTGTGGAAAGTTTTCCTCTTTGGTCCGTTAGTCACTCAAAAGTGCAACAGACTGATTGAATGCTTTTGCCTGGTAGAGTTCAACTATTCAAATATCAGACATTTCCTCTGTGAGAAGTGGGCGGGCGTCAGTTGTAACATTTGCCAGTTATAGCATTTCAGCCCATACCTTTGCAAGCATGCAGTTACTTCTGTGAACATTGCTGCCAGCTCAGCAGTCCAAAAAACACTCTTTCTGAGCGGCTGAGGTCTTTTAACATCTGTCGGGCAATGCTCAGGATTTTCTATGAGTCTGTTGTGGCCAGTGCCATCCTCTATGCTGTTGCATGCTGGGGCAGCAGGTTGAGGGTCGCAGATGCCAACAGACTCGATAAACTAATGCACAAGGCCAGGAATGTTGGGGGGAATGAGCTGGACTCCGTCAGGGTGGATGTTGTCCAAGATAAGGACAATGTTGGATAATACCTCCCACCCACTCCATGACTTGCTGGCCAGTCACAGGAGCTCGTTCAGTGAGAGACTGAGATTACCCATAATGCACCACTGAATGTCAAAGGAAATCATTCCTGCCCATGGCCATCTCCCTGTACAACGCCTCCATCTAATGCACAGTGCACGGTGCAATATTTACACCTTTTTGCACACCCTCTACAGGGCAAATAACAAAGTTTTACACTTTAGAGTCAAATGTCAATCATATAAATGTATTCTCTGTAATATTCTGGATATTTATTATTGAGCTATTTGTACATATTAGAGCTATTTCTTATATTTGGTAAGTACAATTAATTTAATTCAGTCTCTTACTGTTCTTGGATCAACTGTAACCACACAATTTCCTCTGGGATTAATAAAGTATTCTCATTCTGATTCTTCATTAAACTCTGCATCTGGGAAACGCCTACAAATGTTTTTCTTTTTTGTTGTTTTAATCTGCACTTTTTTGAGTTGTCCAAAATGGTCCCTGGAAGGAATAATGGTGAACTAGTGACAGACGAAGTCTCATTGATGCAAGGGGGGAGGAAAGGTTTACCCGTGTGGTCTGTCCCAACAGACAAGCTGCTTCAGCTCCATAATGAATGTTCTGATAGAAAGGTATCAGAATACACAGCGCAGTTTGTCCATTTACCATTCATGTGGGTGGCCGGGTACTTATGTGTCTCTTACCTGGGGAACACCTGGCACGAAGGATCATTTCGGGAAGAAGGGAAGCCTGAAGGGGCTGGAGGATCCTCTGAGTAATGTTCTGCCATTCATGTAGCTGTTATTCTTTAAACACCCTACAAGCCCCTGTAAAATGGACACATACCACCTACCTGAGCATTGTTGCAGACCATGTACACCCTTTTGTGGAAGCAGTATTTGCTGATAGCTGTGGCTTCTCTCAGCAAGATAATGCACTCTGCCACAAAGCAAAAATGATAAAGGAATGGTATGAAGAGCACAACAGTGGGATGCGTTAGCCTCACCTCACAACCTATAGTTCTTAAAGGATCCGTTTCCAACACCAGAGACCACAACACAGCTTCAGGAGTCTAGCAGAGGCCATACTTTGACAGGTCAGAGGCACATCATCTCACATCTCCAGCTATTTATTTACTGGGCAACACTGTATGCTTGCAACACTGGATTGAATATCAGATAGTAGATGTGCAACTGTCAGGAATGGAGATATACCATGCAAAACTTTTATTGTGACACAACACTGGTGAAACACAGTCTTACTGGAACAATGATGCTTCTTGTCTTTGCTTTATTCCAGTGCATAGAAAATAATCTAAAATCACGATAAACATTTGGTTTTAGCTTGTCAGCTTTTGAAGCAAACACACTAGCTATAAATGGTGGAGAAATGTTGCTGAGCAGTTGGTGTAATTCCTGTGGGCCTCTCACAGTTCAGTGCTGAGTAATCCAAACTGATGCATATCACTGCTCTATTCCCAGAGGGGAGATTTGGACTGCCATATCAATTCAGGAATGACCTTGTTTCCTTCACCCACCCTCATCCCCTGCATCACACAAACATATTGCAGCCGGGACTCACACCTGACCTGTGTCACTCAACACGAGCAGCACATGCATACGCAGTGGCCTGAACCAATACTTTTGTGGCATTCAGAGAGGTATTTGCAATGTCAAATCCCTAATGTTGAGGAAGTTCTGGTGTGAACTTTGTAAATTTGTTTTACATTTAAATTTCTCCAGTTATCTGACAAAGTATTGTGAACAGAACAGACCAAAAATCTGTCACCAACTGTTGGCCAGTCTGAGAGACAACACGTTCGTTATTCGACACCAAAAATGTGACCAAAAACACAGAAATGGAAGAAACGTCTGAAATATTCAAGAGTGCCTCTGAGATCAAAACTACTGAATATATGCAGCTATTACATCTCTATCATTTAGCACATTATTTATAATGTGATGCAAGCTCTGTTGTCTAGCTGTCAACACTTTGCTTCCCAAAGCCCTGGGATTACACAGAAGCCGACTGCTGTTTCTCAGATTTACTGGAAACCTGAATACGGGTTGGCTGAGAATTTTACATATAATAAGCACATATTATATTTCAGATGTTAACCTTAGAGGTTAGTTAAGCAAAGTAGGTTTTTGTGTATTTCCAAATAGACAGAAGCTATTTAACTGGTTAGTTGTTTGCTTGTATTATTGTAGGATCTTTATGTTACAAAATGAAGTGCCATTGAAACTGAATTTATTTATTTAAATGTGACAGTGCTTATTAATGAAGACATCAGTGTAAATATGCCACAGTTCATCAAAAAGATACTTTTCATCTATAGTGCCTGCAGACAAAAGCAATAAATAATAATACAAAATCTAGACCAGACAAGAAAAGATGAAATCAGAACATGAAATTTCATAATAAAATGAGAACACGAACATCTGATTTCTCGTTAACCATCGATGACTTTTAGATGTGTTGAGGAGGGTGGGGCAGGTCCATGTAGGATCTTGTAACAGAACAAGCAAACTTTAATATTGTAAAATTTTAAAACCGTAATATATTATGTTTTTGAAAACAAAACAAGTTTTAAAGCCTTTTTAAATAGAGATTTGGTTGATTTTAAGTATTTGTCGATCACAAATTAGTGAAATATTCTATAATAAAAATGATAAAATGGTGAAACACCCTAGCCTAATTTTCTTGCAGTGATTATTTGATTTATCTAAATATGTGTAGGTTAAAATGAATGATTTTAGATTTAAGGTGGAATCTATAGTAACGCCAAGATGTTTACATTCATGTAGAGTCTGAAGTTTTCTCATGATTTTAGTCGGTTTGATAGGATAATGCAAAAAGGTTTTTTAAATTAATAAATAGACAGGACTGAGTAAGACAATCATAAATACAGTTCATTTTTGTTGTCAGCTTTCCCAAAACGTCCATTTCAGACTTTACCTGTGTAAAAATAACAGCACTGTCTTCATGAAGCTGAGTACTGACAAGTCATTCATATATAAAGAAAATAAATGTGGTCCAAGTCCAACTTTACAGGGGACGTAAGGAGCCAGACAGACAGAGAGACACTGAGAGACGCATAATGAATCACATTTTCCAAATATGAATTCATCCAAATGATGACTTGTTCAGAGAAGTTGAATTTTGTTAACCTAGACAATAAAGTTTGAGGATCCACACTAAACATTTGATACTGATCACGACGGTCTATACAATGTCCAATCATGCGTCCACAATTTGGACGTCCAACCATGACCCAAGTTGGACGTTAATGTGACGTTCAATTTGGACTTTGGCCTGTGGAACGTTTTTGGAGGTCACGTCTGTGGTCTATGGCAGGTGCGCTGGAGAAATTTAAATGTAAATGATTTATCATTTTTTTGTTTATTTGTTTTGTTTTTTAAGCTGTTTCACATGTGTGTTATGCACAGACCTTATAACAAAATTACATTGGATTAGTTTTACCATGTTTTAATGGCCAATGCTGAGCTGTAGTCATGCTGTTTAAACCTTCTAGATACACATTATGATGGACTTTGTCCATCATTATCTACGATCTCTTTACCACAATAAATCAGGTCTATCTAGACTGGTTTCTCTTCACCTTCTCCTTTCTAAATTTCCTCATCTCTGTATGATCCTCTTTTCCTTTTCTTTCTTCTAGATTTATTTCCTTTTTTCAGTTAACTTTTCCTTTCCACCTGGGATCCATCTTGGATATCAGTTATATCCCCTTTGAAAAGCAGAAATGGAAGAGAGGTTTTAAAACTTTATGGTGAGAGGCTTGGTACCACATGCCATTTCAGTAGCAGCTCTGCTAGCAGGGCTGCCGATTTATAGCTCATGACACACATATATTTAATTTGTAACCGAACACTTCCTCTTCGCCTCAGTTTCCTTAGAACTCTGGGACATGTCTTGTTTTCTTAGGTCAGGGGTTAAACAAAGGAAACACAGTGCTGGCTAGCTGAAGAGCCCGAGCCAGGGGGTGTGAGGGGCGCTTCCACCTCTGAGGCCAGTCCAGAGCAGACTGTGGAACACGTCAAGGTTAAAGGTTCCCCTGTGATATCCGGAGGGGGAGGGGGGACCTAAAGAGAGAGGAGAGAGCTAGAATCAGAATATTTGAATTTTACATGACGAGAGCCGAACGTAAAATCCTGGATCCTCTTACTCCTCCGTCACTACAAGAAGGCTGGCTGTTTGTTGGAAGTGACATGTTTACTGCCCCATTGACCATAAATATCCCGAGGGCCATCTAAAACATAGTTACACGCCCAACTAGCTTTTCAATTCTGTGCAGTGATAAGCATATAAGTTTATTTAGTGTGAATGTCCTGTGGTGCTCACTGCGCGTCCCCAGGCACAGAGGTAGTGCGGTTAGCACTGCTGCTTGTTGCACAGCAAGGTTCTTGGTTTGAGTCTCACTTCTCTGTGAAGTTTGCATGATCTCCTGGTGCCTGTGTGAGTCCTGTCCACATACCTACGCCTCCTCTTAGCTTACTGTTGATTCTAAATTGTCCATTCATCACTCATATACTGCTTAAACAGCACTCGAGGCCCTTTATACAGTAAGGTAGACACCCTACAATAATACAGAGAAAACCTGAACAATCAAAAGAGAAGTCCACAGAATATAGTACTGCATGGATAAATGTAGCACACACTCTAATATTGTTGAGTAGTTAGAAAGACTTGCTATGTAAAGCCAGTTCATACATAAAGCCCACATCATAATTTCACAGCTACACAGCAAATCCAGCATGTCCAAATTAACACTGTCGGATTTGATTTCAACACTATTAAAGTGTCTATATGGGTCCACACCAGAGAGTGTTAATTTAACTCTTTTTGGAGAGTTGGTACGTTAACTCTGATTTAGTGTTAAACACCAAATCTGTCTGGAGTTGATAATTTAACACTTGGTGTTAAGAGTTTATATATTAACTCTCAAAGAGTATTTTAGTTTAACTACGTAAGAGTTATCTTCTAATTCATTCTAAAAAGCGGGAATTTTACTGTTCTGAACTTCTAGAAATTTCTTTTGGAAATAAACATTTACTAAAAAGATGCAATGGTTTTTGAAAAACATTTATTCTGAACTGTGCACCACAATTTCAAAACATTTTCTGAAAGATGTAACAGTATACATGTTCTCACTTTTATTAGAATTTTGTTTATCAAAAGGTCTGACATGGTAAATGCAAATAACAGCATTCTCATCACTTATTTCTTCAATACAATATGCATGTCCTTCATTCATCCCTTTGTGGAACTTCAACGCACTTCTGCTCTCCCCCATATTCCATCTTCACAAGCATATCCTGTGTGGAGATTGAATAAAAATTAGTTGACACTAATTAACGGCACAAATAATCCAGTAAACAATTGCAGCACAGTAAAAAAAAAAAAGGAATCCTCTTTGAGCCATTACTTGTGTAAAGTATTTTCCCAAAAGACAAGGACACAGGCAACAGGTAATACTGAACTAAATGTAAAACCTCAACCTTTTTCATTTTTACCTAAACCGTGTGCACAAAACTCTGGAGGGATCTATGCTAACGTAGAATCCAGTCAGGACGTCAGCTACTGCTGTTTGCTCGTTTTTTGTTTTTTTTTATGGGCGATCGTTTTCAGGCTTCAAGTAGCACCATTATACCAACATTTTACATTCTACACATTGTTTTAGGTGTATTTGACCAAACGTTTGACTGAAAATTCACATGCAAGCTTTTTTCAAGGCTGTGGTATTTGCCCGCAAACAATACCTTTCAGCTAGCTAAAACAGAATATTATGCTATCAGCGAGCAACGTGGCTAATGCCTTTCACACAGCTTTGTCTCAACTCCAAAGAGCCACAGAAGTAAAAGCTAATAATAATTGAAACAATCTTTGAAAAAATGACTTACCAAGCATGGCAAACAACTCAAATATGTAGAGCAAAATGTTCTGAAACGGCTTCACTTCAGCTTCGATTGGAGCCGTGCTGGGGGCGGAGTCTGTGAATTTACTCTATTGGTGTCATAGCCCCTGTAGGTGTTCAGAGTTAAGAGGTCAAGAGTTAATGTTTCCATTGTAACACCTCCAGATTTGACAGAGAAACACTCATTTTTAACACTCGATTTTAACTACTATCATTTTACACCTCAGAGTTACATTAAAAGAATGTGACTCTGCTTAGAGTAAAATTAACTCTACTTTTGCAAGGAGACTATTAACACCAAAAAATTTAACACTTTTGAATTTGCTGTGTAGAATACTGTAAAATAAATACGTTATGGGTTTTATGCAGAGTAACTGTAACTCTGAGTTATTGTACTTGTACTTACCTAAAATCTGTTTGTGTGCACACAGTACAAAGACTCTTTATCACTGCAAGCATCTGTACCTGCCTACCTTTGAAATAAGACCACATGTGTTAACCATAAATTATTCCAACACACTTAACTCTTTCCAAGTTTAGAATAGATTCCATAAGTCTGGGAAAGTTATTGTTTCTCTCAGATTGAAGCTTTTAATTTTAAACTTTCAGAGTGCTGTTATAACTTTGGTATGTGAGAAAACTCTCAGGGCTTTACAACAAGTCCTAATAGAACGATTCTGAAACATTATTAGTATCGGACATCTATGGATTTCAGGATAAATATTAAACAAATATGTAAGACTGCTTTCTTCCATTTGTGCAACATCTCTAAAGTTAGAAATATCCTGTCTCAGAGTGACGCTGAAAAACTAGTTCATGCATTTATTACTTCCAGGCTGGACGACTGTAATTCATTATTATCAGGAAGTCCTAAAAACTCACTGAAAAGCCTTCAGCTAATCCAAAATGCTGCAGCAAGAGTCCTGACAGGGACTAGAAAGAGAGAGCAGATTTCTCCTGTTTTGGCTTCCTGTTAAATCCAGAATTCAAAATCCTGCTCCTCACATACAAGCTCTTAAATAATCAGGCCCCATCTTATCTTAATGACCTTGTAGTACCATATCACCCTATTAGAGCACTTCGCTCTCGCTCTGCAGGCCTACTTGTTGTTCCTAGAGTATTTAAAAGTAGAATGGGAGGCAGAGCCTTCAGTTTTCAGGCCCCTCTTCTGTGGAACCAGCTTCCAGTTTGGATTCAGGAGACAGACACTATCTCTACTTTCAAGATCAGGCTTAAAACTTTCCTTTTTGCTAAAGCATATAGTTAGGGCTGGACCAGGTGACCCTGAATCCTCCCTTAGTTATGCTGCAATAGACGTAGGCTGCCGGGGGATTCCCATGATGCATTGAGTTTTTCCTTTCCAGTCACCTTTCTCACTCACTATGTGTTAACAGACCTCTCTGCATTGAATCATATCTGTTATTAATCTCTGTCTCTCTTCCACAGCATGTCTTTATCCTGTCTTCCTTCTCTCACCCCAACCAATCACAGCAGATGGCCCCGCCCCTCCCTGAGCCTGGTTCTGCCGGAGGTTTCTTCCTGTTAAAAGGGAGTTTTTCCTTCCCACTGTCGCCAAAGTGCTGCTCATAGGGGGTCATATGATTGTTGGGTTTTTCTCTGTATCTATGAAGCGCCTTGAGGCGACTTTTGTTGTGATTTGGCGCTAAAGATGTAACAGCATCTTTACAGGTCTACCTAAAAAATCAGTCAGACAACTACAGCTCATTCAGAACTCTGCTGCTCGAGTCCTCACTAAGACCAAAAAAGTGGACCACATCAGTCCAGCTCTGAGGTCCTTACACTGGCTGCCTGTCCGTCAGAGGATAGACTTTAAAGTTCTGATGCTGGCCTATAAAGCTCTGAATGGTTTAGGACCAAAATACATCAATGACCTCCTGACCCAGTATGAACCATCCAGATCCCTCAGGTCATCTGGATCCGGTCTTTTATCAGTTCCCAGAGTCAGAACCAGACACGGAGAAGCTGCATTCAGCTTTTATGCTCCTTATATCTGGAACAAACTCCCAGAAAGCCTCAGATCAGCTGAAACACTCAGTTTATTTAAATCCAGGTTGAAGACTCACCTGTTCTCAGCTGCATTTGAATAAAACACCAAATCCACACTTTAAGCTTAAATTTCAAAACTTACATTTAACTACTGATTTTATCTACTGTTCTGATTTTATCTGTTTTGATTTTATATACTGTTGTTTGTTTGTTTGTTAATTAGTTAGTTAGTTTATTTGCTTGTTTTAATCAATTTTAAATCATGCTTTTTATTTGTTCTTGTTTCTAATGTCTCTGTAAAGCACTTTGAATCACCTTGTTGTTGAATTGTGCTGTACAAATAAACTTGCCTTGCCTTGCCTTGCCTATATAAATAAAATTGAATTGAAATAAATGCTTAGTAAATGTTGTTCTGCCAGTTAAAGGGTCATTTTAAATTCTTACCAATTGGAGGTACTGTCTTCAGTCTTTTAAAAAAAAATACAATGAAATTATGCTTTTGCCCAAGTGTCAGTACTCTCTAGTATGTATGATAATTCAGAAATGGCAGCTGAGGAGACACAATATTTATGTAGGGAGCTCAGAGTGAATGAATGGCACAGTGAAACACTGTTCTCTAACAGCACATGTATGTGTGTAATGACTATATGCTTGTATGTGTGTTTGCACTTAAAGTTGGGATACACTTTTTAAATTCAGGCACTATTTTTAATGTGTGAACAGTAGTTTTTGTTTAATTCCCAGTTCACTCAGGTTTAGGCAACAATGTTGTAGCACTGGTTTAGTAAAGCATTGCAGGTGCAGTCGGGTGGTGAAAAATGTTTAATGAAATAGGGAGGGGTTCCTGTAACTAAAAGGTTGTTTCAAATGTTTTATAATCTGCAGTAATGAGTACCCTGTATCTGTAAAGCCCGCATCTGTTGATGATTTTCTAACTTTTAGAGTAGACGCAGACATGTGATACACAGATATCTGAAATCTCTGTCGAGCATTTGGATGGTTTAATACAAACAGAGGAACCAAGATGATTACGATTTTCAGTGATTCGACACATTCTTCTACACATCAACTTTGACTGGATTGGTGAAACGATTAAAGTCATTTCTTAAACACTGACTCATTTTGTCTAGACACAAAGACGGGGAAACAGCTATGAGAGAAAGCATATCTTTTTATGATATGAGAAACTGCAGCCAGAATCCCTCTCCACTCCATCTGCTCAAGAGAGCTGCCAACGACGGTTTGCAACAACACACACACACACACACACACACACACACACACACACACACACACACACACACACACACACACACACTAACTCCCTCATTGCATTTCAATCTATAGCACAGCATAACATACAGCATTTCAGCAGCATATGATTATTATGAATGCATCTTTATGCACCTGTGTTTCATTAGAGCAGTATTTAAGTATTTAAGACATGATCATCTGACAGAGATGAAATAAAAGGATCTCACAGTCCAAGTACTGTGGAGTCCAAACGCTCAAGTCAGCAGGCTCTGTGCTATAAACGGAGCCGAGTCTGGCCTGCCTTTATCACTCCTGCCTCCTTTAGATGCATCTTTATGGGCTATTGTTCATTGTTCATGAGGGACATTAAAGCCAGGGACAGCAGGTAAATCACACGGCTGAGCCTAGCGCACACACTGACCAGCAGAACGGAGGAGGATGTGGCCACCAGCTTGTGTGTCTGTGCGTTTATGTGATTTTGTGTGTGTATGAGAGAGAGGACGCAAGACAGCTAGGTCACTACGCTGCTGCTTCATATGTTTTGTATCCTATGTGCTGTATATATATAGATATATAGTTTTTTTTTAAATTAATTAATACCTTTTTTTATTTGTGCCAATGGTTCAAGGTTCAAGGTTCTTTATTTGTCACATGCATAGTTATACAAGTATAACACACAGTGAAATGTAGCCTGACACGCTCCTCGACATGTGCAAAAATTGGGGGGGGGGGGGGGGGGGGGGGGTGTAGAGGAAGAACATTATATATATATATATATATACATACATATAGTATATACACTGGGTGAATGTGCAGTAGTAGCAGCAAGCAGGTGAATTCTGTACATTAATATGAATAGATATCTGACTATTTTACAGGATAGACAATATAAACATATTTAAAATTAAAGGAATTGAAATGTACATTGTGCCTTGGTTTAGTGTCTGGAAGAGTCCTGTCTCAGTCAATTATAGATGATGTGAGCGGGCGGGTGTGTGTGTTTAGGGCACGGATGGCTTGGGGATAGAAGCTCCTCTTGAGTCTCTCTGTCCTTGCCCAGAAGATGCGGAACCTTCTACCAGATTGCAGAAGTTGGAACAGTTTGTTGCCTGGATGGGACGGGTCCTTCAGTATCTGCGCTGCTCTAGTCCGGCATCTCCTGGTGTAGGTGTCCTGAAGCGGGGGGAGAGCAATCCTGCAGCAGCGTTCTGCTGTACGGATCACTCTCTGGAGAGCTTTTTGGTCCTTCACACAGCTGTTCCCGAACCACGATGTCATGTTCTGTGTGAGGATGCTCTCCACAGCGCCTGTATAGAAAATCCTGAGGATCTTTGGAGAGACCCTGAACTTCCTCAGTTGTCGTAGGTGATACAGGCGCTGCCTAGCCTTTTTGGTCTGGACCTGAATGTGGGCAGCCCATGTCAGGTCTGAGGAGATGTGGACACCAAGATACTTGAAGGACTGCACCCTCTCCACTGGAGCTCCATTGATGATGATGGGCTTGTAGTCTCTGTGCTGACCCCTTCTGAAGTCCACCACCAGCTCCTTGGTCTTGCTGACGTTCAGCTGGAGGTGGTTGTCCTGGCACCACGATGCCAGATTCTTCACTTCATCCATGTAGGCCGCCTCATCGTTGTTGGAGATGGCACCCAACACCACTGTGTCGTCAGCAAACTTCACAATGGTGTTGGAGCCGTGGGTGGCCACACAGTCTGAAGTGTAGAGGGAGTAGAGCAGTGGCGAGAGGACACATCCCTGAGGTGCTCCTGTGTTGATGGTGATGCTGTTGGAGAAGCACCTGCCCACCCTCACCACCTGAGTTCTGCCAGTGAGGAAGTCCAACACCCATGCACACAGACGGCTGTTAAGTCCCAGTTCCCTCAGCTTTGTGAACAGTCTGCAGGGCACTATTGTGTTAAACGCTGAACTGTAATCAACAAACAGCATTCGCACATAGTTACTCTGTTTCTTGTCCACGTGGCTGAGAGTGGTGTGTAGGACGTGGGCGATGGCATCCTCTGTGGATCTGTTGGATCTGTAGGCAAACTGCAGCGGATTTGTGGTGTCTGGGATGGAGGAGGAGATGATGTTCTTCAGCAGCCTCTCAAACACCTTCATTACTACTGAGGTCAGTGCAACTGGCCGGTAATCGTTCAGGGATGAGGGTTTGCTGTTCTTGGGCACAGGGATGATGGTGGATCTTTTGAAGCATGTGGGGACCACAGACTTCGCCAGGGACTCGTTGAAGATGTAAGTGAACACACCTGCTAGCTGGTCAGCACAGCAGCGCAGCAGACGGCCGGTGATACCGTCTGGCCCCGCCGCTTTCCTTGTGTTTACTCTCCTCAGTGCCGCTCGGACGTCATGCTCCGCGATGCTGGTCACCGGTCTCTCGCTGATGACGTCACTGTCCTCGGTAGTCAGGCGGTAGATAGCATTAGCCGCCTGGCTAACCTCGAAACGGGCGTAGAACCGATTCAGCTCGTTGGTGAATGCAGAGTCGGCGTTGATCGGCGCAGTGTCCCTGGCATGGACATGAAGGTGAGGGGAATACAGGTGATAAGGAGGTGTTGGGATGGTGTTTAGGAGAAATATGCAAAAGGGAACATGGTAGTTGATTTTGCCAAAACAATGGTAAAGATAGCTGTGTGAACACAGGTCAAGAAGAGGCAGGAATTTAGGGTGTGGGGGTGGAGGAAGGTGCACACAGGTGGACTACATCTAATGCAGAAGGTGCAATTTCAAAGAGAGAGCAGATTTCAAGGTGGTGTGAAAGGAGTATGCAGCTAAAGCAAGTGAATGATTAAATAAAGTCAACGAGGGAAGAATGTTGCACAGAGTTGCAGGAGGGGTTGAGACAGGCTCTGTATGGTAGGGAAGAGTTGGGAAAAGCTGGTGAGGGAAACTGCCAAGAAGGTGTTAGTTGTATGCTTTGGAAAGGAAAGAGTATAAGGACACTTGGTGGTGGAGCGAGCAAGTACAGAAAAGTATGGGAAGATAACAACAGTAGACAGGGGAGTCTAGGCATTCAGCAAGGAGAGAGGTGACAAAAACAAAAGGAAAGACTTGTAGTGAATTGTATGTGAGGCTGGACATTAAGAAGGAGTAAAGCACTTGTATTGAAAGCTAGGGTGAGCGCTTTAGTTGGAAAGGATGTGCAGCAGGTAAGGGTAATCAAGGATAGAGAGATTAGAAATGTACTAATATGTGAAGAGCATGTTGAAAAGATGGGAGAATTATTTTGAAGAGCTCATGAGTGAAGATAGAGAGATAGAGATGGGGTAAGTTGGGGAAATGCAGAGGTGCGGGAGGAAGAAAGGATGTGTGGAAAGTAATGATCAGTGAGCAGCAATATGGTTTCATGGCGAGGAAGAGCACTACAGATGTTTGCTGTGAGTGTTGGTGGAGTTTTGGGTAGGAACCATATAGATGGATGGACTTCCAATGACGTCACCCCAGAGTGTTTCGACTATCGCCATCCTGCCTTCAGAATAATGGATGTGATAAGGACAGGCAGAAATCCCATGCTCATTGGCTAATGGCATATGAACCAATGAGCGTGCAGTTTCATGCTCATTGGTTCATATTAGGCGTTAAACTGCACGCTAACCTTTTATCATCTCCGTTTTGAAACATGGCCAAAGTTTATAAAACTGACTTTATTCTTTTATTCAGTATGATTTAAAACTGACTCAATGGGAAAAATCTTACAGAGGTCACAAATCAATTTTCCCTTCAACTTGTTTAGTACTAGAAGTCTTTTTGCAACCACAGCTATTGCCATCTGGTGTCCTTCACACAGAATGCAGGTTTTTAGACACTTTTACATGGGCTTCATTTTTCAGCATGTTTTATCCTGGCCATGTTAAACTTAAAGCTAGATAGATCTTCAAACCAGGGTATATATGTAAATAAGAATATAGTTAATGGGAGATTACATTGATCTGATTGATTTCTTTGTTAGCATCTGCCAGTTATCTACATTTATTCAAGAAAGACTGATTTTTGTGTGGGGGGTGTTGTTAGTTTTTTTTGACATATCTGTACTTCTATTTAACAGTTTTCAGCTGTTGGTCTGTTGCTGTAAACGGTTGACCTTAAAAATAACACAAACACACAGCTTTTTTAGTCTCAGGTCATGTTTTGAAAAAATGAAGCTGTTGTACACAACTCCTCTCCATACTTCCCCCTCCCTTCTTCCCTCTCGCCTTTCTCCTCCCCACCTCCCAGTTGCCAGGCTGCTCACCAGCAGGGGGGCCTGTAATCCCAGCAGCACCATTGTGCAGACCGGCAGGTATTTCCCCTGTCACCCCTGAGCAGCAGACTCAGCTGACTGGCAGCGCTGCGGGAGCAGGAGGAGTCTTACTTTCTGTCTATCAGCCTGGCTCCTTTGGAAACAGAATAATAAAGACAAAGCTTCTTTTTTAAAACTCTGAACTGCTACCAGGCTTTTTCTAAGATTCATGACTCAAAGTCAAAATGTGTAAGAAGTGTGCATCATGTGTGTGAGATGTTTCATTCCTAACCTTCCATCAACCTTAGAGACAACCACTTAGTCTCCAGCAGCTTTTCATTCACAGCAGTGGAGGGGTACATTTATTTAATCTTGAGTGCTCTGGCCTAACCAGTGAGTGGTTAATGTCCTGTATTTGTGTGTGTTTGCTGGGGTCCTCTTCTGATCCCTACAGCTGCACCCTTTAGAGAAGAGGTTTCCAAAGTGGGGTTGGGGGGCTCCAGGGGGCCCTTAAAAGGGTTCCAAAGGTCCTGTGTAGTATTTTCACTTTTTTAATTTAAGCGACAAAAGCATTTATCAGCAGTGGCCAGTTGTTCAAGAGCTTGTGCTAATCTTTTTTCACCTGGAAAGTCTTGCTTGACCAGCTGTATTTTACAGTTTAATAGAAGTGTGACATGGTTGTTGTTTGGAAAAGTTAATGAAGTCGCAGTTTGCAAAACCTGCTATCAGTCTTAGCCACTTGGGTTGCAGAGGGCCTGGTGACTATTCTAGCTGCCATCGGGTGAAAGGTGGGCACCCCCGAACATGTTGCCCATTCATACCTATGGGCAATTTAGCGTCACCAATCAGCATGCAACATGCAATTTGATTAAATTAGATTTTATTGTGTAGCTGTAGCTCAGCAGGTAGAGCTGGCCATCCACTAATCACAAGGTCTGATCCCTGCCCCAGTGTGCATGCCAGATATCCTAATGCATAAACTAACCACAAGTTTCTCTCTGATATGTCCATCAGAGTTTGGATGTGTGTTAGATAGAAAACACTTCGGTAGGAAAAAGTGCAAATGGGTTTGACTGAGTGAATGAGGCACTTTGAGTGTTCAGGTAGAGTAGAAAAGTGCTGTATAAAACTCAGTCCATTTACCATTCAGTGCCTTTAACAATATTGAGCTGCTATGCATGTGTGTGAAAAACGGCTTGGACCCAGTCACAGAGGCCTAAAGATCAGTTGGCAAACACCTGGAAAATACTGGTCACTAGGGACCAGTGGGTGACTGGCTACCGGAGGTTGCTGGTACTTGTTAGATTAACTTAGTTTCAAATGTGTATAAATGTGTTGTATTGCAGTTGCTTTGGTTCGTAGCAGATTGCTGTGGTCACCGTAGTTTGCATGGACGTGCAAAGACTCCACAACTACTTGCTAAAAGGTAGTGAAACTGTAAAGAGTGCAGCACACATCAGAAATATATACAGTTCACCTTGAGACGATAAGATGCACAACAAAAGTGTTGGTGTCAGCATTACGACGCAACTGTTTGTGTTGCACTCGCTGGTTAGTAAGCAAGTGTTTGCAGACCAGTCAGTGTCTTCCGTGCAGACTACAGGTGACTGTGGCAATCTGCGAGCAGAGCAAACAATTACAACATGATCTTTTTGTGTGGCACCCTCTTTGCAACTGATTTCACTCAGGAACAGCCAGCACCCCTTGCTAAGTGAAGAATACACATTTTTTCCTAGTGACCTGAGTTTCTTAGGTCTTTTGGGCTTGTCTATAGGTCTGTGTGACTGAGGCCTTAACGAGATTCCAATAACAGTTTTCCTTCTAATTTAGAATTGCAGCTGCTAATCATCTCACATAAATAAATTCCTATTAAGGTTTCTTGGAGTGCCATGTGCTCATGTAAAGCAGTGAATGTAGTGAGCACACCAACAGAATTTAGTAGCAGAGATAGGCTAATTCAGATAACAAATACATATAGTTACACTGGAATATACATGTCTGGTGAATGTTAAGTTAATCGTAGTTACTTAAATCGAACTAAATCTCATTAATAGAAGGAGCGAGTTAGGAAAAATGCATCCTTGGCTCTTTTATGAGACATTAAAGGCATCTTTGTTTGTTTATTAGAAAGGATGCTCGTATCAGAATGAACTGCAAAGTGTATTCAGTCATACTTTTGGAGACAAGTACCTCTTGTTATTTTTGCATATCACAAACTATTCAGACGGGTTCTCAGCATAGCTACAGTAAATGTGGTGAGTATGACTGGGACTCTTTAATCGGTGGCACACTACTGTAGCGGCCTGTTAGAAGTTCTGTCCTACTGCCTGTGGCCTTTGCAGCCCTGGTGGGGTGCATTTGTCCCCCCTGCACCACTACCCAGCCAGTTGGCAAGCCTAAGCCAGGAAACTGTCAGTGTCAATTGAGCTGAGTCGAGGAGGTTCTGCTAAAGGAGCCTTGGTAGTTCCAGGGCCCACCTCTGTTTCCAAAGCATGGGAATAAAGAACTCTGCATTCCACAGGACTGAGCTGCCAGCTTCCCCCCCACCCACAGTTCACATGGAGCCCTGAATGAGATTAACAAAAGCATTCTGTCGGACCCCTCTTGGCCGGCTTCCACGTCAACAGCTCGCAGGGTCAGGGGTCACACTAACTACATTCATTCCCAGCAGACCCCTTGCTCCAAACACAGGCCGCCAGTTGCACAAACTCCCAGCTTTCCCTCTAATCCTCCGAGATATGTCTGATCTCTCCACATGTTTCTGCTCAATTAAAGCAATATCACACCTTGCAAATGGAACAGAGAGAAAGAGGCAAGCAGGAGAGAGGAGAGTGTGGCTGCAAAGATGAACAGAGAGGAGAAAGTGAGAAAAGCAAATGAGTGGAACATGGAGACTGAAAGAGAGAGAGGACAATGGAATTATTAATCTGCTCGTGTAAGGTGCTAGCACATGAGTGATGAAACACCGCAGGCAAAAGCTCAATAGTTGATGGTGTTTTTACCAGCTGACAGGTGTTTCTTTTGGCCTGCATGTATCCTCCCTAAACTCTTCACCTGTGAGATAAATTCACATCAAATTATAGGAGTTAAAATGTTTCAGACTAAGATTAAGTTCCAATTTAAAAACTTTTCATTATAACATAATCTTGTCTTTGTAATTCAGTGGTCTATATAATGTGTTATAACACAATCTGGAGTTATGAATTATCTGTCTGAAAGTAACTTCCTGTATAAATCTTTTCCAAAACGTGTATACAAATAAAAACAGAATTCAATGGTTTAAAAATCATTCGATGTCAATATTTCACAATACGAAGCACAGCATAACAAAAAAGTAGACAAACAATTTCAATTTGATTCAGGCAAAACAATTTCAAATAAACATGAACATCCATCAAAAGCGTCAAAAGGTTACTTGAAAAGCACCTGGTGAAACATCTCACAACTAATTAGGCTAATTGGTAACAGGTCAGTAACAAGACTGAGAACAAAAAGAGCATCGCAGAGAAGCTGGGCCTTTCAGATGTAAAGGTGGGGAGGGGCTCGCCACACTGAAGACTGCATAAGCAGATAGTTCGGTAAGAACACGATTTACTCGCAGTGCTTGACGATACTTCTAAAAGCTGTACACAGGTCATTGTTGCATACTTGAAGGCAAATTCATGAACTTTTTAACTCTTGTATTTAGAAGAATCAGTTTAATCAAACTTCCTGTTGACTGACTGAGCTTTTAGACCTTTGACCTTTCAGTAGATTCTGTATGAAAATATTAGTGACAGTGGACATTGATGTTTGGATTTTTGCGATACAGATGTTCCTAAAGGAAGTGCTTACTTTCTTATTTCCAGCTGTATTATGTACTATAATTATAATTCCATCAGTCATTTTACTCCTGATGAAACAGATAAAACAGGAGAAAAGGCCAAACAGACACAACATGTGCAGAGGAGTCAGGTGTCCACCATCCTCCGTCTGCTGCAGTCTGCATGTTTGGGCAAAATACTGAACCCTAAGCTCGAAGACATTTTTAACACAGCTTCTCCAAACATAATAGTTTTATTTTTGATGCTTGCGTTATTTTGCTTTGCACAGAGAAATAAAATCGCTTTGCAAAACCAAAACTTACCAGGGTCAAAAGTATTAGATTAGATCCTAGTAACCAATTGTGTATCCTTCTTATTTAACAGCCTGGAGTTGTTTCTCCTGAACAACCCCAGCTCAGCCTTCTTTGGCAAATACATCAAGCTCCTCCAGATTTGATGGACCTTTGTCTTCGGTTCACCCCGCCGATTTTCAGGTCAGAGCTTTGAGCAGGGCAGTCAGTTACATTCACTTCACCAGGAACAACGACCCAGACACAGATTTGTTGGTGACTGCTTGAGGTTTTCTTTCAAAATATTCTCATTTTTCATGATTCCTTCTACTTTGACAAGAGTCCAAGGTACAGATACACCAAAGCATCCCCACAGCATAATCCTCCCACCATTGCATTTCACTTCATGCTACATGCCTCTGCCTTCTTTTTCCAAACATCTCCAAGGCCAAACAGCTATAGTTTTGTCTTATGTGATCAAATGACGCGCTTCAAGTATGTGTAATCTTTCTCCAGGTTGTCCTTCATACCTCAGTCTGGCATGGATGTGTCTCTTCTTCAGAAGTTGAGTTTTTCTTGTTCTGGAACCTTCAGTCCATCCTGTGTAGGGTTTACGGGACTGTCTATTTTAAGAAGTCGTCCGTCTTGCAGTTGTTCTAGGGTCTTTAGACACATCTCTTACTATTTTTTTTTTCACAGTCTTTGAAATCTTTCACCTCCCGCCTCTACCGGGCTCGTTCTTTGTGGTTCTCGGAATTTCTATTATTTCTCACTGCAGTTTTTGACGCTTGGAAACGCTGTGATAACTTTGCATCCATCTCCTGCTTTGTGAGCATCAACAGATATTTTTTTTTCTCAAGCCTAAACTGATTTCTTTTTGGGGGACAATGCTTTCTCAAGTGGCAGCTCAAACCCTGAGGTTGCTGAGGTTTTTTTATGTTGTGTGTAAACTGGAAGATAACCCTCATCATTTTATCATCTTTGAGCATTACAAAGTTAAAGCGCACCAATTCATAGCAGTGGTTTGTGCCGTGGCTCAGAGTGCGAATAATATTGACCCTGATAATTTGATTTTTTTTGTCATATCAGTTCTAATAATTATTTTATTGTAAACAAATATAATTGAGTTGTTTTCTACTAAGAACATTAGTATGGTTAGAAATGCTGTATCGAAAATTCTGCTCTGTTACAAAAGCACTTGTTACAATTTTGGCAAAAACATCTCATTTTTCACCTCTAATATTCTTGATATTTATTATTGAGCCATTTGTAATAGTGCTATTTATTACATTTGTAAACTTTGTACCATATAGTATTATTTAACTAGTTTAGTCTGGAGCAGCTGTAACCTATATACTTTCTTTAGGGATTATTAAAGTATTCTGATTTATAATAGGCTAATAATGGTGTCAACATCTGTAGAGAAAAAGTGCATTAATGTGTGTATTATTGTGTAAATTAGGTTAAATGAGGTATATATATATTATATTTATAAGTACTAGTCCATTAACCATTTAAAATTTGTGGCCACGGACTTAACCTCGGTGAACATGAACTCTCTGCCAGCAACATGAAGAAGTCTGTATATTTCTGCTCACACCTCAAAGGGAGAGATTTCCGCTTTGTCCTGCATCTGAAACCTGTTAGCCCCAAACAGCAGCAGTAAAACAAACTAGATTTTTTTGGGAGGGGGAGCCTTTGAGTGAGTGAAGATATATAGAGATGAGGTTGGTGGGGAGGATGGTTGATGGGGGTTGTTCACAGAGGATCATACATTACTTTTTTTTCCTCCCCCAGTATTTCTTGTCCTTGATCTGCCTGCTTTTCTTTAAGCTGGATCCAGAGCCCCGCCCCCTGCCGAGCCTAGAGCTCAGAGGAGGGGAGGCCTCATCCAGCTGCAGGCTTCGCTGGAGCCCCGCATATAGGTGGAGGGGGTGGGAGTTTGGAGGGGCGAGGGAGCTTCGCTGGGGCTGTGGTGGATGGAAGTGAGAGAAAGAAGCCAAGAGAATGGTGGCCTGATGACAGCATGAGAGCAGCAGAGGATATTGCACTCAAAGACACAACATGGGCACCCTGAGAGATTGAGTTTCAAAGCGGGAAAAAGTGCAGAGGATTTCCAGGCCAATCTGCTTCCTCAGCTAAGATTGTCCTCACAAGGTCAACACTACCAGATTTACACGACCCCACTCCCAGGATACCAAGTTCCACTAACACTGGCCTTTATAAAGTCTCTACAATTTAAAGACATTCTTTAATAACACTTTATATAATAGTTATCAACCATTATGTAATTCAACATTTTATTTTCAAAATACAGGGTGGGCCATTTATATGGATACACCGTAATAACATGGGAATGGTTGGTGATATTAAAGTCCTGTTTGTGGCACATTAGTATAGCTGAGGGGGAAACTCCTCAAGATGGGTGGTGACCATGGTGGCCATTTAGAAGTCGGCCATCTTGGATACAACTTTTGTTTTTTCAATAGGAAGAGGGCCATGTGACACATCAAACTTATTGGTAATGTCACAAGAAAAACAATGGTGTGCTTGGTTTCAACGTAACTTTATTCTTTCATGAGTTATTTACAAGTTTCTGACCACTTATAAAATGTGTTCGGTGTGCTGCCCATTGTGTTGGATTGTCAATGCAACCCTCTTCTCCCACTCTTCACACACTGATAGCAACACCGCAGGAGAAATGCCAGCACAGGCATCCAGTATCCGTAGTTTCAGGTGCTGCACATCTCGTATCTTCACACCATAGACAATGGCCTTCAGATGACCCCAAAGATAAAAGTCTAAGGGGGTCAGATCGGGAGACCTTGGGGGCCATTCAACTGGCCCACGACGACCAATCTACTTTCCAGGAAACTGTTCATCTAGGAATGCTCGGACCTGCACCCATAATGTGGTGGTGAACCATCTTGCTGGAAAAACTCAGGGAACGTGCCAGCTTCAGTGCACAAAGAGGGAAACACATCAGCATGTAGCAATTTCAAATATCCAGTGGCCTTGAGGTTTCCATTGATGAAGAATGGACCCACTATCGTTGTGCCCCATATACCACACCAAACCATCACTTTTGTTGTTCCAACAGGAGGGATCCATCCAATGTGGGTTCGTGTCAGACCAATAGCGGTGGTTTTGTTTGTTAACTTCACCATTCACATAAAAGTTTGCCTCATCACTGAACAAAATCTTCTGCGTGAACTGAGGGTCCTGTTCCAATTTTTTTTTGCCCATTCTGCAAATTCTGTGGCCGATCTGGGTCATCCTCGTTGAGATGCTGCAGTAGCTGGAGTTTGTAAGGGTGCCATTTGTGAGTAGCTAATATCGTTGTATGTTCGACTAATGCCACTCTCCAGTGACATGCGGCGAGTGCTACGCTGTGGGCTCTTGCTGAATGAAGCTAGGACAGCCACTGATGTTTCTTCATTAGTGACAGTTTTCTTGCGTCCACATTTTGGCAAATCCAACACTGAACCAGTTTCACGAAACTTAGCAAGCAGTTTGCTAACTGTAGCATGGGAGACGGGTGGTCTCGTAGGGTGTCTTGCACTGAAATCTGCTGCAATGACCCGGTTACTGCGTTCACCAGATATCAACACAATTTCGATCCGCTCCTCACGTGTTAACCTCTTCGACATGTCAATGGCTGTGAACAAAGAGAAACTTGTAAATAACTCATGAAAGAATAAAGTTACGTTGAAACCAAGCACACCGTTGTTTTTCTTGTGACATTACCAATAAGTTTGATGTGTCACATGGCCCTCTTCCTATTGAAAAAACAGAAGTTGTATCCAAGATGGCCGACTTCTAAATGGCCACCATGGTCACCACCCATCTTGAGGAGTTTCCCCCTCACATATACTAATGTGCCACAAACAGGACTTTAATATCACCAATCATTCCCATGTTATTACGGTGTATCCATATAAATGGCCCACCCTGTATATCCAAGCAGAATCAATATCAGCTAATAACACCCTTGACGAGCAAATATGATGTGTGCTGACGCAGGTGTGCTTTGTTTATCTGCTGTCTACAGTCGATAAGCTTCCCATTAGAGAATGGCTTACTGTTTTCTTGCAATCCAAATTCACCTTGCTTTTATTTTGAAAGCGACTGCTAGTTTTTAAAATGTACAAATGAAAGTGTAGGCAAGTTAATGCGGCCTTACTGTAGATGCACCTTTGAGAGAGTTTTTAAGAAGCCATCGACTTCTAAGTGGTGTTCCATCAGGACAAGCATCAAATCTAAAAATAGACATAAATTAAAAATGTGATCTCTCTGTGATCACTTTGATCTCAGACCAACTAAAGCTCCGTGACATTTCCACCAGTCAGTTTTACATTACTGTCATCTGTGGCTGCAGTCGCCCATTGTTGCAGAAATCTCTGCTTGTTTCATGCTTATGGGAAACTGTAAGAGTCTCACTTTTACTGCTGTCATTTTACCACAGAACAAGCATCTCTGTTCTGCTGGTTTGTGCTTGCACATTGTGCATAACCTGCTGGTCTTTGATGGGAGACCTGCTGCTTTCACTGTTCACTCTGTGGAAACACAGCTAGCATTAGCAAGTAGTATTCAGTAATGTATCATCATAACAGATGAGTTTCCACTCGCTAACCACGCTGGCCACGTGGATGATGGAGAAAGATGGAATGTGAAAAGTTGTTAGTCATTAGTACATTAACAAGTAAAGCTCTGACTGTCATGGTCCTCCAGTCCTCCTCTGCATCTCCACCATCTCTCTCTCTCTGTTTGTGTGCTTGCTGCTCTGTGTGGGTGTGTTTACCTGCCTTGCAGGGGTGGGATCCTCCTGGGATCTCCGCCCTCTCCTGGATGCACCCAAATCAATTGCGCACCTGTGGATCATCTGGCAATAACCTGTTTGTTATTAAAGCTGGGACCTGACCTTTATCCTTTGACTGAGTGTTGTCTAACTGTGGTAGTTGCCATGTCACCTCTCTGTAGGTGTGTCTCTGTGAACTTGCGTTTGCATGTGTTTCTTTCTGTGCCCAGCAGGGTTCAGAGAGGTGTTTGTTACTTAGTGGAGATTCTGTTCCAAAGACTCAGAGCATCATGGACATGGATGGACTTGGATTCACAGAACCTTCCTTCCATTGGGTTTTGTATACACATCTACACCAGCACTGTAAATAAACTCACTGAATTTTCACTCCTGAGAAGACACAGCTGTATCTGGTCTTATAAAACAGGTAAAGTTTAGCCAGCTTTTTTGCCAACACTCTACCTTTGAGTCTTTTTATTAAGCTGATTTTTGTTATTAATATATTTTAATGTAGGCCCAGGTTCATAAACAACTCTTACCCACAGGACAGCCACTCCATCCATCCATGCATCCCTCCCTCCCTCACAGGTCATGGTGGTGCTGGAGCATACCCCAGCTGTCATAGGGCAAGAAGAATGGTACAAACTGGTCGCTAACACTCTGAACATGATTTATAAAATTTAATTGTGGACTTTAAAGAAAATATAAAGTATTTACAGTTTTACTTTTGATGCACTTTAATTTTTCAATAATACAGTTTTATGTGTACTGAGGTGTTTTCATTTTATTGTTTCTTTTCCAAAAGAAATGATTTGAAAAATTCCTCCACTGCTTGTGTTTCTCAGCTAACTGGAAACTTTTTTTGGCATAGCTGATATTCAATGGCAGCACGGTGGAGCTCTTTTTAGAACTGTTGCCTCACAGCAAGACGGTCGTAGGTTTAAATCTGTAGCAAAACTAAAAAAGCAAGGACTTTCATCAAGCTGTATAAATCCAGGGATGGGGCGCTCAAGATCAGCATTTTGATTTCCCAGTACATTGAAAAAACAAAACAAAAAAACCAGTACAACATTATCTTATCAGAATTTACTTTTGGGTCGACCTTCAGTTTAAAAGCAAAGCAAGCAATTGTGACTTTTCCTTTTGGCTCTGAGGGACAGCTGTGATGTAAATAATAAAGGTAACTGCAGGCTTTGATAGGCTTAGACTCAACTGAGACAAACTCTTAGGTGTTACAGCCGATGACTATTTAAATCTGACAGGGAAAAATGTCAGACTATTGAGATGATGCAAAATAAAGTGACTGAAATTAACTGAACTGAAAATGATATTTTTAGATTGCTTTATACACCATGTTGAAAACATAGTTAACTTAATCAGGGTGAGAATCCAGTCACATTGAAATTGACTTTAATGAACCGTTCAAGCATGTTGAGAATCACCAGTTTAAAAAAAAGCTTTTTTGCTGAAGTCTTGATTTTTTTTCATCTTTAGTCTGAAAGTTTTACTACCATGTTTACTGTTGCTGCATTTGTATGAAACTGCAAAATGGGCCTTGTTATTTGATAAAGTGCATTTTACAAGGGTGCAAGAGCATTAGCAGCAATATGGCATTACACTAAAATGTGTGATATATAGAAGATAAAATAATATTTTCCACACAAAATATTTAAGTAAGGTCAAGTCATTTAAATTCAAAGAGCACATTTAGAACAATAGGAGAGGATCAAAAACTAATTTGCAGTTAAATGAAATATATTAACATATTCATATATTAATACTGGAATTATATATCGCATAAATACAAAAAATAAAAGATCAATAAAAAAACAATGACAGTAGACTTGAACTAGACTTATCTCCGACTTCTCTGTCAACTGCTGGATATTACTTTATGTGGAGCAACAACAGAGAAGTTTGATCTTAGCTCAGAGGTGAAAACCTGGAAGAAAAACATAAAACCTTTATTGGGCAAATATTGCACATTAAGACTGTGTAAGGGTTTCCCTGTCAGCCTGAGGAGATGTTTGAGTTCCGTAGAACCACAGATTTTGGGAAGAAGGATATCTGTGCATGCATGCATTGTTTACGCATGTTCACTTGCACGTTTCCTTTGTTTGTTTGTTTGTTTGTTTTTGGGTTTTTTTGAAAAAAAAAAAGGAAATGTAGGAGTTGTAGGAGTCCAGAGGTGTGATGAGGTTTGACACTGTGCTGATGCCATCAACAGGGGGCGCTAGGACTCAATTTGTGGCTCCACTCAAACTGAGCCAGAAAAGCCTTTTTTTCTTCTTCTTTTTTTTTTCTTTTTTTGTCAGATTAACATTTGATGTGATCAGAAACGCCTGGTGTATGATAAAACTCATGGCAAATCAATATGATAAATCAGACGCCATGAGTATGAACTGAAAGACCTGGACAGGAGGAGATCCTCTCATGTGACATGTCGACGGCATCGTCATATCTGCCTGGATTCATTTAAGGAAAATTAGCTGTGTGTTGGTGTGAGGAGAGTTACTCAGATCAGATCAGCCAAATTTCACTTTCAAAATGGGAAAAGGAAAAAAACCTTCATCACAGAAATCTTGTCTCTAGTGCAAACACTCTGAGAAGCAGCAGCATTACCATAAGTTGCAGCTCCAACATGGGTAACCAAACAGTCAAATCCCAGAGATGGTGTTTTATGATCTGTTTGATAACTTGTGTGAAACAGCACTCCCTGTTCATTTATAAATCCCTAGTAATCCCCGAGAGGGAGTGACAGCTGATTTAGAGACGCGTAATTTCTAGCAGCAAGGTCTGTATAGAGCCCAGAGACTTTAAATCACTCTTTAAAGAGACAGGGAGCCTCAGCTCTGGGGGCTGCAAGTAGTGCTGGGCCGCTGGCTGACCGGTGCTCCATTAGCTTCATGTACGAAGAGTGCCGATGCCGTGATATTGGTTGCAGCTTCACGGTTTCTCCAAAAACTTTTCTTGCAGGGAGGAAAAGGAGGTAATTCATACATGTAATGGGAGGCATAAATCCATGTATTAACTTCAGTACACTGCAAAGGAGGACACAGCCTGGAGAAATAGGAGACAGATGAGGGCAAAGAAGAAAAAAACCATCAATTAAGTGGCAGAGGAAGAAAGAAAAGGGGGAGGGGGTGTTGTGTGTGGTTAACAGAAGACAACGAAATGAGGAGGAAAGATCTGGGTTCACATCGAGACATGATCCAGACAATCAAAAGAAGAGGAGGGAGGGGTACCACAAAGGCAGAGAGGGTAGAGGGGACGGAGGGGTGATGGCGGGCTCCGGTGCTGGGGTGAGACAGGAGGCGAGAGGGGCCTGGTGGCAGGGCGCAGGCCTGGGTGGTGCGGCGCTAACAGGCCCCCAGGGACCTGGCGCTGCAGGACCATATGGGGAACAGTGAAAGGGAGAGGAGCAGCGGGAGCCCCGGGCTGACAAGCCACTGCTGCCCCTGCTTCAGCTGTTCCCCTGGAGCCTCGGGGACTTGGGGATTAGAGGCACACAACAAAGACAACAAATACAAGACAACACACACACATCGTGGACGCCAGTTGAAGGAGCCCGTCCACTTCCAGTACAACAAAGACAGGTATACACATACATGCATAGATACATGCACTGCATGAGCTGATACTCACACAACGGATGCATTCCCCCAAAAAAGCCCATCATTAGAAAGTGTCAGAGTAAAAATCAGTCCGTTTACGAGCTGAACTCTTGGAGCCACATAAAGGCTACACAATACAAACTTGCAGTAAGTATAACTGGTCTCATTGCACACACACAGTTCTATATATTACACACACATGCAGAGTAATTGCATCCTCAGCTGATCAAGAGAAGGCAGCAGCATTTTAAACCGACATACAACGATGCTCAGAGGGAATGTTGTGCTTTTGGGAGTCACAAAAAAAAAAAGCACTGTTCAGACAAAACAAAACACTTGTTTTGTTTTTTTGGGTTTTTTTTGTTGTTGTTTATTATGTGGTCTGAAGGAAAAATACCAGAAAGATGCAGAAAGATCTCCACCAGCTGCTACAGCTAACATGTTTGTCTGGAGCAGGTCTCTCTTGCACATGAGACATTGAGTCTCAATGGAAATACCTGCGTAAATAAAGGTTAAATTAAAAAAAAAGCAAAGCTTTGGAAGACTATTTTCTTCTCGTTGAGCCAAAGCTGAACCAGTTCTGCATTTACTGTTTGCCTGGTCATCGCCTCGATCGCGACCTATGAGGAGGGAATAGGATATATCAACATCTTCACATGACAAGTTCAGGAGTCCCAAACAGGTTCAGTGTTGTACAGTAAAATATCTATAAATATATCTTCTATCGCCACAGTGGCTCCTTGTCGTCATGATGTATCTCGTTTAATCAGTGTCATCGAAGTCAGAGTCAAGCGGCCTAATATAAAATATCTTTAACTATAATTTTCGTGACTAAATGAGGTCAAATGCTTCTTTTTCTCTTTTCCTGTAAAGTGTTCATCGGAGATGCCAGTTCATGAATTTCACACACATACTGGACTCAGTGACATGTCAAATTTATTAGACCATCACACAGTTTCTCTAACAGTATTAGTAATTACCAAAATCATTTTTATGTATTTGTAATCATTAATTCATTTGTATGTGCTCTCTAGTCAACATTTTAATCTTAAATATTTAATCAATGACTTCACATTCAGTATATAGTGAACACTAAATTATGGTTATTGTTGTTATCCAAATTTCAAATTCAATTTTTCACACAAAAGCAAAAAAAAACTTGTTTTTAATGTTTTTATATATTATGCTTCATTTACTTCTGAGCGCTCAGAGAAATCTCTGCAAATTCAGTAACTTTTAAACAGGTTTTTGAAATATTTCTAAAATATTTAGATTTCTTGTTTGTATGGCAGGTGGTCTGTGAAGATGGTCTAATACGATGTGTCAAGCACTGTATCTGAAAACTGTGTATATTATATCCTGTAATGTGAAAAACAACCACTGAAAGGAGCATTTTTAAGCCACCTCCTGTGGTCTTAACAAGTTTCCATCAAACTTATAACCAAACTTTCAACTTAATCTTGTCGAAAGTCCTAATGCTCTATACTGTGATAGAAGTGATGAAAGTTACCTGCCTCGATCAAATAACAAAGCAGGGAAGCGTGTGTGGTGGGGCTAAATCGGAAGCTTCACACCGCTGCTAAATCTACCCCATGGCAGCAAGTACCTGCTGCCTGCTATCTCCGTCCCTGCTGTAGCCCGAGGCCATGAAAGCAGCCTTGGCTAACATTAGGCTGTATTTCCTAAGGCTCAGTGAAAGAGAATACCACCTGTCCTCCTTTAATAACACAAAAAAGTAGCTTTTCCCTTCTCTCTGTCTTCTATCTTCACAAAGAACAGTGAGCTGGTGCCTCTTTTAAAGCACACATTGAGGTTGGGCTGACGGGCAAACCCTGGTCCAGGCTCAGGAGGGGAGGGGGAGGAGAAGGAAACGGGGAGAGTCAGCAGCAGCACCTGCAGTGTCATATCCCAGCCTGCCTGTCAAGCATCCAACCAACCAGTCAGCCCCCAGTCCATCCCAGTCAGTGTGCTGCCTCTCTGCCATTGAGTCTCAAGTCCTCTCCCAGCTAATTAATTTCCCTGACGCCAGGAGAAGCAAGACTCAAGCTGGGGAGGAAGACTGCCTTTAGCAAAAAGAAGTGGAAGTGGAGAGATTAATTCATGAAGCTCTTTTTTTTCACTCTTTCTCCTGGTAGCCCAGTATTTGCATGAGGAGTTCTGGCTGCAGTTTGTTGTCCTCCTCTTTCTCTGTCTCTCTCTCTTTCACACACACACACACACACACACACACACACACACACACACACACACACACACACACACACACACACACACACACACACCTCCAATCCACATTTAGCCTTTGGCGTTATCCCTCTCCAGTGACCTCACCATCAATATGAACCAAAATGCATACATCACACTCATTAAAATTCATGTTAAATCTACTATATTCCTAAAAATTAAGAAGTGAAATAATCAGAGGACAAAGTGTGAATGTGGCGTCTCGTATTAGTGACAGAGTGAACTTTACTTCACCTAGGAAATGTGTTTTTGCCCTGTAGGAGACGTGGAAAGCTGTCTGACCAAAAACAGCTTTTATATGCATTTTTAAAATCGGACCTGATGGAGATAAACAACTTCAGCCCTTCCTGTTTTTCTTAAAGAAGGATAAGAGACTAACTCAGCGGGGCCATTGATCTTACTATGCCTCTGAATAGTTTTATGATCATTAAATTAACTGCTTGTTCCCCCGCTCTGTCCGTATTACAATGTATTGAATTCAGTTCCTCCATGCTGCAGATACAGATATATGTCCCCATGTCTAATCAGTCACAATGCGCCGGCCGTCATTAGTCTCACACTCAAAGTGGTGTACACAAAGGTTACTTCAGTGAAACGATTGCACCTTTACTTTTAACGACGCTTTATCATAAAACTATCTGAGGGCAATAATTGTCCATCATTACTGAGATGACGATGCTGCTTTTGGGGCTTGGTAGCAAAATGGAAAACAGATTTCCTTCAGCCGGGGGTTGAAGTATTGGAGGTTATGTTAACTCTGCTGCAAACCCAGAAAGAAATCAGAGCTTATTCTCATATTCATTTAAAATGAATAACCCACAAAACCATACTGGTATTACAAACCAGATCTAAGGGAGCGTTCCTATGACAAATCTTTCAGCTCATTTCATGTCATTCACTTCTATTGCACGTGTTACTAACAGGACCGCTTCTGTTGGGTGTTCATCCTAAAATCCACCCATAAGGCCATATTTTACAATTCCCACCTAAAAACAAACATTTTGCAGTTTTGTATCCACAATAATTACGCACATATTTTAGCCACACTAATACCAAAGATTTTATATATATTATATAAATATCCTGAAAAAAAGGTGTTTTTCCCCTCCACCTCCAAAAATCTACCTTTTAATGGTTACACTGGAAAAATAAGCCAAATATGATGCACCGAGTCGCGTTCACAGCTGACTTTAAAACCACTTTCAAGCAGAATGTAAGCAAGCTAACCATTGTTTTGAAAAAAACAGAGATGTGACTATTTAACTCTTTAAAACCAAGCGTATCCTATTTGATTCATTTGTTTTTGTGAGTTTTTGAGACTTCTACATCATCAGCATGACTTTTTCTTACCCTCAAAAAATGATATAAATTGCATGACAAATTTTTAATGACTAAATTGCAAAAAATATGGCTTATGCAGCAAATGTGATACAAATTAAAAGTCATGTATGCAGATTAAAATTTTATATATTTTTATATATAGGCGGGGTATATATTTTTATACCCCGCCTCTCGCCCTATGACGGCTGGGATAGGCTCCAGTGCCCCCCGCGACCCTGAAAAGGATAAGTGGAAGCGAATAGATGGATGGATGGATATTTTTATATATTTTGTCTAAAGGTTCAACAAACACTCCATTATCAAAAATGAAAGATTTCTGGCTGTTACTTCATGGTTCAGGTTTTTAAGGGTTAAGCACACTTCTTCTGAAACACTGTTTGTTGTATGGTAAAACGTATCATCTTTAACCTTTGTAACCTTTATTTCTGTGCAAATCCAACAAAGATTTTAAGCATACTGGGAATGCACAAGGTTGGTTATTAACTGGATTATTAATTTCATTCATATTTTACTTTTGCTTTCATTCACTAATCGTGTTAAGGCACTAAAAACTTTAGCAAAAGGCTGTGGAAAAAGAGAAATGACAAGCCCGTCTCACTGGCCTGTTCTCAGTGTGACAGTGGTGATGCCACAAACTATAGATTGAGACATTTTTTCCCAGCTAATGTGACCCATGAAGCTTAATTATGTATATTGTCAGTGATTTTAGTTTTAAATCACATAGTGGCACAAAACATAAAACATTTGGTTTCTATAGAAACAGTGCCAATTGTTGTAGTTCAGTAATCATAGTGAAAATATCCCCCCCAAAAAGTAAGTAAAAGGGTTTTATGCATATTCTGAAATTTCAGTTTGGCAGTAAATGTGTTTAATTCGATATAGAAGGAGCTTTCATTCAAAGAATAATACATATGCAGTGATTTAGTTTGAAAAGACACAACGCAGCAGAGAAATGTCTCTCAGGAGTTTGGAGCAGAGCGACGAGACAGGAACAGTTTTCTCAGCTTGTGTGTTTGTAAGGGTGAGTGTATGTGTGTCCTAGTCCCTTGAGGTGAGAGGATTGTTGTCCTCGGTGCTTTATTGTGTCAGAACCTGCAACTGAGCCAGACTTTTTATTGTGGTGGCGGCTGTGGGAGGAGCTGCTGGGATGGCTCGTCACCCTGCTGCTGTGAACTGGGAGGCTGGGAGGCCGGTCAGGTCCTAATCCCCTCCCAGAGGGCCTTGAGGCCCAGAACACTGTCATTGCTTCTTCCTGATGCTGTACACCTGAGGCTTCTGATACTACAGCTACGCCCCTCGTTCACTCCCCTCTCCACCGACGCTGCCGCCTCCCCTCCAGCCCCGTTGGCCCTCCTGACATTATACAGCTCACAACGTCTGTCTATGCGCATCCACTGATCAATAGGCTTGACTCGGAGCATATCGACGCTGGCATTGGTCTCATTGATCATATCCAGCTTCCATGGTTGGGTTTTCAAAGATAATTGGGCCCTGGAACCTGCCTTCTTTATGAGTGACAGAGGGCTGAAATGATAATCAACTGGATCCTCTCCAAGTACAGTCCCAGCAGGACTGGCTGGACTCGAGGCAGACAGCAGGGTTTCCTATTTTTAAAAGGATCTTTTAGTTAAGCTGTAGCTTCCAACAGACACTCAGAAATCATAAATACTGAGTCTATAGCTAATGAAAAGCTGCTAATGTGACTAATAACAGTGACAAACTTCAATCAGTCTGAGTCTATAAACAATAAAAACTCCATATCTTAGAAAAGCAAGGCACTGCAACATTCCTGCAACAGCCTGATACCTCCCTGGATATTTGGGCCCCTCTTAAATTGAGTGTCAGAGAGATGATGTAAGGCTTTAATAAAAGGCTGAGCTGCTGATATTGATATTCATTATTATGTGGCCTGGGCTAACCCCATTATGTTCCCATTAGGGCTAATAACACATACAGCTAGCTCATTTGTTTCATTTAGCCATTCTGCATATACAAAATTAAATGACAAAAGGAGACAGAGTGGCTTTGCATGATTTGCGCACATTTTCAGTGCTTGATAACATTGATACCAAAGACTTTAAGAGCAAAAAGAGTCCTCTGAATATCAAAAGTGATCTATGGAGACTAATGAGCATGCTAAATCAATATTTCATATGTGTAGAGTGATATTTATTGTGCATCGTGCATCAACCAGTTCTTTGTTTTTTCATTCTTTCCTGACACAAATGCTTTTTTTCAATGCTGCTTTTCCAGCAGGTAGCCACAACACAAGATCAGCAGCCCCAGAATAGCTTTGCAAGATAGCGATGTAGCTGGTGAATTGGGTGAACGACGGTGAGCCCAGGGCATAGGCCTACATATTCAGAGAGAAGAGGACCAACCTGCTTTTGGAGGATGAAGGCTGCTAAAAATAAGCCAGAGGAGCAGAAATCACAGAGAAAGAGGAAAAGAGAGCAACCGAAAGAAAGAGAGTGAGAGAGAGAGGAGGAACTGCCATCAGCAGGCTGGGCAGGGTTTCACCCCTCGCTGATTTAAGCCAGAAAGCTCTCACAGCTTCACTGCTGCCCCCGCTGCCTCGGCTGCCCCATCTCTGAGCCCAAACCCCCTATGAGACGCTGTGCCCCTGTGCTCTGCCTGTCAGGCCAGCACACCAGCTCGCTACCGAGAGGCATTATGCTAATGGGAGGGCCTCCTTCCCTCTCTCCCTCTCTACACAGCCCTTCACTGCTCAGTGGATCGGCTTGCCTTAGGGCCCTGCTGCTTGTTTTGACAGAGCATCCCCTGATAGTTGGGATTAGTCCAGCTTGTTTGGCTAAACCAGGAGAAGGGGATCTTAGGCTACTTTGAGTTTTTGGAGCTCCGCTGGAGCCAGATGCCTCCTGCTTTTATCCCCACCAGGAGAGGGCCTGCACCCCCCAAGGCCTGCCTACAGCCATGGGCAGCCATAACCATCTAGGCAGTGTCAGGACCCATGCTGCACACACACACGCACACACAGATCCTCATACCATATCCAGAAGACAAAATATTCACTGCACATAAATAGTCATGCAAAACCCTGAGAAGAGAAGGCAGATGCAACCCTCAACCCGCAACCACTGCAAACCTCTTGCGATGTAACCTGAAGATAAAGTAAAAGTTGTTCCATGCTCCAAGTCGGAAACAAAAAATCCAAACAAACACGAAACCATTTGACACATAGTTAAAGAATAATGGGAATTATTTTCCCTTTTTTTGTATTTTAACTGTAATATTCCAGGATAGACGATAAAACAACAGGCTCCCCGTGCTTCCCAGGGAAACCTTACATGAGGAAGTGCTGTTTTACGGCTACATTCCTGCTCTACATTAATGGAGGCGTTGGGCTGCTATTCCTTTGAGAGAGGCTTGAACCTCTCTATTAAAGTGGCTGACCTGTGGTCGGTGGTTCAAACAGCCGGTATGCACATTAACGTCACATTCCCAGCGTTAGCGTCTGAAGAAAGAGGAAAAGAGAATAAATAAGAGGAGGTGGAGTGATCTCCTTTTCAGCAGCCGTCCCCAACAGGAGGCCCACACTATATTTTATTCACTAATGTCAGGTGGGTTCAGGAAGACTCAGGGTCATTCTTAGACTGGCTCGCTCCCCTGTTTTCATCAAGGTCAGATGATGAGAAATAGAGCTATCCCCCTGTTAGATCCCCACAAAATACTGCAGCTGAGGCAAAACGCACAGAGAGGAAGATTTAAGACGAAGAAAAGAGAAGAAAGGAAATGTGAGGAACCGAAAAGACAATTACATATAAGAAGAAGGGAACAAACGGACAACAGAAATGAAAGAGAAACTAATAAAGATAAGGACATCACAATTTAGACTCAGTAGGAACTGGAACTGCTGTGCTGAAATAAAAAAAATAATGACAAAGGAGTTTAGAAGTGGAAATCAAAGCTGAAAATAAAACAACAAGAGGAAGAAGAAGAAGACGATCCATAGCCATAACATAACAAGAGCATTGGCAAGAAAAGGCAAGAGAAGAAAGAGGAAGAAGAAACAGAGAAAAAGAAGATAGGGGAGTCTCAGGGGGGGCTGGTCACAGAGGCCCAGGGGTGATGTCAGCCTATTAAACTGATTTCACAGGTTCCCTTAACGAAGCCTCTGGCATGTTAAAGGGCAGGAAGCATCCTATTTCAGCTTTTTCTCCCCCTCCCCTTTAAAGCAGAGCGAGCGCGGGACTTATCGACAGCTCTTGACAAACAGGCGTGAAGGAGGGCAGCTGCTGGGGCGCTCCTCTCAGGACCCAAAACACAAGGTGGTATTCAGCAGCGGACCTGCCGATCTTCAAACCCCAGCCGAGCTCCGTCTCTTCGCTCTGTGTTGACCTGAGAGAAACCCGATCCTGAATGTTGAGTGGCTTGGCTCAGCTGACGGACTGACTACTCCCATATATCACCGCTAGAGTTAGAAGACTAACGTCCATTTTAATGTCCATTTTCTTCAATTTCAGATTCAAATTGTGACATATTGCTATTATGTCCTGTACATTATATGTGTGTACAGTGTGCTCATTTTATTTCCAGAGTCAAAAGACTTTGTTCATGTTCTTTATCGTACACGTTTTTAATGCTTGGGTTATTAAAATAAATGATTAAATATTTATTTATTCCACAGCTTTATACTCATCATAAAACTATATTGAAACTATATTACCTGTATTACTATAGATAAAGCTACCCAGCAGTATATATATATATATATATATATATATATATATATATATATATATATATATATATATATATATATATATATATATATATATATATATATATATATATATAAATAAATAAAAGCACAGTCAGCATGTAAAGATTATTATCCAATAATGAATATTGAAACTGACCTTTTTAAGTAACACAGTGTATTACTATGTATAGCAGTCCCATCAAGATCAGATGATGAGAGCAGTCACAGGGAAAACATGCAAGATGGCAGACTTTATATTGTTACATGTACTTGGCCACTTTTAATGCTTACTCTCTTTGCACAAACAGATATTATTCTCTCAGCATCCACACTTATTGGTGACCCATCTGGGCTTGTGTGTTTTTGCTTCAGCTATTGTCAACTTGTTTTTATAGAATTTTCACACGTTTGAAAAGTTTATGCTGAAAACCCCAAAAAGTGTTAAGAACTTGTTTGAACTGTTTTTCCATTTTAAAGAAGAAATATCCACAGGTGACACTGTCACAGTTTATATTTGTGGTTACCAAGTTTTGCTAAATTTTTGAGCCTCTTTTATTTTTGTAAGTGCTCAACATTTAGCTTTCAAATTGCCTGTAAATACTAATACTGAGCATTACTGTGAAACTTACATTTTTATATAATTATCATATGATTTTGATATAATATAGCTCACTTGTATGACTTTTTCTGTGTGTGTGTGTGTGTGTGTGTGTGTGTGTGTGTGTGTGTGTGTGTGTGTGTGTGTGTGTGTGTGTTTCATTCCCAAACATATACACAATGTGCTGAATCGTCCTGTCTGTTATCTGCAGCTGGCACTCTGTTGCCTCGCTATCAGTCCCTGCAGCATATGTTACCAGGTGTTCTCTCCCTCCAAATGCAATCTTTCATCAAGGTAACCCAACTGCAGACAAATTAATTAGGAGAATATCAAGCCATCAGAGCCAGGCACAGAAGTTGAAGGTGTGGCGTATCAAAGAAAAAGCCAGATTTCTTGGCTTCTGTCCCCTACTTTTCTTGTGTCCCAATGAAATCTCTTCTTCCCCTCCCTCCCCGAAAATTCTGGGCAGCAGATTTTTTTGATCTTGAAATGTTGGATTCATTAGAAGCCTGTCAGTTTTCTTCATGTCAAAGTGGAGTCTGTTATTCCAAAAGTCATCTTTTTCTACTTTCAGCTGCTCCCTTTAGGGGTCGCCACAGCAGATCATCTGCCTCGATCTCATGCTATCCCTGCCACCCTCCTCTGTCACAACAACCCTAATTAATCTCCTTTTTGGTCTTCCTCTTTTGCTTCTGCCTAGCAGCTCCATATTCAGCATCCTTTGTCCAATATATCCACTATCCCTCCTGCACATATACAAACCCTCTCTGTCTTACCTCTGTAACTTCTAAGCTGACCCTCTGATGTACTCACTTCTAATCGTGTCCGTCCTGGTCATGTCCAGAAAAACATTAGCATCCTTATCTCTGGCAACTCTAGCTCAGGCTTTTGTCTTTCTGCCAGCTCCAAACCACACTGTAGATCACAGCGGGTCTCACTACTGTCTTGTAAACATTCCTTTTCTCTCTTGCTGTGATACTTCTGTCACAAATGATCTCTGACACTCATATCCATAGTCTGTACTCTAGCTGCATTCCCTTCCTCAGTTTTCTTGTACACCGTCTTTTGCTTGGAAAGGCCCCATGTTTCTAAACTTATCTGCCTTCACTGCCATTGCTAATTGCATTTTCACTAATTCATCTTTCCTTTCCAGGCTATTCTGCTTGCACCCAACAGCATATTCCATGGAGTCTCCTACCTGACCACATCTGTCAGCCTGTTCATTATGACTGCAAATAAGAAGGGGCTGAAGTGTAATACCACGGCCCCCTTGAAGCACCCACCCTCACATACTTCACCACTCCTGACCCTTTCGTGCAACATCAGTTTTTCTGTGGCACAGTTTCATGTCCTTCTAGACCAACTTAGACACAGTGTAGCTCCTTTGGACCTCTTTCTATACTTCTCCATCAACTCTCTCACATCTTTTTCTCCATACTGCTGATAGTCCCCTCTCTTTTTAACCTAACTTTGTCAAGTCTTTCCAGTATATTCATGGCATGATTCATCAGCTTTATCCCTCTGTACTCATAGTCTGCACATAAACCTTCGTCTTGAAAATCGGTAACAATACACTTCTCCTCAGTACCTCAGGCATCCTCTCAGAGCGTAGCGAATTATATAATCGACTGAGCCTGAGCCCAAACAATGGATCAAAACACTGAACTGAAAGAAACTACAGACTGGAATTCTGTAGTTCTTATACAGGAAGGGCTTTTCAACCAACTGAAGGCTTACTGTAAATTCCTCAGATAGCAGAAACCTCATTCACCAAGGACTTTTTTTCTATGCTGTTTCTACGTAAGTGCTTTCTGTCAAACATTCATGTGCCAATGGATGTACTGGAGGACAACTTGGGGTCAGTATGTTGCCCACGGAGGAGACTGAAGCAGTTTAGTAGATGACCTCCTCTACCTCCTGTGACATACAGTCTGTGAATAAGTCCCATTCATGTCCAGTCATAGACATAAATTACAGTGACTTCCATTTTTAAGAGCAATATTAGCATGCATTGGTGCATTGGATTAAAGGCTTGGTCTATTATTCAGTTTGAATGCTCTGTTTTAAGGTTTCCTGGTTAATAAGTTGTCATGAGTCACATATAGACTATATATATGGTCTATATGTGACTATATGTGACGCATATTTTAAAATTTGATATTGTTTTTCTGTTCTGCCAATCACAAAAGAAAGCTTAGTTTTTGTTGAGCAGTAAGGATTTGGCTACGTTTTTGTAGCTGATAATATTCAATCAGGATGTGAGTTTTTTGTTGGTTTGTTTTTTCCCCTGTGTGATTTACCTCAGTTGTCACATGGCACTATGGATGGATGGAGGAAGGTGGATGGATGGATGGAAGGATGGATGGATGGATGGATGGGGGGATGGATGGATGGATGGATGGATGGATGGATGGAAGGATGGATGGATGGATGGATGGATGGATGGGTGGGGGGATGGATGGATGGATGGATGGATGGATGGATGGATGGATGGATGGATGGATGGGGAATGGATGGATGGATGGATGGATGGATGGATGGATGGATGGATGGGGGGATGGATGGATGGGGGGATGGATGGGGAATGGATGGATGGATGGATGGATGGATGAATGGGGGGATGGATGGATGGATGGATGGATGGATGGATGGGGGTGGATGGATGGATGGATGGATAGGGGATGGGGGATGGGCAGATGGATGGATGGATGGATGGATGGATGGATGGATGGGGAATGGATGGATGGATGGATGGATGGATGGATGGATGGGGGATGGATGGATGGATGGATGGATGGGGAATGGATGGATGGATGGATGGGGGGATGGATGGATGGGGGGATGGATGGGGAATGGATGGATGGATGGATGGATGAATGGGGGGATGGATGGATGGATGGATGGATGGATGGGGGTGGATGGATGGATGGATGGGGGATGGGGGATGGGCAGATGGATGGATGATGGATGGATGGATGGATGGGTGGATGGGCAGATGGATGGATGGATGGATGGATGGATGGATGGGGGGATGGGGAGATGGGTGGATGGGCAGATGGATGGATGGATGGATGGATGGATGGATGGATGGATGGATGGATGGATGGGTGGATGGATGGATGGGGGGATGGGGGGATGGATGGATGGATGGATGGATGGGGGGATGGATGGATGGATGGATGGATGGATGGATGGGGGGATGGGGGGATGGATGGATGGATGGGTGGATGGATGGATGGATGGATGGATGGGTGGATGGATGGATGGGCAGATGGATGGATGGATGGATGATGTCAGTTACAAGCAGTGCCTACCAATAAATCTGTGTTTAACTCATAATAGCTCTGATGTGTTTCCACGAGACCATATTGCAAACTTCATGGATGTTTAAAACATATCACAACATGACTAAACTCAAGAAAGAGACACGGATCACAGGTTCCTGCATGAGAGACAAAAAGCAATAACTTTCTCTTCCTGCCTTCCCTGTGGTTGTAAAACTATCTACATGCAGCCTCAGAGGAGCAGAGAAGATGCTGCGCTTCTGCTAAACATGCATGTAAACAGCACACAGGCTACAGATAAGGAGCACACGCTAATCTTATTTAGAATTGCATGGTGGCAAGAACAATAATCGGTGGTGCTCACTTGACGAATCTTGAGGGTGTGCTTACTTCTCATAAGCAAATATATTTTCATATGGAAGTGAGAACTTGCTGGCAATATATTCATCACCATTCACACACACCTCACCAGGCCAACCGGCTCTGCACACTCACTCTTTCAGCTCTTAGGTAAATGGATCTCAGTGCCATCCCTCAGACACCAGTGACCTTCAGTCATTTAGCAGCCAGTATGATAGGAACATGATATCAACACCTGAACAAAGCACAGTGTAAAGCGCCACATCAAGCTGCTGTTTATTCATAGCGCAGTTGGTTGGGTCTGTCATCTAGAGGTCAGTCATTTGAATACTCCCCCATTATGGGCGACTGCCGTCCCTTTGCCTTCCAGTTAAAACAGCCGCACATCAGCCACTTCAAAAGAGCCCGGCTTCAAACACTGCATTTTCAATATGACAAATGTACTTCACAGCAACAGTTCTGACAAAATATGCAGCAGCTGCCTAATGTAAAGGATGAAACATGTAAAAATCAAGACTGTGCTGAGCTGGTGTCAAAGAGGAGACACAGAGAGGCAGGGAACAAGAGAGCGAGAGAAGAAGAAAGCATAAAGACAGGGAGGAGACGGACAGAAAAGACAGGAGACGGAAAAGAAAAGCTCAAATGGGCTTTGTTTTAATTACCATGCAGGGAAGGCGGAGAAAAGCAGACACTTTTGCTCGTTAGACTACCCCTTTGGATCAAACGTTATATTTACATATCAGATTAAACCGCTCCCACAAATGGCGAGATCTGAGCTGTGAAGGCATGGCTGAAGAGAGGAAGACATCTTCCTGCTCACATTTAGCAAAACAGCTCATCTATACTTATTAGAGGAGGAAAAGTACAAAGACCTGATCAAGGCAGAACTCCGAAGCAAAGAGCTAGTTAGTGCAAAATATACTGTAGCAAGTAAGCCAACAAACACCAATCATGGGGCAGAGCATTTTAGAAGACTGGAAGACAGGAGTGGACTGAAACCTCAACATTTTCCAACTCCTCGCTGAGCCAATTAGAGGCCCTGGCAGGTCAAAGAGCATTATGGGAGGTGGTAGGAGTTTAGTAACAGCACAAATACACTGTCAGAAATGACTCCCCCCTCCTTTCATCCTGCCTTTCTTCTGCTGCCTTTCTTCTGTAGAGGGAGAAGAGCTAGATTCATGGCTCAAGGGATCCAAACAACTGGCCGTCATTATTCCTTCTCAGATGCCAGTCTCCACTCTGCCCACTGCCCAAAACACCAGCAGTACCAGGCCTCCCCCGGCCCCCTCCATCGCCTCCACGGACAGCTACATAAGCTACAAGGGCCAGAGGCTGCAGGAGAGTCTCTTTGCTGTGTGGGATAAAGACTTCAGAGGGTGAAAACTCCATTACCACAGAGCGACCGCTTCTCTCAGCCATCAAATGAGTGAGAAAGAAAGTAAAGGACAAAAACAGCCAGCGACAAACAGCCACGACTGATTACCAGTGTGTGTGTGTGTGTGTGTGTGTGCCTGTATGAGTCAACCAAGCTACCACTTGCAAGGCCATCTCCAAGTGCACAGCAAAAGCAAATCCAGCCTCCATTGGAATAAGAATAGAAGTGATTGAAGCTAACAATGCGAATCAGTAGGCTCGGGGATTTGAAACATATGTCATGTTTTTGCGCATCACTGATAAAAACTAATAACAATATTCCCTGACTGCACTGTATGAGTGAGAGTCAGACACAAAGCCTGAGCAGAGCGCACCCTCCTCCACATCCTCCAGTGTCAGATATATCAGCAATGCTAATGCACAGGCAGCATCCTGCACTGCTCACCAGTGAACCAGTGAAAAGACAACCATTTAGGTCTTTAAAGACACACATAAACAAGAAAGGAAGGAGCAGATGAAAAGGGGGGGGGGGGGGGGGGGGGGAATGAAAGAAAATTTAAGGGGGAGAGGAAAAAAGAATGAAGGCAAGATGGGGGAATGGGGTGGGGTGATGGTGTTGGGGCAAAAGAGGAAGTCAATTATGTATTCTGAACCTGGCCGATGTAGTCCTTGGGGAGCTGCCTCCACACCTAAGGATCTGTAAATAATTGACAGATAATATTAATTGGCTTTGGATTAGTGAGCAAGCTTAGTATCACACATTAATATTTGATCAGAGGATGATAGGGACCCTGGCAGGGGATCCGAAGGGGCAGCTGAGGCTGTTTTGTTGATTAGGCCAGTGAAGGGAGGAGACGGAGGCAAGTGAAAGCGGCTGCAGGAGCAGCGGCAACAGTGACTCCAGACACACATGCAAACAGATGGAAACACACAGCCGTGGTTTGATGCCAGCAAAACAGCTTCTTGTGTCCTCACAAAGGAAAAGAAACAGAGGACTTCCGGAGCAGCGTCTATTCATTTATTTCGGGGGTTTTTTATTTCTCAATTTTTACACATATGCTAATGTTAGCAGTGCACGTTGTTTCATATCAGCGTTGTAATGCAAAGTGCTGACTCACTGAATGAGAGTAAACATAAAGGCATTGCTTCTTCACATCTATTAATCATGTAGTGTTGTGTTTTTCATAAATCAAGTCACATCACTCTCACAGGGGAAAGAGCCTGAACACTTTTTTTTGATTTACTTAAATTCCTAAAATTATAACTACATTCCAATCCAGGCTATTCAAAATCTAGTTATGTATGTAGTTAGCGATCTAACTGGCTAAAAGAAAGAACGAGAGAAGGAAAGATCGAGTCAATATTTTTCCACTTTTAAAATTAAAACTAATCTCAAATTTGGAATCGAATTTTGAAATGTGGCCGCAGCTAACACGAGTGGCTTAACGGTGCCTTAAAGCACCTTAAAGCATCCTGTGTGCAGTCAAAACCCAAAATGTTGAGTAAACGTGAGGGTGCACGGGGTATCCTTCAGCAGCGGCCATCCTCAGAACGGGAAAAACAAACAAGACAGATTTACACAGCAAAACAAGCTGGCAGACATACACGCACAATTAAACTCATGGAGGCTAATTAAAGTGTTACTGGAAGCACACAGCTAGAGTGTGACAACATAATGAAAGATTGAAGAGGGGAGGAGAGACACAGACCCCCACCACCACCACTACACCCCTGCTTTCTTTCTCTCTGAAAACAATGCCACCTCTCCCTTTCTCCACTTGCCTCCTCGTCCTCATCTACCATATGCTGCCATTTGTTTAGTCAAATCCCCTTTAAGCAGAGCAGATCTATGGCTCTGAGGCAATGCTGCGCTACAACTTGGATCACTCTCTATAGACACATCGGCAGCTCGTATCCCTCATGGTCTGTGTCACTCGACCAGCTAGAAGAGTCTCTTGGGAGTGCCTTTTTATTGCTTTTCCACATCATTTGTCTGGCGATTACAGCTAGTCTCCCCTGAGCCGAGGGAATAATCACAATATTTCAGTTTAAAGATAGCAGGATACACAGAGAAGGCTAGTTTGGCTTTCAGATTGTTTCTGCACCGTGCTGTGAAGAGGGCACGGATAGAACAACTTATAGATCATCCTGTGGCACAAATGCTTAACATTAGCGGGGGACCTCGGTCAAAACTGCAAATTCTCAAAGCGGACTGAATACACCTGCCTGGATATGCATGCGAGAATGGTTTGTGAATCTTTATTTTATAAAAGGAATGACTGACACCTTGTATTAAGTCAGTCTGGACAGAGTTCCTGTCATGTTCCTGCTTTAAAAACAATATTTTTGTAATCGCTATGCAAGAAGTGACTTTGTCTATCATGCAGTAAATACACTTCCTTTATTCAAACAGTTTGTTTGTACTTTTTGAGTCAGTGACAAACTTCAATAAGATATATTTTGCAAATACAGTCATGATGTACTTGAATGTTATAATAATGAGTTTTTAGCTGATTACCCATATAAAGATGTTTTTTAAAGAATAGATTTTTTAAATTATATGTTTAAATATGCAAATTAAGTATCTGTGCATATGTAAACTAATCTGAATATGTTTTTAGAAGAGAAATCTGAGCAGACCGATTGAGTTTTCAAATTCTTGGTTGATGTTATTAACAGATTTTACACAGCAGGTTTCGGATTTCATGTTTTGTTACTCCAAAAATAAGAAATTAAAAGAAAATAAATAAAGACATAATAAGTTTGAATTGTAGATTTTCTCTGAGATTTTATTGTTATATTTGCAAGTAAGATGGTATCTCATTAAACACCGACCAGTTTGCACACACAGACAAAAGACAAAGTGTGGACTACCTTAAGGGACATTTTGGATATTTTCTCAGAAATAGAATAAATAGTCACAAATCTCAAAATTGTCAAACACACAAAAAATAATATTCTCTACAAAATAAAAAAAATTCTATGGTTTCCAACAACAAATTAGCCCATTTTATTAACGTTTGCTCCCAAACAAGCATCCTCAGAATTTATCAGTATGTGCTCAATAACAGTTCGGACAAACAGAAGGAGAAAACACTTTGATAAGAAACAGCTGAGTTACTGAAACTCCGTCATTGAGCCAATATACGCTCCTCAGTCACTTCATGGCCCATCACATTTTACAGGTTATTGCAATGTGTGAAATACAGAAAGAATGTTCGAAGTTTTGTTGTCATTAGTTTGCTGGATTAAACAAACTATTGAGAATTAAAATCCACTGAGGACACTCACAGACACTTTTAATTCTCACTTCACTGAAATCTGACCAAACAGATCATAAATTGACCAATGTGACCTTAACCTTGAACACAAGTCCGGACCCATTAGGTGATCACTGTCTTCAACATTGATTAAATTCTGACCAATAGTTTAGGAGGAGGAGTGATTCTTCTAATTTGTGGCCGGACAGATAGACAGATGGATGGGCGGACAGACAGATGGACGGATGACAGACACCATGGCATAAGCTCATCAGACCTTTCGGCGGGATGAGCTTATGGAATCCAACAATGGTAAATTCATTTCTATCATAGGAATACTAATGATCTCTAATGACTGTAGGAGCGTTTCCAGGATTTTTTCCAGTGGTTGGCATGGGAAGCTCTAAGAACACTGGGCGGTCAGGCGGGGGGGCAAAGGAAATTATATCCATCCATCCATCCATCTATCCATCCATCCATCCATCCACCTTCTGGGGCCAGGTCGCAGGGGGCAGCAGTCTAACCAGAGAAGCCCAGACCTCCCTCTCCCCAGCCACCTCCTTCAGCTGAGAGATATAATCTCTCCAGCGTGTCCTGGGTCTGCCCAGGGGCCTCCTCCCACTGGGACATGCCCAGAACACCTCACCCAGTAGGCATCCTTGGCAGATGCCCAAACCACCTCAACTGACTCCTTTCGATGTGGAGGAGCAACGGCTCTACTCTGAGCCTCTCCCAGATGGCCGAACATCTCACCCTATCTCTAAGGGAGAGGCCAGACACCCTTCGTGAGAAGCCCATTTCCGCCGCTTGTATCCACGACCTCGTTCTTTCGGTCACTACCCATAGCTGGTGACCATAGGTGATGGTATGTAAATTGACCACCACAAGAGGCACCAACCAGCTTGCGGCCACAGCTCAGTGGAGCAGCTTCAGCAATGGAGGTGCTGAACATGGTCCATTTGGACTCAATGCCCCCAGTTGCCATCGGAATGCTGTTGAAGCTCTGCCGGAGGTGTGCATTGAAGATCTCGCGGACCGGGCCTCTGCCAGGCGTTTCCAGCGCACCCTCACATTTAGGTGTGATCCAAGTCTCCACCAGGTGGTGATCAGCTGACAGCTCAGCCCCTCTCTTTACCCCAGTGTCCAGAACATATGGCTGCAGGTCTGGTGATTCTACTACAAAATCGATCATGCGGAGGCGCCGTAGGGGTCGGGTGCAATGTGTGTTGGGAGGCAGCCAGGAGCGGAGGCCCTGGTGGACCGACCGCTACCAAGACTAGCAACTGGGAAATTAAAATATTTGATCTAAAATATGTGAAAAAATGTTCAGTTTAATGCTAATGAGGTATAATTGTTGTATGTAAATTACTTTTTGCCATTTATGTACTTTAGTGTGGGATACGATAATGTATGGGATAAAAATGCAGAAGCCTGTGAACAAGTATGCACCTCATCCCTAATGAAAAGAAGAAATACCAAACCATAAGGTCCAAAAGTATTTGAGCCAGTGTGTATACTGGTGACCCAGTGTGTTTTGAAAAAAATTAAGCCAATTATTGTTACTTAAAGTCACTAGATAGATAGATAGATAGATAGATAGATAGATAGATAGATAGATAGATAGATAGATAGATAGATAGATAGATAGATAGAAGATGTAAAGCAGATGTGAGTAAGGGCAATCCATTTCAGAGAGGTTTGCCTGAGACTTGTGCATGGACACCATAATCCTATTGCTCCATTTCATGGAGTTTTACCCAGACAAGCTTATCTCCAGCATCTAACCCTGCACATACTTCACTTGATAAGATGGGAACCAGACAGAGAAAAGGCAAAAGAGAGATGGGAAAGCTTCCAAGAAGGGTTGCTGAGTCCCATGAAATTGTATTATTTCTTGTGGACATGCTTCACAAGGTGGTTTTTGGCTCGCAAACATTGATTGAACATGCTAGATTTTGAAATAATGTTAGCTTTAATATATAGATTTCTTTTTCAGACTTTGGTAATTAGTTTTAGTGGAGAATGTGTATCTGGAAATGTCTGAGAGGATGGAAACCAATAACCCAGTGAAACCAAATCCTCTGGAAATTTCTGCAGTCAAAACAATTATGACAGCCAAAATGATAAGCACAGCATGATAGCATGGAAGGCATTGTTATACTCTCACTTTATAAATCTAACTTTAAACCTAAACAGTTTTATTATCCATCCAATCACCTGTTTAAGGTTTACGTTTCAGCTGACATGGATGGGCTTCACCTCACACACACCCAAAACCCTGTATCTGAGTGCTTCACCAGTGATTTGGATGTTTTTGGGTGTTTGAGATTAACCTTTATCTTTCTTGTACATTAAATACCAATCGATGAACAAAACTGTATTTTAATACAAAAGTTAATGCCTTGCTTTGTGTTTCCACCCAAGCAAAATTGAGTCCAGGTAATGAACGGCCTCTGAGGACAATTTGATGTAAAACCATCACCATAATATGGTCAACAAATAAGAATCAAAATGACAGAGATATATCTTGCCTCAGGCGAGGAGTACAGGAGGGCATCCTCCATCAGAGAAAGGTAAGTGAAAAAGCTGCCAGACAGAAGAAGACAACGTTCTGTCTTCATCCAGAGACAAGAAGGGGTGTAAGACCCAGGACCGAAGGGAGGGATGTTGCCATGATCCAGTCGTATCCTTTGATCCCTGGGATGACCTAAGCCATCGGCTGGACTCTGAAAATGAACACACCAGAGACCTGCGGGACCCAATCCATCATTGTTTAGCCCTGCACCTAGCACTTCTGTAAGTGTGTGTACATGTGTGAAAACAAGAACACACACACAAACTAAACAAATTGACTAAGCAGTAAGAGATAAGATAAGATAAGATAGAACTTTATTAATCCCTCGGGTGGGTTCCTCTGGGAAATTCGATTTCCAAAAAAGCACAGCACCGACAGAAGTTACAGAGTTATACACACACACATATATATAAATACAGAGACAATATAAATAAAATATACGAAGGGGATAAATAGAATAAATAGGAATAAAAATAAAAATACAAGTGAATTGCACATTTCAAGTATTGAGTCTATTGCACCGTTGACTATTTACAAAAGTATTGCACAAAAGGTATTGCACAGTGAGGTGAAGAGGCACTACAGCTTAGTTGTTCCCTCCTTTGTCCTCCTGTTTCCCCTCCCTCTCCCCTCCAGAGAGGAGTTAAACAGTCTGATGGCGTGTGGGACAAAGGAGTATACAGGTCTATCAGCTTATTAAAATGTTGCTAAGAAATACAGAAGTTTATTAGTATTTCATACAGTTAAACACAACTAATTATCATTAAATCACAAAACTACATTGGGTTCTTTGCAAAGCTTAAAAGACTAGAGACAAAAAAGTCTATGTGTGAATATACATCGCACATACTGTTGGTATGTGTAAGAAAATCAAATCTGATGCAGCAACATGGAAATAAAATTGTGTGACAAAATTAAAAGACATGTTGTGTACTTAATGAGCACGAAGATATTATGTCTCTCTTTTCAAAAGATGAGTGTTTGAGTAGTGCTGTTGGGAGCGCATGCTAAATCTCATTAGACAGAGCAATACCCTGAGCAAATTAAACCATTAGCCTCCGACATGTTTAAAGGAACACTTTAAGATCACTTCCTATTAAGGCTTGCCAGTAAACAGGCCTTTGAAATGGAGCCCTCAACTCAGAGCAGAGCAGTGTTGCAGACATCTGCCATGCCCAGCCAAGCCTACAGTAAACTGCAGGGGAATGCTTTCTGTGCTACTCATCACTCTACATAACAGTCCACATGCTGGGATGAAGGGGGAACCCACCAATATACCAATATATCTAATATATCTCTAATATATATATATATATATATATATATATATATATATATAAAAAAAAAAAAAAAAACACCCAGCACGCCCCTGCGGGCGGTTTATCCTTCAAGCTCGGGTCCTCTACCAGAGGCCTGGGAGCTTGAGGGTCCTGCGCAGTATCTTAGCTGTTCCCAGGACTGCGCTCTTCTGGACAGAGATCTCCGATGTTATTCCCGGGATCTGCTGGAGCCACTCGCCTAGCTTGGGAGTCACCGCACCTAGTGCTCCGATTACCACGGGGACCACCGTTACCTTCACCCTCCACATCCTCTCGAGCTCTTCTCTGAGCCCTTGGTATTTCTCCAGCTTCTCGTGTTCCTTCTTCCTGATATTGCTGTCATTCGGAACCGCTACATCGATCACTACGGCCGTCTTCTTCTGTTTGTCTACCACCACTATGTCCGGTTGGTTAGCCACCACCATTTTGTCCGTCTGTATCTGGAAGTCCCACAGGATCTTAGCTCGGTCATTCTCCACCACCCTTGGGGGCATCTCCCATTTTGACCTCGGGACTTCTAGGTTATACTCGGCACAGATGTTCCTGTACACTATGCCGGCCACTTGGTTATGGCGTTCCATGTATGCCTTGCCTGCTAGCATCTTGCACCCTGCTGTTATGTGCTGGATTGTCTCTGGGGCATCTTTACACAGCCTGCACCTGGGGTCTTGCCTGGTGTGATAGACCCCAGCCTCTATGGATCTTGTACTCAGAGCTTGTTCTTGTGCTGCCATGATTAGTGCCTCTGTGCTGTCTTTCAGTCCAGCTTTGTCCAGCCACTGGTAGGATTTCTGGATATCAGCCACCTCCTCTATCTGCCGGTGGTACATACCGTGCAGGGGCCTGTCCTTCCATGATGGTTCCTCGTCTCCCTCCTCTTTCTTGGGTTTCTGCTGCCTGAGGTATTCACTGAGCACTCGGTCAGTTGGGGCCATCTTCCCAATGTATTCTTGGATGTTCCTTGTCTCATCCTGGACTGTGGTGCTGACACTCACCAGTCCCCGGCCCCCTTCCTTCCGCTTAGCGTACAGCCTCAGGGTGCTGGACTTGGGGTGAAACCCTCCATGCATGGTCAGGAGCTTTCTTGTCTTTATGTCAGTGGCTTCTATCTCCTCCTTTGGCCAGCCTATTACCCCAGCAGGGTACCTGATCACGGGCAGGGCGTATGTGTTGATGGCCCGGATCTTGTTCTTACCATTCAGCTGACTCCTCAGGACTTGCCTGACCCTCTGCAGGTACTTGGTGGTTGCAGCTTTTCTAGCGGCCTCTTCATGGTTCCCATTTGCCTGCGGGATCCCCAGGTACTTGTAACTGTCCTCTATGTCTGCAATGTTGCCTTCTGGTAGTTCAATCCCCTCAGTTCTGACTACCTTCCCTCTCTTTGTTACCATCCGACTACACTTCTCCAGTCCGAACGACATTCCAATGTCATTGCTGTATAGCCTGGTAGTGTGGATCAGTGAATCGATGTCTCGTTCACTCTTGGCATACAGCTTGATGTCATCCATGTACAGGAGGTGGCTGACAACTGCTCCGTTCCGTAGTCGGTATCCGTAGCCAGTCTTGTTAATGATCTCACTGAGGGGGTTCAGGCCTATGCAGAACAGCAGTGGGGACAGAGCATCTCCTTGGTAGATCCCGCACTTGATGGTAACTTGTGCTATGGGCTTGGAGTTGGCCTCTAGTGTTGTACGCCACATCCCCATTGAGTTCCTGATGAAGGCTCTTAGGGTCCCATTGATCTTGTACAATTCTAGGCATTCCAGTATCCAGCTGTGGGGCATTGAGTCATAGGCCTTCTTGTAATCAATCCAGGCAGTGCACAGGTTGGTCAGTCTGGTCTTGCAGTCTATATATATATATATATATATATATATATATATATATATATATATATTAGATATATCATTGCATATTCTCTAAGTGCTACCATTCACTCATCCGTTACTAAGTGATGGACCCACTGTTGGGCTCAGCTTATTTGTGCATTCAGCTCTTCTCTAAACACAAGAAAGCCAGTACAGTGTGTTGACTCTGCCTTTAACACAAAGGGTAGCCTTCTGTAAATTACTACCATCTGCTGAAGTTAGCCTAATTCACAGCGGAAATACAGACACACCCCCTGAAGTTTACTGAGAAGAACCCATGGGGAGTAAAAGCCTTAGCCACTGTGTAAAAACGCCACAATTTACATGTAGGGCCGTTTTAAAACGGATAACATTTCTTCAGAGTATTTTTAAAACGTTGCACTCTTTTGAGCTCCTTTGATTTACAAAGATTCCTCTTAGGAGCTAAAAAGACAAGAGTCATAATGTAACCATTTTAACATAAGGTTGTTTTCCAGTGATGGATAGTGAGTGCTTTGCTCAATAAAAAGAAAACAAATCATTCAAATGGTGCTTATATTTACATGCAATCAAAGCAGTCTCTAACCATTGTTTGTGCCTCTTGTTGAATGGGGATTAGCAATTGATTTCACAGCAACCACAACCAACTAATCACTACTGATTGGAGAATACATATTATTCCCTCACTCTTGGTCACAGCCCAGTGGTCATGAACTGGTCTCGAGACCTGTATGTGTCTGAAGCCTTAGTTGGTAGAAACAACCAAAGACAACAACTTATCAGTGCGTAGGGTATTGCAAGCATCTCGGTAAACTTTGGATGGACACATCTTGTTTAACTTTCCTATTTTGATTTCTGACTCATTTTTCCTCTCGGAGACTTTCCAACATCTGTAGATGGCAGATTTAATTCTTCAGTATAACACTTGTGCAGTCTAAGGTCTTGTGTGGTTTGGATTCAAGCGTCAGCGGTTAGGCTCAGGGGAGTAGCTTGTCTACCCTAGTCGAAGCCAGTTCCATGTGTTGAGAGCAGTTTTAATAGGGTGCTGGGGAGAAATAACACTGCTGAGAGAAGCCAACGTAGGCTCTCGGCAGGAGGAGTGAGAGACAGTTATGCCAGTCCCTGGTCAGAATCACACACATTCGCATTCCAGTCTAACTGGATATTGCCCCAAAGTCCCCCTGAGGAGATTAACCACAGCTGAGTGTTAACTCCTTCGATTCTGTTCGGCTACCTGCCTTTTTCAAGCAGATCCTGTTCCAACACCTCTACCGAGGCTCCCCCTGACTCCATCGCTTTATTTTTTGTCAAATTGAAAACGTATCTGCCACCGTGAGTTCACAATCACACAGGAACTGGAATTTAGAAAATGAATTGAAAAAGATCAGCATAGCGTTTCATGTTAAATACTTTTCTACTTAAAAAGTAGAGTTGTGATACAAAAGAACAGGATACACGGCAGAAAAGCCTCCGTGTGACAGAGCATTTCTGTGACACGGATTTCTGAGAGCAGATTTCAGAAGTTGATCGTGCAGCGATGCTGACTGAGATAAAGTCAAACTATAAAATTGTGTAATTTGAATATCTGGAAGCAGAGCTCAGCTTCAGTGAACTGTGTTTAAGTTTACTTACATGCGTAATCCAGTTTAATTTCATACCCCAAATTTGCTAAACCTCTTTTATACATCATTAGTTTGTTTCTCTTCTCTCACTCTGTAAAAAAAACCCTCTGTTGTCATCATCTGCTGCTGGATTTGGATTTTAAAAGCTGAGCCTGAGCTTTTGCATTCTGGCCACACCACAGCCACACTGTGTTTTGGACCCAGAAGAGAATATACTGGGACAATTTGGAGCATTCGAAGTGCTCAGTTACGAGCTAATGTTAGCAGACCTGGTTAGCAACCTGTATTCATAAATAGAGATACACATACCTGCTAATTAGGACCAATAACAGATTTTTAAAACACTAGAGTTTCACTCGTGCACTGTAGCAAACACCAGGACACACGGTGTAGTGTTTCTGCACTGTTCATGTCTTGGAGCTTTTTTTAACTAATAGCCGTTAATCTGGAAAATATTCAAAGACCTTCACTCATTCCACATTCTGTCATGCTGCAGCCTTATTCCAACAAAAAAACGTTTTGGTTGAAATCATGAAAAATCTCAACTATGATGTACATAAGTATTCCAAACCTTTGTCATGACACTTGTAACTGGTGCATCCAGTTTCCACTGATCGACTGATCATCTGTCAGATGTTTCTATAACTTGACTGGAATCCACCGGTTGTAAATTCAATTGACTGGACTTTGGAAAGGCACACACCTGTCTGTATAAGGTCCCACAGTTAACAGAGTGGACACAAAGGAGTGGCTTCAGGACAACTCTGTGAATGTCCTCGAGTGCCCAGCCAGAGCCTTATCTGAGTGAACATCGCTGATCTGAAAATGGCTGTGCACATGGATGTACACCTCCTATTCCAACCTGATTGATGTTGAGAGTTTCTGCAAAGAAGAATAGAAGAAACTGTCCAAAAACAGTCGTGCCAACCTTTTAGCATCAATTCAGTTCAATTCAATTCAATTTTATTTATATAGCACCGAATCAGAACAAAAGTCACCTCAAGGTGCTTCATGCTCAAAAAGACTTGAGGTTGTAATTGCTGCCAAAGTTGCAAAGACTGTGAATACTTAAGTACGTGTTATATTTCTGTCATTTTTAAAAAAGGTATTAAAGTTTATAAAGAAACCTCTTTTCACTTTGTCATTATGGTGCACTGTGTGTAGAATTTTGAAGAAGAAAAAAATTTTAATCCATTTTTGAACAAGGCTGTAAAACGATCAGATGTGGAACAAGTGAAATGCTGTGAATACGTTCCAGATCGACTCTATTATTTGTTCCAGAAAAAGCAGAAACACAGTAAAAATGTCAAGCTTGGTGACTCGAATTAGGCCTAGCAGACAGCCCACAGCTCCCTGTGTCGGCACACCTGTCAGTCAAAACACTGATGCCCCGAGCTTTAAACCAGTATTACAGTTTTATAAAATAAAATTATTGTCATAGAGTTGTTACAAAGAGGGAAACTAATATATAGGCCAAACTTGTCTGTAGGCTGTAAATATTATTTCAATGCTACTGACTTGGGTACCTAACATAGAGGTCTGTGCAGTAACTGATTTTTTAAAGTACTTTCACTGGCTTCATGTTTCATCTTCAGAAGTTGATGCTGCTCTTGATCTAGCAGTACGAATGGGTTTTATTACAGGGCGTCTCATGCAGTAGGAGCTGATGATGTTTCAACACTGGAATTGCACAACGCATGTAGGTTTGAAGCTAATTAAATACAATAAGTACATCAGTCATATATTTGTTAGCAGGAAGTCAGTGACATTTCAATTTCAACACTTAATATTTATTTGAAAACAATTAAAAGCCAGTTTTCAGTGGTCAATATTTCAAATGAACACATTTTCCACATGATCACACCTCAGACTGAAATGTACAAAAAGGTTTGTTGGAACAAAAAATGCAGATGGCCCCGCCCCTCCCTGAGCCTGGTTCTGCCGGAGGTTTCTTCCTGTTATAAGGGAGTTTTTTATTCCCACTGTTGCCAAGTGCTTGCTAAAAAGGGATCTTTTGATTGTTGGGGATTTCTCTGTATTATTGTATTACTACAATATAAAGCACCTTGAGGCGACTGCTGTTGTGATTTAGCATTTTACAAATAAAACTGAACAGATTTGTCAAATTCACAGGTAAACACTTTTTTACAATAGCATCTCTCACTTTTTGCAGTTAGATTGAACAACTCTTTTTAAAACACCGTTGGTGCTTCAGAATATGTCCTGCAAACAGTATGGAATTAGTTAGACCATGTTAGTATTGAATATGAAATCAAATTTGATATATTCTTTAAAAAAATCCACAGAAAAATGTTTAAGAATTTTATTGGCCTTGTGTTTTACAGCAATTCTTCTGTCAGCTTCACTCGTCCTCTGTCCTGTACAAAATGAGTTCATTTTTTGCTCAGCTGTGCTGAAGCAGGCAGTGATGGATAGATGGGTGTCATCCTGTTCTGACCTGCTGTGTCACCACTGCTGTGGTCGCCTGACATCTTATCATTCTGCTGTCAATCTGTCTGTTTATTACATACTTTATTCTGCTTGATAAAACCAGATTAACACACAATTAAACAAACGATAGATAGATAGATAGATAGATAGATAGATAGATAGATAGATAGATAGATAGATAGATAGATAGATAGATAGATAGATAGATAGATAGATAGATAGATAGATAGATAGATAGATAGATAGATAGATAGATAGATAGATAGATAGATAGATAGATATGTAGCTTGGAACTTGCTTACCCTCTTACATTAATATCCAACAGCCAAACCAACTAGGGTTTTGGGTTCTGTTGGTTTTACCTACCTGCTAAATAGGCACATTTTTACCTGTCAAATGAAAGGTTGTTTTCTAGTAAAAGCTTTTCCCTGCTAGTGTTCCTGTGTGATGGCAACAAAAAAATACATACAGACACACCTGTGAGCGTATCACCGGATGCTTCCGTTCCGTTCTTCCCATTGCTGAAAGTTATGCGTCCTTGAGATCCAACTTTCAGGCATCAAACGCATTTAAAAGTCATACTAATTGATGGTGTATCTGATTAAAATGAGTGGCTAATGAGAATCGGGCCAGGAAGAATGCGAGAGAATCAGTGTTCAAGCTCAACTTTTAACCTTTCTGTCGGAGGGCGAACCACTTTGATGTTCCTTGGTCTTTTCATCAGGCTCGTTTTGGTTATGAAAAAGGCATTTTTAAAGTACAAAGGCAAAGCTCACATTTGTAATTTGTCTCCTCTTCAGGAACAAATGGTCATCAGAAACCCAGTTTTCCCCCCTATGAACTATGCAGAGGGGAACTATAAATAAAGCTGCAAAATGAGGGGTGAGGGGGTCGAGGGCTATGCTGTCAATCCACCAAGTAGATTGGAAGGTTCAGATCTGCAGCCGTTCTGCCTGGAGTCTTACACCCAGAGCAACTACACTGTGATCACACCCTCTACAGACTTAGAGGCTCTCGCCTAGTTAGAGAAAGAGGGAGCGGGAATTGGTGAGGGTTGGTAGAGGCTGTACATGCGTGTGTGTGTGTGTGTCACAGGGGGTGTGAAGGGGAGAGCAGGCGGTACTTGGATGGAAATAAAGGTCGAAATCCTTGACTGCGAAAACTGTCATAGCGGGGGACATGTGCAGAGCCTGTTTGCCTAATAACCTGGGTCTTGTAAAAATATGAATGTGGAGTCCTCTGGAGCATATAATTTAACACCCCTATGCCAGGGGAGATGAGTGAGAATTGAAGCGAGTACACCTTGACAAAGGCTATTCTCTTGGTTTCACACCAGCAGAGCTGTACCATGCAGGGTGCTGCTGCAGAGGCTAAGGGTGGCACAGCAACCAGACCATATGAATCAAAGCTGCACAGCAAAGTCACGTTCATTCGATTTAAACAACTTTTACACTCATTTCTAACATTGCAACATATGCTATAGCATAAATCGCACATCGCCTGTATTAACATTTGCATCAAGCCGTTACAATATTTTATAAAATGATCACAGAACACACAATACCAAGAACTGGTAATGTGTCCTTCAGCATAGACCCAGATAAGCATTCTTGCACCAATATATAGATGTGTTTACTTACTCACTTGATCCTGACATAGTACCCCACAAGTACATTATACTACATAATTGTGCCATAAGCATTGTAGTTCTTTTGTACAAAGTGAGCAGGATAGGGTCACTTTTTCTGACATGGGACTTTTGGACAAAGCCAGTGAATTAAAAAAAGACTAACTTGGCTTACTAACCACTTCAGATTCATTAACCATACTAGGTCAGCTCTGGGTCATGGTTCTCAGCCAGATAAAGGTGGAGTACCCACTCTGGGTTGGGAATGATTTAGTGCCTTATGAATTGGGAACCTTTACCAGCTGTTACAGAACATGGAACATGGGGTACACCCTGGACAGAAAGCCAGTTTATCACAGTGCCACCACAGAGAGACAGGTAACCAATGTGCATGCTACTGGACAAAGGACGTACACAGAAGCACAGGGACAACATGCAAACTCCAGAAAGGCACCAGCTGCCCAGGATGTTCAACCAGCAACTGTTTTGCCATGAAGCAAGAGTACTAAGCGCTGTAACACCATGCCAGCTGTGCTTTAAAGATGTTTCAGTACTAGACAGTAGTACTATTAATGGAGTTACACTAACAAAACCCCTGACTGGAGACTTGTAAGCAATATTCCAAAAGGTTTAATGTTAGTGATGTTTATATGTTCTTCAATGTGAGCATTTTAGAGTGTATGTGTAACATCCCTCATTTAGAGGGATATGACCACATGTTGTAAGAATGCTCTTCAATGCAAACCAGTCATGTCTTTGTATACAGTCATTACAATGGCAGGCACACAGTGAGTTTAAACAAAATCCTTTTATGGAAATCCGTTTCCGCCACAAAAAAAAAAAAAGCATCCATAACTCAAAATTTCGAGTTATTTTCTCGAAATTTCGATTTATTAACTCAAAATTTTGAGAAAAGTAACTCGAAATTTCGAGTTAGCGCTGCCAATCAGTAATCTACGTGAATGACGTCATTTCCTCGTTACCCGGAAGCTGAAGCCCTCAGCTACAAATGCTACAGCTAAGCTGCCAGTATTACACCCAGTCGTGAATGCACAGATTGCTGAGTGTTTTCAGCCTGGCTTCACAAATGATGAAATCCCTGTGTTATTAGCTGAATCACATGGTGTTGCTATCAGCAAACGTACTCGCGAAAGCGCCAATTTGTTGGGATCCGTTTTTGAGTGTGCGTTCCTCTGCGCCATATGCTTCCGGGTAACAAGAAAGCGACCTCATTCACGTATATTTTTGATTGGCAGAGCTAACTCGAAATTTTGAGAAAAGTAACTCGAAATTTCCAGTTATTTTCTCGAAATTTCCAGTTATGGATACTAGCTTTTTTGTTTTTATTTAGTGGCGGAAACGGGCTTCCATACCCTTTGGCCAAAACAGAAAATCTAAAGTTTTCTACTTAAATTAAAATGTGTGCTGTTTTAAATGAAATTAAATTTAAATAAAAAAATTTCCAGTAACCTTTCAACAACAAGATTCATCTCTGCATGCCTCAAACACTAATTCTGATCTAAAGCAATGTATCATTCCAGAAACAATACAGAGCAGCTTTTTTGTCAACAGTGAGGTTGCAGATGGACTTTGCTGAGAAGCAAACAGCAGCATGACCCGTTTCACAGAGTCCACCAGGCACATAGCTCTTGATTGGCTCAGTCTCAAGTCATTCAGTCAGTTCGGTGATGGGGCTTTTGGAGAAGTTTTGGTGCTGCGATGGAATGAAAAACAAAAGCACCGCTCTGTTATGTCTCCTTTTTTCATTCCTTGTAGCACTGCCGGCTCTGTGAGGCAGATTAGGCCATCAAGATGGAGGCTGCATTATGTCCTGAGGGGGCTTTACAGTAAGGTTTGCTAGCAGTTCTCTCTCTCTCCCCACTTAATGTACTGCTTCACTCAAAAGCATCTAAATCTTTGTTAACAGGGAAACTATGAACTCACAGGGAGTTAATCAGAGTCAGTGCAAGGCTGGCTATTTGCATGTGAATCAGCTGTGGCTGTATACCAGGCCTCTTTATGTCATTCACAGTGCCTCGGGCTTCTGTCCTTTAAGACATCCCACAGCCGTAGGTGTACGTTGAAGCAAAATATCCGTATGTCCACGAAACCTTTCTTTAATGCATCCAGAATAACTCGGCTATTTTAGTTTATAGGAGCCAAGAATGTTCTGGACATTTCAAAGCTCCCAGGTGTCCATGGTGAGAGGGCTTTTTCAGTACTTTTTCAAATTATCAGGTCGATTTTCAAGATCAGATTTTTCACCTGAATTTCTTAATCAAGCATGATTTTTTTTTAATCACATTGAACTGGAACTGGGAAAGCCAGACCTCCCTCTCGTCTTTCGATATGGTTTGATTAGGAAAGGTTATTGAGAGGGGGAGGATGCAGGATGTTAAAGGAGAGAGCAAATCTGATGTGGAAATGTAGACTTAGTGGGATTTATCCATTTGAGAAAAAGCCTTTTCACTTGTTTTGTTGGTTTATCCCCTAAACCCCATCTCACCCCCCACCCCCCTGCCTAAAAGCTTTTGACATCTTCATCTTGTTCACAGTGGGCAGGCTTTGTTTGCTCTGCTTGAAAAAGCGGATGGGGCTTGGCCCTCCCCTCTCCGTGGCACAAGTGTAGGACTTTGCCATGGCAAAAGGGGGGGATTTCGCTTTCCTCCTGCCCCCTCCTTTTCCACATAACTACAATATGGTCATTGTCCGCCAGTGAATAATGTGGCCACTCGGGCAGCATGGACTGCTCCTTGGGCTTTGACTGTGAACCAGCTCTTTTCTTCAGCGTGAAAGGACTCTAATCCATGTAAATATAAGACTTGGAGTACGGCTTGGCCACGGCGGGGAGAGCGAGATGGAGGAATGGAGGGGAGGGTCAGCAATTTAACCTTTGACCCAACAAATAAGAGGCATGTAAGTTTTAGAATTGCTCTCCAAAGAGGGGCTCCTGTGGCAGAATGAGCTTCTTTTGTAATCCTGGCAGTCTGGGGCTGATTGACAGGGGCCAGGGTGGGAGCACAGCGCTACACACAAAACCAGGAGCAAAACAGTACGCCGCAACTGAGTGATGAGAAAGACGACACAATGCTGATTATTGATTAACTCCATCCAGCAGGCAACTGTTGTCGGGAGGAAACCTTGTATTCTCTCTTCTTTTATTTTATCAGAAGTGGACGATCAAGCGATTCTTCCGAGTTCCTCTGTGCCAAATTTTGCCTGCTTCCCTCAAATACTATAAAATATCAGTTTATGTGAAGTGGATCAGTGAATCGATGCTCTACTACCCACTGAAGGATAACTTCAGTCTGTTCAAAGCTGCTATAGCTTTGAAAGATCCTTTACAAGCACTATGTTCAATATCCTGATGTAGACTCTGCCCTTTACTCTTCAACCTCTCTGAAGACATTTACCTGATTTATTAAGTGCATATTCATAACTAAAAGCTGCATTTCAGCCCACTGACAAAACTGCAGCTTTTAAAGTTAGTGGTGATATATCCGGATGATTCAAGTTGAAATTACATTCTCATAAAGAGCATTGCAGTGGGGATCAAAATCTTCACAGATGCTTCACAGTCTGAGGACTCAGATGGCCTCTGATCCATATTAACACAATGCAAAAACAGCTCCTGCACCCTTTTGTAACACATTGGAGTCACAGGGGTCACACTGAGGAACAGTTGTTGCTGGGCTCAGTGTGACTGCTTACAGTACAGCAAAAGCTGTCATGAGCTGTCATAAAGCTTGAAATCATAAAAGGTAAAATATATACATATTAAAAAAATATAAATGATATAAATTAATATAAGACTGTGTCTTCAAGTAAGTCTGAAAAAGTTAAAAAAGGAAAAAAAGGACAACCAATAGAAATACATAAGACGTCACAGTTTGCAGGCGGTGGGTGGTGGTGGTGGTGGTGGTGGGGGGTAGATCAATCTAACTAGAAAATAATTTTTCATCAGATTACTTATTTGATCAAATAAAACTCAATATGTTGCGATTTAATTTTTTTTTTGCAATTTTTGAATGTGTCTAATTATCTTAACAGTTCAACACTGAAACCTTACAAATCCAATATTCGCAGTAACATATTAGTGTAAATCAAGAAATGTTATAATGCACTGCAGTAGTAATTAATATAAGTAACTTAAAATATACACAATAAATAAAATCATTCATTTTTCATTTGTGAAATTTAGGCGGTCATTACTTTTTACAGCCAACTGCGCTCATGCTGTCACAGCTTACATGAAGGTAATTAAAGAACAAAATTATAAACAAGAAAACTGTGCAATGTTTTCACTGCTGATTTATCCCTGAGTCTCATTTTAAGCCCCACATACTGAGCCAATGTCCAACTATTTAACTGGCTATACTTTATAAAAGTCAACACCGGCCTCAAAAGAAAAGTGCCATAAAAAAACTTACAGTGCATTTGTGCTGAAACCCAAACATGGTTATCAAACAGAAAAACAACTCTTTGGCCACATTTAGTATGTTGCCCCTATTCTGATGATTCTGTCTTCAGTAACATTTAGTTATCAATAACATTCCAGGTGTGTCAAATCTCAGGATTGATGCTTTGGAATCTCCGACTTTGCAGCTTTATTTTAAGAGTCCGTTTGACATGATCGTTGTTTGTCCGGTGAGTATACCCCAAAACATTAACTGGAATTATATGAACATTTATTGCTCAGGAAAAAGTGTTTTGTGTTTTAAACGAACCTAGATTTACTCAAAACGACATATTTTCATGTAAAGATTATTTTCAATTCTTAATACTATCTGATCTGATGTAAATGTAGATCTGTTACATTTAGAAGTGACACATTAATATAAATGCCAACATTGGAGCTGTATTGTGAGATTCGTTCATACTTCCTTTACGACTACTATTACCTATTATAAAAATTACTAACAAATTTCAAAAAGCTTTTCTGTTGATCACATTTGAGATCAGAGACTTTAGTTCAGAAATCAACTAAAAATTGAAAAACAGAATACAGAAAGAGACGAAATACTAGAAACTGTCAATGTGCCTTAATATGCAGGTCCAGTCTTGTCATGCTGCACTGTACTTTTATATCACAGGTTATGGTTTGCAGTTAATCAATAATATGTTACTTTTGGTGGGGAAAAGAAAACGTTTAGTCTTGTCCACTAGTACCTTTTGCACCCATATAATATAGAATCATAGACTTCTGTGGCAAATATAGATCACATGTGTTTTTCTGTCATGTTTGAACACTGTCTGTATAACCATTGCTGCCTCGGTGTAAGCATGGACTCTGCTGTGCTGAAAGGTGGAGGATAAAGCAGCATCAGGGCGCTGCTGCCCTCCTCCTACATTTACTCCTCTTTCCTTCTGCCATTATTGGAACCTGTCATTTTTGGATGAGTTATTCCTGTTGGGTTGTCCTCTGCATTAACTTCTGCCTTTGTATTTTTGGACCTTTTTCTTTTAAATGATATAAAATGTGACATATTTCCCTTTCATTTAGTACAGTTCACAAAACACCATTCCATTACACTTCCAGTTTCCTAAACTTATTGTGTAAATTTCTAATTTGAGTTGAAAATCAGTCACTGATTTCAGGTTCTTTTCAGTGTCTCCAGTACTGTAAATGAATAAAGCAGGTCACGTGTCTTCTTTTGGGCAGCCTTGACCAAAACCCAAATCCCATTTATTCAGAATGAGGAATTATAAACTTAGAACACATAGAAATAAATCTATGAATCAATATTGTTGAATCTATACTTTTGATATCTATATAATAAAAATGATCTGAGAAACTTTAGGATCAACTCACTGATGAGTGGATGTACAGTTTCATGTTCAAGTGTCGCCATCAGTTCCTTTCCCCTCTCATGTGTTCTCACTATGCTATGAGAAGAATATATTCCAGCTTCTTGTCGTTGTTTTTGTGGTAACTGTTTATAAATTAATCATATTTTAAATGAAAAATAATTGTTCTAAAACAAAGCTTAATTTACATTTTTTTTCATATAAACTCAAGGATTTAAGCTTTCCTTGATTAAAGTAACAAAGATTGCTACACAGTAGAGTGGCTGCATCTTAACTCCTAAACCCTTCAAGTCAAACTGACCCATTTCAAATTTTTAAAAGACAAAAAAATAGTACGAGTTTAATTTTTTTCTACTTGAAACCCAGTGGCCTTCGGTTATTATCTGTGATAAACATTTACAAACCTGAAATAATAACTGAGCACACATGCTACTGTACCCAACACATTTACATCCTTTAGATGGTTTTGAGTCAGTTTAACCTGCACACACAGATAGACACAAACACACCCACAAACACACACACACAGATAGACACAAACACACCCACACACCCACACACACACACACACACACCCACACACAGACAAGCATGCACACACATAAATCATAAATCATGCTACATTTTTACAATCTAAGCACAGAGAAGCTTGTTGCTCTCACTTTCCCAGATTCTGTGCCCACCTGCACATCGAGGGGCAGGACAAAAGAGATACATCACTTCTACATCACAGCACACAGTCTTTCACCCTCACTATGACCTAAAGATTTAGCTGTCGGAGAGCTTTAGGATTCCTATTTGAAGACAGTCAGGCATACAGCAATGTGGAAGTGGAAGTCTCACAGTATGAGGATAATTTAGAAATCCGCCAATCAATCAAGAAATCGATGCACAGAATCACTGATTCTGAATGTGAATCTGAAGATGGTCTTCACTTTGGATTTTCCAGTGACAGAGGGCCCTTGCTAACTGCTAACAGAACATGGATGGTACCAGGACCACACAGTTTCCAGCAAGGCATGTTCAAGACATCATGTGTTCCTTTTTGCTGCTGATTCTTGACTCAAATCAGAAAATTATTCTGGGTATAACCAATGTTGAGGGGAGATCATTTTTTTTAGTGAGCAGTAGGAAGATGTGGACATCATCCTTGCTGGTGTGTACAGGTCAACAGGGGAGTTGACTAAAAGTCTGTGGGAGTCTGAGACAGGGATGGGAAATGTTTAGAGCTTCAATGTCTCTGAAGAACTCTCATGTGTTCTCAAAGATCATCATATTTGATGATCAGAAATCTGAGTTGTGTGTGATCGTGGTTTATTTTATGTATATATGTATGATAAATTTATATATGCAAGATAAGCTTCACTATACTGTTTTTTAACATCAATTATAACCTGATGTGATCTGGTAGAGACAGATTACATTAAAGATCTATGTTTTCTCTACTGTTTGAAACTGAGATAAAGAAAATATATGTTCATGGTTTATTAAGTAAAATTTATATATATATATATATATATATATATATATATATATATATATATATATATATATATATATATATATATATATATATATATATAATGTTTAACCTGAGTAGCAAAAGACTGCAGGGGGGTTGAAAACAATACATCAGGAGTTAGCTGTGCTCGCAGACTCTATCAAGCCTTGACCTCCCGGTCAGCTATCGCGCTGGTGGATAACAGAGCTCTCCAAAAACGTGGAAGCACTTTTGCAGATATGGGATATTTTGATAAATTAAGTAGATATTTGAGCGTTGCACAGCTACATTCTCGCCTGAAAATATCTTGAAAGGTTATTTTGTGACCCAGAAAGGGTAGTCTGGGGGAAAGGAGGATCGCATTTGTCGGCCACGGTTGTGGAGCTTGTGCGTACTTGTAAGCGCAGCGATGGCGGAGGAGCTTGGCTAAAAAACTTATTACTTTTTCTCGGTCACAAAATAAACTTTTAAGATATTTTCAGGCGAGAATGTAGCTGTGTAAAGTTCAACTATCTGCTCGATTTATCAAGACATCACATATTTGCAAAAATGCTCCGACGTTTTCGGAGACGTCCATTTTTTTCATGCTTTGTGGCAGCTTTTGAACATCTGTGGCATCTATTAATGTCAAATCTAGCCTTTATTTAACAACATAAGCAAACTGCTTTCATATTTAACCACTTTTCTGTTTTATTACATTTTAAATAATCATAGTATTTATTTTGTTAAAAAATGTGTTTAAAAACAAGTTTTGTGGTGAAAGCTATAATCCAGATTAGTGGCCTGTTAAATGGTTAAAGTCTAGGTTGGCTTTATACTTGAGAATAAAGTATTGTTGTCCTTCTAAAGAATTAAGTTAAATTACACAGCTGAATCATAAGAAACATTGTGTTACATATAAACCCTGCCATATGTTAGATCTGGTCATTTTGCTTATCAGAAACTTTATATATTGGATGTTAACTTTTAACAAGCATGTAATGATTATATTTAAATTAGATGGTCTTTTTTTAAACACGTCTCTTTAGGCCTAAACTGACAGTGCCAATACCACACATTCAGACACAGTAGATGGTGTTTTAATACTATATGTGTTAGTCTAATTTGGTTGTATGGGGTCTACATTGACCCTCTGTGTTGTAAGTTATTATGACTGCACAGCCATTAAGGATCAAATCAGCTTCTAAAAAATGTTCTGCTTTTTCTCCCTCTGCTTGCTTCTTGCTGTCTTTGAGGGACCAGCACTCCTGCTGTTGGACAGAAAGACATCAGTAAGTATTTTGGTTTTCCAATATATTAGCAACTGCCAGTGACATTTATATTAATCAGGCTGAACTTTAATCATACTTTAGATCAGCCTGTTTTACTTATTGTTTTATTTGTGCTTTGGTTTGGGGAAGTTGTTTCTTCACTGATCTTTTCCTGTCATCCTGCACGATGCTGTTGCTGGTGACTCCAGTTAATTCTACAAGACATGCTGTGTAAGTAAACAAACAACAACAGTTTGTCTGCATTTCTTGAAAGATCACATCCCCCAAACTTAGTTTAGAGGGACTACACTGTATATGGTGAAGTCTGCAAGTTTTCTAACAGCAAGATTTGTTGAAAGTTATTGGCCATGTTTGCATAGCCCTTTTTAAAATGATGCTTTCATGACACTATTGTGTGTTGGGTGGTGGTCAGGGCTATCCAGACTGACAAGTGGGACATTGAATGTCACCTCTCCGGTGGGGAGGGGGCCTGAGATTGTGTAAATTGGAGTCTGTTTTATACCAAATGCAGAAAAAAAATGTTTTAACCCTTTAAGACCTACCATAGAACCAAGTCCACCAGAGCTTATATTATATTTTTACATGTTGTGGAGCCATTTTTGGGAGCATTTCAAGTTGCTATACATCAATACAACCATTACATTATAAATTTTAATAATATGTATGCATTAAGTGCATAGTAATTACATAAATTGCAAAAAAGTGCAATAAACTACAAAAAAATTGAAAATCGTTTTTGTTTTTTTAACATATATTTCTAGTTAGAGAAATTTAAGAGGCTTATCCCTCAAAACTCTAAATACAAAAAAGTTGCACAAAATAGTTTCCCACTACAGGAAATTTATTTTGAGTGTCTTCATAGTTTTATTTTTGAAATACACCAATTTTTATATACTGCAGGAAAAACGAAAATAAATATTATGATGCAAATTTGCAAAAAAGCAGCATATGCATCAAAATAAACTATTTCCAGCAGTGCAATATGAGTCCTGAGCATCCCAGAAACGACACAGGAAGTCATAAAGTCAAAGATAACTTTTAAATACACCAGTATAGGCTCATAAGGCCCTGATAGTAAAAAAAACTACATTTCCGCAAAATGACGTCACTTCCGGTTTCAGGCAGGTCATGGCGGACATGCGAGAGTTCGCGCTGATGGACATAGGAAGTGTTATGAACAGCTGATCGTGTTTCTGGAATGTTTTTGTTGCTGCAAGTGCTTTTTATGCAGTTTTTGCAAAGCTATATGTGGAAGGAAACTGTGACCGAGGACAAGCTGATGGCATAAGATGTAAGTACAACTCCTCTGGTTTCATATGCAAAAAAAATTATTGCCTAGCTCACGTGGTTGCAGAGCTACCGGGATTTAAAAATAGTTACGCAAAACGGAGCGTGTCCGCTCTGACCAGTTTTAAAGGGTTAAGAAAGCAATTAAGTTCATGTTCCAAAACATATGATTGTTTGCTTGCAGGACACCAGGAGAGATGAGTCCTCCTTCACAGATGGTGTGGTCAGTGAAGATGGTCGCCTGCAGGTTCAAGCTCATTGCATCTCCAACCCACATCCACTGTACTGAAGGGTAGTTAAAGACTTTCTTCTGCACCTACATTTGGATCACCTCGATCCATGACAGTCATTCAGGCAGTAATGCCTGGACTGGAAACAAGCATCCTTAAAATATTACAACATTCCAGCTCCTGTGTTGGAATGAAAAACAAATGTGTTGTTTAAATCAGAGATGCACTTGTGACAGAACAACAAATGTTTTATTTTGATTATATAAGTAAGTACAAAACAAACTTGTGGTAGACCTAAACTTATTTTCAGAATAATTACATCTGAGACTTTGTTTCATTGTAAGATTATAACAGTGATGGAAATATAACTGTTTGTTGTTCAGCAGAACAGTGTCCAGTATGTTCGCTGTTATACTTGGTTGTGTTTGAAAATAAAAGTTGGGCTGATTTTAACATCATTACAAAAAGTGTTGTTAATTATTTTTAATCACATTCAGGTTACCACAAATAGTTTTTTCATTTAGTTGAAATGTTTGTCAGTAGGTAAACAATTAGTACTGTACAGTCAGAAATATCAAGTTATTCTTAATACTGCAGACTTGCAATGAATAAGTTGTCCTAACAGTCATCGTAAGTTAGCTTTACTTAGTTTTTTTGAGGCAACGAGTTTACAAACCTGAACTTTGAGTTTTGGCAAAGTTAATATCAATTACACGTGATAACTGAAAAGAATAAAACTCTATGGTTTGTAAGGTTTTGTCATTTTTCTTTCTATGCTGGTGGTGTGTTGATAGTGAAAAAACCCAAAAGAGAAATAAGAAGAATTCAGAAACCAAAACAATTTCCTACATGTGCTGGTGCAGGCGAAACTACCATCAGCTGGCTGCTGTTAGAAATGTGGCTTATTTGGTGCATGGACTCAAACTGCCAGTGTCATTAAACAGAAGCCGACCAACTGCTAAAAAATACATTTTATTGTCCCAATCAAAAACATAATGGAAGCTGTCTGTTTTGTTGAATCTACTGAATTATCTATGAGATTTTACTAGTTCAGTATTTCTACTGAGCTTTGGGGCTTCAGGTCCTATTTCATAACAGGAAAGAGGAGGTTCTACAGGGCCCACTATAGCCACACAGCACTTACACAGTGGCATTGCCACAGCTCTGTCCTATTTATACCAGCTACTCGCTGCAGTATTCTCCTGAATGATAGGTGTCACCGCTCAGATAAACCCTCCTCATCAGTGCTGGTAAACGAGCAGAAGTCAAATTTGGAAGCAAAGAAATTGCATAGTTGGGGTTTTTTTTGTTTTATTTTGGGGTTTGTTTGTTTTTTCTGAATTTTTCATTCTTTTCACACTGTTGCAACGTCTCCCTCTGTACAGTATAAGCTTATCAGTAAGCTTCTTTACTCGTATATCATTAAAATGAACTCCGTTGTAAACACCCACACAAGGTTGCAAATATTAATAGGAGCACACCCAGGCAAAACCACACAAATGTGTTTCTTTGGGTGTGCAGCACCGTTCACAACAGCAAAACTGGTGAGTATAGTGGGCCCAGCAGTTCACCCAACTTAGAAATGATTTGACTACGTTGAAGTTTAGAACATCCACTTCCATCTGCATCAGGGTCTTTGAGTGCACTCTAAAAAATGTTTTGTTGGCTCAACTTAAAAAAATTGAGGTAACAATTTCCACTCAGCTTTTTAAGTTACAAATTTTGCATATTATTAAGTAAATCCAGCAAGTAATTTTTAGGTTTGGCTAACTCAACTGGTTCAACAAACCAACATGATTTACTTTGACCTGTAAAAGCATAATTAAGTTTAAGCAACCTAATATTAATTTAGAATTTCTGGTAATATTGAGTTGACAAATTACATTAGTTGAGTTAATCTAACTTACTTTTTTACATATATCCTACTCACAATTATCCATGCAAACATAGCCATTTAAATTATTCCAGCTGATGAAACAGTTTATTGCATAACATTTTCGAAGTAATACACTTCTGTGTCATACAACATAAATCAAACATTAAAGCAGCCCTTTAATTATAAATGAGTGGGCAAAAACAATAATGTATTTCAGTACAATTCCTCCGCAAACAACCTCAGTAACAAAAGAAAATGTAGCATGTTTATTACTTGGACAAGGTGTGTTGAATCAGAAGCTAAAACATACCAATTCACTTCGTTTTTCTTCATCCACAATGGTGTCTACAACTTCTGATTAACTGAACACACCAGCCAATCAACAGTGTTTAGTTATTAATAGAAACAAGCAGAGCAGTGGGGCCTGATGACCAACTTTGAGAACCACTAAGTTTGTACTTAAGAGAAATTACCCGTGGGCTGGCTTTAAGCCCATCAAGTTCCAGAAACACCTTCTGGAATACCTCTAGAGTGTTCTTTACTTGTTTGGGGTAGCTCAGATTGAGAGCGTATATAAGTCCCATCATTAAGGCACATGCTCTGGGCACATCAAGGTCTTCCAGGACAGCTGTTCCTTCAATCACAATTTTAGCAACGGCTGGAAGAGACACTGCTGCACGTCTGGTGACTACGATCTTTACCACTTCTTCTGAGAACTGTTCTTCACCATCCTGGCAAGTAGGTTAAAAAGAAACATGTCGGTATTTTATATGCTATTTAAAAATATAACACAAAACAATGTGAGATTTACCTACCAGCTGTTCTCTGAAGAGATCCTCTTCTTTCTCTTTCAAATACACCACCAGGCAACGGATTGCGACCTCTCTTCTTGTTTCCACCGAACTCTGGAGAATAAAAAAGTTTACTAGGCCAAAAGTCAAACACATTACATTCATAGGACTAGCGTTTTGCTAATTATTGATTTAATTTTTGTTTTTAACAAATAAACAATTAAATTTTTATAACTTGAATTTAATCTGTTACATACTGCCCTGCTTTCAATGCACCCTTTGCTAGCAGTAGGTTAAGGTGAGTGAAAGTAAATGTAACCTAGATTTGGAGACTATTTCAAACAGTTTTTGTTGAGCTCTAAGGACTATAAAAGACTACAAAGGCTTACCAAGGCTTTTGAGTTAAGTTATTTTAAGTATAAAACCTTCTCTAAAACACCACAATGAAACACTGAAAAGATGAATCCAAAAACTAAATAAATAAATAAATCTACAGACTGTAATTTAAAATTGGAAAAATTGTGTCATATCCAAATGTGTGAGAGAATTTTCTTTTTAATTATTTGAAGACCACTGTTGACATGCTACAATCCCACACTTCACATTATGCTTACAATTACAGAAGGTAATGAAAGCAAGTCTTGTGTGCACACACACAATTTTGTTTTTTTCTTGCTAGGTCAACTAACTTTAACCTCAGGCATATTTCACATTTGAGCTTAAAATATCAATACATTTGATAGAAATACTTTAACTCACATAAATACTCTGGCATAAATTCACCACATTTCACTCTGTCAGTAATTAGTTACCTCACCCAAGACCGTCGAAACACAAATTTACTCTGACACCATGGTAGATAAAAATGCAGGCAGCTGCTGACTGGTTAATTTGAACATATACAGGTTCAAATTGAACATGCTGTGCTGTCTGCAAGGTCTATCAGCTAACCAAATGCACCCTGACAAGTGACAAATTTTAAGTATAAGTGGAAAAATTGACAATTGCGAGGAACGTTTGCAAGCTAAAAGAAAGCTAGCTAACAACTTTAACTTTAGCAACTTTACTATGCTAAACTATGATTAAAACCATCAAATTTAAAGTGTACAAATATAACTTGTAATTAATCTATTTTGAAATTCAATGCTTAGTTAACTCACCGAACACAGTCTAGGTGAAACACACCTCTACTCCCACAAAGTGATAAGAATGCAGACAACTGCTACGCCTGTGATGATACGAACATATGCTACGGGGTTACCCTCTGCTGTATGCATGGTCTCATACACACCTATGGCTAACCAAAGTAACCACCAGAGTGACAGATTTAATTGACAGATTTCATTAATAACAGGAAAAAATACAAACGCTCTTTTATACTTTTATAGAGTAACAACTAGCATAACACAGAGTGTCAGTTCACATCATGTAGCTGCCATTGTCAGACTAAACTTAAGCAGTAAATTCCTGTAACTAGTACATATTTATAAAAGACTATAAAACAAGAAACTTACCAGGTAGTGGTGCCAACCTCAGTTTTTTCCGTTCCGTCTTTTTTTATGGAAGTTGTAATTATTTTTTCGTTATGGTCCAGTTATGGGCAGTTCAAACACGAAGGATGTTCAAACTCACTTTTACATGTTACACAAACTTAATATTTTGTGTTGTTGATTGATGACAAAAGTATTTTGTTCAATATACTCAAACATTTAAGTTAAGGAGGTGTTTATTAATTTCTGTGTTGCACTGACTTATAACATTGATTAGTCAACTCACTGAAACGTGTACATGTAGACAACTTACTTTTTTAAGTAGAAAAATGCTTTTTTTGTTAAGTTCTACCTACAAACACCATGAATATTTTTTAGAGTGTGTGTGCAACTATTTACTCCCAGTCTTATTCCTAAATACCTTAATACATGGAGCTTGGTACAGTATTTTTACAGGACTATAAATAAATGAAATTTGAGGGTGAGAATACATCAAAAGAAACTTTGTATTTGTTAACTCATTTCTTTTTTTGTTTTTGTTTAGTGGCCCCTGAGGTTTAGCGGCCCTCAGCTGGCTGAGGGTATGAGATGACTTTTATTTTGATGGGAGTCAATCTGATCCAATCTGAAGCGTACAGAGCTCACAGAAAGAACAGCACTCCCTCACAGACTGTGTGTAGATGAGGGTGATGTGTGAGAGGCTCAGGTGTGCTCGTTTGCGCTCATGTGCGATTCTTCCTGTGCGTGTGCGCGGCGGCGTCAGCGCAAACGACGCACGTACAGTGATTAGGTTTTCCGCTTCCTCTCTTTCATGTGTTTTTAGTCTCCTATGCTTTGTTCCCTTTCTTAATTACAGCCGCGCTCTCGGAGAGAGTGTAACCCACTCCCTACCTCCACAGCAGCATCCCATTAAAGCCACGCACCCCGACGCCTCCCCACTACCTTTATGCTGAATACAATTAAAAAACGGGGAGAGATCAAAAAGATGCCAGCAGCCCGACGAGGGTGATGTTTTTCTGAGAAATGCAGATTTGTGTTATTGATGGCCGCCTCGTTTGGAAATCATTACGGGACAAGGAGTAATCAGTGGAGCTGCATCAGCATTTTAGTTGTCGACAAGCAGCAACACCACCCCCTAACTCTATCACACACACACACACACACACACACACACACACACACACACACACACACACACACACACACACACACACACACACACACACACACACACCGTGGCTGTGGACTCACATCTTCTGTACTGGCAGATAAAAAGATGCTGGAAAGAGAATCAAACGGCAAGCCATCAGCAGCACCAGTCCCCACCGGTCTATCGTCAGGGAGGCGTTATTTATGCTGTATACATGAAACTGCCTTCCGTCTGTAACAGCTCACAATTGCTATACATTATGAAAGGAAGGTGAGTAACTGAAAATGTCCTTAATTTGTCCCAAACTGATTTCTATTTGAATAAATAAATAAACAACACGTGATATAATTAGGAGGATATGCATCCTGAGTATAAATATGACATTTTATTTTGTGATGACTGCTGCAGATTTATTTTTAGATATATCGGCACCAGGTTTTTCATTTATTTTGGAGAACGAGATCAGGTTTCTTTATTTGAGTTAATTTGGTGATTAGGGCCGTAACCGTGAAGTGCCAGGATCCTCTGACATCCCTAAAGGGTTCAATAACATTGAACTTGTATATATAAGTTAAATGTTGTGTGTGTGTGTGTGTGTGTGTGTGTGTGTGTGTGTGTGTGTGTGTGTGTGTGTGTGTGTGTGTGTGTGTGTGTGTGTGTGTGTGTAACATCCTTAGGCTAGGTAGAGGATAAAATAAAATTAATAATAATAAAATAAACGTGGAACCATCTTCATATAAAAGTGTTTGTGAACACACGTTTGTCAACTCTCTGCAACACGACTCACAGAGTTTCCTCCAAAACTTTTCCCTGTCAGGGTGAAAAACACCGAACCTGACGCGACGTTTGATGCTCTGCACGAAGCAAAACTGTACTTTTGAACCAAAATTCAAACCTGACCTGATCTCAGACTCGTCATATGTAAAGCCATTGTTTAACTGCACGGGCCAATACAACAAGTTCAGAGAGCACTGAGCCTAATAACCACTGTGGAACTAATAAAACGCGAGTGTGAGAGGCTCACTTAAACGCTTTGTTCAAAGCATATGTGTGTGTGAGAGAGAGGGAGAGAGAGAGAGAGAGGGGGGGGGGAGGGGGGGGGGGGCGAGGCAATAGTAATTAATTCAGTTTTACCTTTTTAAATAAACGTGCCGTCGATTAATTAAATATTGGATTATTTTAAGCAGCACCGCCCGGCCTTAACACATTTGAACTGTTTTTAATTTTCATATTGTGATTTTTCTTCCTCTTCGCTGTGTGAATATTGTGAGCACATTTCTAGGAATATTCTGCTGTAGTCCGGACCCCGGCCTAAATTTGCATAAATCATCTCTAAAATTCTGCGTTTCTTCCTCGCTCCAATCAAACCCAAGCAACAAACCAGCCCGGCCCCTTCAGATACAAATACAAACTAATATTTTTCCCTTAATCCCTTAATTTGATTTAATCTTACACCACCAGCTAATATCATATTTCATACACGCCCGCAGACATGCCCGCTGCCGCTATGTTTAATGTATAAAGCCAGCATTATAGCAGATAGAAAACACAGATGATAAATATGCATGTATTCAATTAGGGGTATTACAGAGGGGGTAATTTGCATAAGGATTTAGGAGCTTAACATCATATTTGTGCTATAAAACTTCACAATAGCCTAAACGCCGGCTGTTACGCGCGGGAGGGGAGAGGACAGGTATGTCTGAAAGAAGAAATTAGGAATATGAAGCAAACTACAGTAACTCTCAAATTGTTTCAAACACATCCTGTGATGACGAAGTCCACTCCTCGCTACCCCCACCCCCTCAAACCTTCTTCCTCCCTCCCTCCCCGCTTCATTAAGAGCAGAGCGCTAATTAGAGACCGAGCGGATCCTGGATCAGTTGCTTCTCACTCATGCAGCTATAGCAGCCACCACTGTTCGCCATGTCCAAGAGGTGGAAATGCTTGAAGAGTGAAGCCGCCGGCCTACAATTATATCAAGTCACGTCACAAACAGAATTTCAGGAAATGCAGCGTTTTCAATTTTAATAGCGCCAAATCACAACAGCAGTTGCCTCATGACGCTTTGTACTGTGTGCCAGAGAGCCTACAGTAATGCAGTGCATACATCAAAAAGTTTAGGTATAAATCTCTTAGTTCATCGCATATTTTTCTTCTTATTAGTATTATTGTAAATATGTTCTGGATTTAATCCCCGCGTTTTTTACCAGATTTGCCTAAATGATTTTACGCATCAGCACTTTGAAACTAAGATGTAGAAATAAAGCCCCAGTAAAAAAATAAATAAATAAATAACAAATAAATAAAATAAAATAAACAGTTCCTCACATCACATAAAGTTCTTTGCCCCACAAGTCAAACTAGTTGCTTCACCTTGTTACTGATTGGTTTTAGTTTCTCTGGAGAAAAGTGACATTTTCCCAAGGTAATATATATATATATATATATATATATATATATATATATATATATATATATATATATATATATATATATACATATATATATATGGAGAGAGAGAGGGGGGGGGGTTATGAAAATATGAAAAACTAAATTAACAGTTACTAGAAAGAGTGTTTACCCTGGGTTTTTTTTTTGGGGGGTATTTTTTTTTTTTTTATATATATATATACTTTCCGTTATAATAATTGTGACCAAAATATCCAAATATAATATCTATGCTCTTCTTTATGGGTTGTTTCACGCACTTCACGCGCTCTACCCACCCCTGCAGATTAAGCAGAGCGCTTTGGTGTCATGAGGAGGCTGTTAGCTGGAGCAGCAGCACTGTGAGGCTGTGCGGAACCCTCTCTGTGCGTCAGACGAGCAAAGGTCCTAGCAGACCTCCAGAAACAGACAGCTCAAACATCTCAGCTCAAACTCTCTCCTGCTCTCTTTCCTTTAAAACTGACCTTTCAAGCAGCAGCTCCGGACAGACAGAAGGAGGAGGGTGTGTGTGTGTGTTGTGTGTGTGTGAGGTTGGCCGGTGTTCCGTGTGTAACGAAGGGAGAACTGCTGCGTTTTTAGACCGGTCGGTAAAAGTGGCCAAACAGTTCGGTGACGGCGGAACAGCCAATGAACATAAATGGTGTGTCGTGACGCAACAGGGTCCCGTTGATAAGGAGCGGAGAGTCCAACCGGACCTGAGAAGGAGGAACGGCGGTTTTGGGGGCCAGCTAACACTCGCCTATCATCAGTCAACGTAAAGCCAACTCCTCCTCTTCTGCTGTTACGCACATCTATGCAGCCTCCTTGGCACAAGACAAAACATTATCTAAACAAACTACTGTAAAGGAAAACTGCTTCTTCTCCCAGGATTTTATTTTCGTTTTTTAAGCTTGTTTTTGTTTTTATGATTTTTTTCTTTCTGCAAAGCAAAAGTAGTTTGCCGTAAGTCTCAACTTGGACTGTTAAGGAGGAGGAAAAGCCTTTCTCAAATACCCAGGTCTAGTTTTTTTCTGTTTGAAATATTATTTTTCGGGCTGGGCGATGCAGTAGAAAGCTGCTGCTCATCTTTTGGCACTGCCATTTGTACTGAGTTACGAACTGTTCTGCAGAAGAAAAGAGGAAATATTTTGCAGACTGTCGAAAACCTGAAATATTACTCCCGGCGAGGAGCAGAGCTGAGATCCATGCAACGGGAGCTTCTATAGTTGGTATGTTTAGTCACCGTAAATGGAAAAGAAAATCTAGAAAGAGCAGTTGGCAGTGAAACATATTATCATGCCTGAGATAAAATAGATGCCACTAAGAGAAGGCAAATCTGTGCGCTTTTTAATGAATTAATCATAGCTTATTAATAACGAGAGCTGGAGAGATTCGGATGACGGTTTCCATTGGCAGATGAGACGTAGTGTGGAGAACACGTGTCCAGTTTTTCCCTCATATTTTTTCCTCCCTGATCTGGATTTCTCGCTTGTCACGGCAAGAAAGGAAACGTTAAAAGATCGAAAATTTTGAGTGGCATAATTGCAGAAGGTTCCCCCTCTCATGGACATCTTGGCTTGCAGATCTGAAGAGAACAGTTATAACATCCTCCCATCGGCGGCTACGATGCTTTTCCATGGCCTCCCCGGAGGCGACGTTCGCGGTGTGGTGGAAGAAATGGACCGGAGAGGAAAGAGCGAGTCAGCGGCCATCAGCTCAGCCATCGATATGGGAGAGTCAGAGACGGTAGGCGAGACTCATGTTTTGGCCCTCTTTGGCTATTTAGCGCAAGCAGCATGGCAGCCTGGAAACATGTGTCAACGGCTGCACTCTTCCAGCTCCAAGCAATCTGATTTTACTTTAAATTCAAACCGGAGGGAAAGTATCCACAAAATGTTTCTCCCCCCGTCTCTAATTATCTTTCATTTATTTGTTTCATTGAAGTTGCTCTCAAAGTTGCTGTTACAGGCCTAAACCTTCTGATTCCTACTGCCATACTTTCACCTAAAACTTAATCTCAGCAAAGCTGCAGACAGAACAAAACCTGAGACGAGCAGACAGTGAAATAATTCAAAAAGACGACATTCGTCTGCAAACTTCACCAATTTGTTTTTATAAATTGTTTTTTTAATATATAAATAGTTATTGCTTTGTAAGCAAACATTAAACATTCATATATCTATTAATCTGTCCAAAAAACGCCCCAACTTTGTCACGTTACATTACAGCAAACAAGCTAGTAAGTTTTTAAATTCATATTTTCAACCTTTCTTTTTATTTTCTATATTTTCACAAAAAAATCCCAAATTGTTAGACTACTTTGTAATAATAAATTATATTTGTAATAAAATCAAACAAGTTTTTAAAATGTGTTTCTTATTATTATTATTATTATTATTATTATTATTATTATTATTATTATTATTATTCAGAGTTTGCAAATCAGAGGCGCGTGCATATGTGTCCGTATTCACAGGCCTTTGGAAAAATAATGCTCGTCTCACAAGGCTTTGTTTCATATTAAAAGCTTTTACGAGCATGGCTGGGTTTATATTTTCTGATAGAAACTGACAGCACAGACACAGCTTCCCATGACCACAAATGTTCTTCAGTATCCTCCAAACCCACACACAGCATGTCAACGAACTTCGATGAGCTTTTTAAGTGCAATTATACGACTGTATGTTTAGCTCTTCGTTTTATTTGGCACATTGCTTTTTGAGTATTCGGGATTATTAGAATAATGACGCTCTGACCTCCCCTGTTACCCGTGTAATTTATGCTCTCTTTGTAAAGACTCTTCAGACTAATTGTAGCTCATTATTTCCTTTACTGAAACAAAAATACTCGTTTTAACATATCTAATTTCTTGTGTCTTTTGATGAAAAGAAGAGCAGCTACTTTAATTTTACTTTAATTTCAATATGTTGTATTATTGAAGCTTTTAAAATACTTTATTATTTTATTAAAATATCTATATCTATATATCTATTTGACAGATATATATCTATATATATCTATATAGATATATATCTATATAGATATATATATCTATATCTATAGGTATATATAGATATATAGATATAGATATTTTAATCTTTAGACTATTGTTCTTGCCACACGGGAGTGGTGGCCCTCAGCAGTGAGCTGATATTCGAGGAGAATATCGTAGAGATGCGGTCCTGTAGCTTTCAAGGATTTTACGGGATTTTATTTTGAGTCTCTCTCTTTGTTTTTTTTTTTTGTTCGTGTGTTTTTGTCCTGACGGCTTCGACCTGCAGTCCATGCCATGCATGACCAACGAGCGCGTGGCTCTGTGCGCGGGCTGCGGCAGGAAAATCGCGGACCGATATTACCTGTTGGCCGTGGACAAGCAGTGGCACATGCGCTGCCTCAAGTGCTGCGAGTGCAAACTCAACCTGGAGTCCGAGCTCACCTGCTTCAGCAAAGACGGCAGCATCTACTGCAAAGAGGACTACTACAGGTAGGAGAGCGCGCAGGGGCTCTAATCCCGGTCATGTGATTGGTGAATATTTGTATTATCTTCATCTAAAGCAGCACCGGGTTTGAGCAGGGGAGGGGGGTAGATTTAAAAACATTAGTAATTCTAAAATGTGTCAATGAAATAATTATTTTTTTTAGTTTCACATAAATAGAACTGATGCTGGCGTTGCAGCGGATTTTCTGCAGTGAATACAAGCTGTTTGCAACTCTTTAGAAAATGTGATGTTCGGAGTTTTCCTGTCAAAGCTCTTTGAGCATTTAAGACCCAAAGAAAAGCTGTGATTCATGCTGACAGTTGTGCTAAACCCCTCCCCTGAAAATCAGATAAAGAAAGCGTTAGTTTTAAGGTTAGCATCTCTCTAGGGGAGAGTGACCCCCACCACCCCCGCTACCCCCACCTTGCAATAAAAGAGAGCCTCAGGAATACTTTGGGCCCAAGAAAATTAAATAAAAAAATAGAATCCTATTTTGATTCTATTTTAAATACAAAAGGTATTTTTTTTAAACACATTTAGCAAACTCCCTTATCTGCTGTCGAGGTTTTAGCACACTCGTCCACAGGGAAACTTTTTGCACCTTCTTTAAGTGCGTCAAAGTTGGTCTGTTTGCATAAAAACACGTGCCACTGCATAGTTTACCAGCACAGCCCACCAGCTTTCGCATCCAGCCGCTGATGAGGTTTCTGTGTTGTCCGCAGAAGATTTTCGGTGCAGAGATGCGCTCGGTGCCACCTGGGAATCTCGGCCTCGGAGATGGTGATGCGAGCTCGGGACCTGGTCTACCACCTCAACTGCTTCACCTGCACTACCTGCAGCAAGATGCTCACCACCGGGGACCACTTTGGCATGAAAGACAGTCTGGTGTACTGTCGGCTGCACTTTGAGACTCTCATCCAGGGAGAATATGAGACACATTTTAACCACGCGGACGTGGTGCCGCACAAAGGCCTGGGCCCGGCCAACACGCTCGGACTATCCTACTTCAGCAGCGTGGGGACGGTGCAGAAAGGAAGGCCGAGGAAGAGGAAAAGTCCTGGGCCAGGGGCCGAGCTGGCTGCTTATAATGCAGGTAAAATGAATCTCGACAAGCGAAAGAAAAAAATGATCGAAATTATATTGAAAACGTGATATAGTTATAATTTGCGTTTGTTCCTTTTTATTTAATTAATGCCAAGTTTTGCCTGAATCGTTTTAGACCTTTAAAGAAATTTAAGAAACAGTTCTTTGAGCTTTTGTCCAAAGTGGAGATCAAGAGCCACGAAGCGTGGAGGGAGCTGACTGAAGCTGACAGACTCCATTAATGAAAAATGTTTTTGTAACATTCCGTTAGAGGTTTTTACTGTGCTGTGGCGTCCTCAGTGGTGACGCTGTTTGAGCTTTACCATACAACTTATTCGATATTTAAAACAACATCTTTGTTGCTTTAATATCTCCATTTACAGTTCACTGTAACTTCAAACTGAGATATCAGAAGATTTAAACCCGTCCTGGTGTCTCTGTAATATTTTAACACCGAATTGTGCGTAATAGTGAACCTTTCCATTTGTTGTGCGTTTTTACATTTTTTGCGCACTTTCCCGTAACCTCTTCTGGATCATACACACTTTGTGAGTCTGCACATTTTCGGCTCAGTTTTGAAGTATCAGCAGCGCGTTGGTGTAGACGCTAAACACCCTGCACGAATAAGCCTGAACTAATAAACAAAGAAAAAGCTCGCGGGCCACGTGTGGGGCCACGGGACAAAAACAGCCACAGGTTACAAAGCAGAAAAGTGCAGCATAGAAACAAGTTAGACCTTATTTATGGCAAACAGCCTCAATATGCGGACTGAAATATGTGGACTGGACTTTTCATACAACTCAATACAACTAAATGTTCAGTGGCAACAGTGTGCGGATGCTAAACCTTTTTTCCTCCCATGTCCACTTTGTGGAGTGAAAAGAAAAGTTTTTTGATGTGCCGGCTTTTGCTTTCGCCCTTTTCCACTTGTCAGGCTCCATAGACATCTACAGACCCCACCCCCCTCCCCACCACCACCAGAACTCCTCACCCACGCACACACCACCTCACCCTACCCCCCAAACCACCTCCCTGTACCCCTCTCTCACTCGCTCGCACACACAGGCATACACACATTGAGTGAGCGTTTTTGTTTTTTTGTATTGGGACCAGGCCAAACTGGGTGTATTTCAGCCAGATCAATGTGATTTGATGAGTTATTCACTTGAAGAGGGAGTAGGGAGCGCAATAAGTTGCTAACGGCAGCAATATGTGGTTGGACTCTCATCCTTTTCCCATATTCCTTTAAAAACAAGGCGATTGCAGCTAACATGGTGTTAAAGCCTCGGAGTGATCACACAAGAACGCTTTTTGTTCGGATTTCTCTTTCCTTAAAATGTAGACGTAGAAAAAGATGTGTAAGTTGACATAATTTCACAGAGTGATTGACGTTTAAATGTAAAAAAAATGTCAAAAGAAAACGCACGCACGCACGCACACACACACACACACACACACACACACACACACACACACACACACACACACACACAAAGGGCGTCATGATGACGATAACGGAAGGAAAAGTAATTTATATAAATAAAATGCTGTGAATTAGTTTATCTTTTTCAATGTGGGCATTTAAGAAAAAACAAGAAAAAGCTCGTGAAGCTGAGTGATGAGAGTGAAGAAGCGATGCGCCCTCTTCTGTTTGCAGCCACACACAACACGAAAGCTTCACCTGAAGAGACTCATGAGAACAGCTCTAACCCTAACCTTGCGCCAGCTCCTACAAACGGCCATAACTGTGCAGGAAGACCAGGGAAAAGGAAACCGTCTACAAGCTGCTTTTCTCCTATTTTTTGTAAAAAAAAAAAAAAATGCTACAGCATATGTTTTGGCCAGAAAGCAGCATTTGTTCTGCCTGGTGTGTATCGGCTAATTAAGTGAAGTGTTATTCCGTTGGTTTTCACTCACTTCATATTCATCGTTTGCAGCGTTCTGATATTGAACGCGAACTGTTATGCATGCAGCAACACTTTGAATATTGCCAAGAATTTTTCAGGCTGGGGACAAATACATGTGTGTTGTTGTTACTGTGTGTGTGTGTGTGCGTGTGTGTGCGTGTGTGTGTGTGTGTGTGTGTGTGCGTGTGAGAGAGAGAGAGAGAGAGAGATGGCTGTATCCAGGCTCGCACCTCCTCCTAGGACAGAAAGACACAAACAAATAGACTGGTGTGGTGCACGAGGAGAGGAGGTGATCTGCAGCTGGAAGAAACAGCTGTTTGGTCACTTTGTATTTCTGTGCAGATTTAAACAGAATGAGGCGTTTTTATTGTATTTACAAAGAGATGTGTACAATAATAGAGCTTAGAAAACAATTTTCTTCTTTTTTTTACAGTTTAGTTATTTGGATCAGTCACACTGTCGTGCTTTAAAGTCAGCGCCTCACGAAGCCCCTCAGTGCACAAAGTTTCTATAGATCTCTTGCTGAATTTAATGTAGACGTTTAAATAAAATAATATGTGAAAAGAATTACAAAATACCCCCCCCCCCCCCCCCCCCCAAATTTGCCACAACAGTTCTGCCAGAGGTCTGTTTCTGTGAAAAGGATTTTGTTTTTCACCAAGTGCTATATAAATAATATTAAATTGAACTGAAAGCGCAGGTTTTAAATGCCCAGGCTATTCTTTGAAATATATTTTCACCTCCTTGCTGGTAACAGTATAATACTCTGGGGACATGAGAATTTCATAAACAGCAGCAGAGGAATGAAATGATGACGTTAATAATGAGTTCCAACTTGTCTTAACCCACTGTCCTCCTTTCTCTGCTGACATGAAGCGCTGAGCTGTAACGAGAACGACGGCGAATCCATGGACAGGGACTCCCAGTACAGCTCCAGTCAGAAGACCAAGCGCATGCGGACGTCCTTCAAGCATCACCAGCTGAGGACCATGAAGTCCTACTTTGCCATCAACCACAACCCAGACGCCAAGGACCTCAAGCAGCTTGCCCAGAAAACTGGCCTCACCAAGCGGGTCTTACAGGTAGCGCCAGCAGCCTCTCACTTCTCGACCACAGTTCACTTTTCTGTTACTAAAAGTAGCTCGCACAAGCCAACAGGGCGACATTTCCAGTGATAACCAGTGGTAATATAAATGAAGTGGTGTTTTACAGTTAGGAGCCAAATCAGCTGCTTTATTTTATGATTTTGCTGTTTTTCATCTCAAGTTCTTGGAAGACTTTTAGGAAACAAGTAAAACAAAATCAGAATTGGATTCCCTTACTTTGTTTCTGTTTCTTTTCTCGTTTTCATAACAGCAGAAGCAGAATTTCTAATTGCCTTCAGGAAAAACAGACTTAATATTTCTGTTCATGCTGGAAACCAAAATTACCTGGAAATCAAAGAGAAATGTTAAAAAAAATGAAACGTAATATAACTCAGTGGATGATGTGATGTTGTGGTGACGAGTGAGGGATGAAAAGCAAAAAGCTCTGTAATACATGCAAAGAATGCGACAACACAACAGAGCATTTGATTTCCACAAAAGACGACAGCAAATTATCTGGGGTACTGAAAAGAAGAAAAATAAGACAAAAAGGTTTCTAAATCAAAATTTTACTGAGAAGGAAGAAAAAAAACATCCCGCTGCTTTAATTAACGCTCACAGAAAACAAAGCAGTCGTTTTGCTTTGATGCGTTCGAGTTTTCATGTCTGTTACTTCAGCTGAAGCGACTCTCTAGCCGCCCGATTCCCATGGCTCCATCATGACTCCATCACTAACACTTCCCAACACTCAGCTCGGCTGCTGCCTCGTTCGCTCTGCAAATCACAGAACACACTTTTATTACTGGAAAAAGAGAGGAAATCTTATATTCAAAAACATGACAAATAAATGAAAATCCCAGAGCAAAAAAAGAAGGTTGTGATAAAAAAATAAGGATATCGTTAATCTTATTGCAAATGTGTAAAATCATAACTGCATTTCTTTCTGCAAACACTGTAAATAGGACCCGTGTTGCTTTTTGCCAGGGTCAATGAAAGCAGGAGGACATTGCTCTCTATTTTCATGTGCAAGCATAATAAAAGAAATGGCTTAATTTCTTTTGTGTGAACAGCCATGAAAAGTAAAGGCTTTTATAGCTTTTACACACAGAGGACGAGCGCTCAGGCTTAGTGTTTCCAAGTGTTCTTTTATCTTTGTCTCCAGTCAGAACATCTGCAAACAGACTTTAAAGAGACACAAAGAGATGCTCGCTAGATAATGGAGATAATATGGGTATTCTTGAGATTCAGTGACATCACAAGCCGCGTTATATTTTGATATATTTACATTTTTGAAATATACTTATTCCCCAAGAGATACACGTCTGTTGCTTGACTGTGACAGTTTCTACATTTGTCACAGGCTGGTTTAGGTGCGGAGAAGTTTTGGTCTTAGTCAAAGAAAAATTGTGAAATGCGTTCAGTTAAAGCTGAGTTAAAATTTTCATACTTACATACTTACTTAGGTTTCAGATATTTAAACTCCTTTCTCTGGTTTTCATCACCAACTGTCGTGAAACACGTTTGGTGCTTTAGCTGTTAAAGTCAAGTAAGCAAACAATTATGTAATGAATTATTATTTGTCTGTGTCGGTCTTGTGATTGACCCTTTTGCCGTTTCCAACTGTGCGTTCTGGAAACATGAACATGTGTTAGTTACCTCTCAGCTGATACCTCACAACTAGCCAGTTTCCAACACAAGAGGCTGATACCCCTGAGAGGGCTTTTCCCAGCTTTCAGGCAGGTATGGGTCTCCTTTATTTTACTAGAGCATCAAAATTAGCTTCGAGACCTGCCTGGGATACAGTAGGTAATCCATCAGCATGAGTATCACGTCCTCTTTTTATTAGTGTCGGTGCTGTGTGGTGAGGCAGCTGAAGAGCCTGAACTGTATTACCTGCTGTAGGAAGTGACAAGACTGAGAGAAGAAATCATGTTCAGTGTGTTCACAGTGACGCATTACATTTTGTTAGAAATCCAGTTTACATACAGACTGTTAAAGGAGCGGGCTGGCATTTATGTAGCAGAACACTTCAGACTACAGTCTGCAGAAAACTGTATGACCAACAGCAAACATAATGCATAAAAGTAGTGTGTTGAACATGTTGGAAACAGGAGTTCCCGGTTAATCGAACAGTGTAGAAAGGGCAGAGGAACATATTGAAATCTATCTTTAGTGGTGTGCAGACTTTTAGCCCAATATACTGGAAGTGCTCACACCACTGAAAATTACATTTCAGCACCAAAACAAATATATGTGGAATTATTTTACTGAAGGAAACGGCTCCAAATAAAAAAATGTTTATATTTCAAAACCTGGACCCAAGAAAGCAAAACCATCTGCACACTCAGGAACGACCAAATAGGTTGAACTGAAAGTCCTGTAATAATGTAATAATAATGTTTTTCTGCATGAATGTTATTTCTTTATGATATCAAACACGCGTGGGTTTGTTTTGGTATTTAGAAGTGTACTAACAGATCATCCATCTGCAGGTGTGGTTCCAAAACGCTCGGGCCAAATTCAGGAGGAACCTGCTGCGGCAGGAGAGCACCGGGGTAGACAAGGCGTCCGACGGCTCCACGCTGCAGGGTGGTACACCGTCAGGCCCGGCCTCTGAGATCTCCAACGCCTCCATGAGTCCCTCCAGCACACCCACCACCCTTACGGACTTGACCAACCCCACCATGCCCACTGTCACCTCTGTGCTCACCTCCGTGCCGGGTAGCATGGATGTCCACGAGTGCCGGAGCCCATCACAGACCACGCTGACCAGCCTCTTCTGATAGATGGAGCCCTTCTTCACAGCCCCCTCTCCCCTGCCCTCCCTGGCCCCATCCCTTAGCTCCCCCCTGCTCACCTCTGCTCCTTGTGGATCTACAATTAAGCACGGTTCACTCCTTGGAACATTTAACGGATTAGAAAACAAAAGGAAGCAAACTGAAAAGGTTTCCTTTAGAGACTGTTTGATTAGTGAGGTGGCTGAGCCTTACACACCGAACATTTGTTGTTATTTTGATGTTGTCTTGTTGAGAACTGAGGAGACTTGATTTGCATTTTTCAATGTTTACAGAGAGAGACTGAAACTGGTCAAAAAAAATTTGGAATATTGTTTTTTCCAGCACAGTATTTATGTTATATTGTACAAGAGTCACTGTTAGAAGGATTGTAAAAAATCGTTTTCTTTCTTTCTTTCTTTCTTTCTTTCTTTCTTTCTTTCTTTCTTTCTTTCTTTCTTTCTTTCTTTCTTTCTTTCTTTCTTTCTTTTGTTTTGGAAATCTGAGATTAAACACAGGTTACAATATCCTATGACTGCCACGTGCCTTACGGTCCACTTATCTTAACTGCTGTTTCTAAAAGTCGGTCACACGTGAGTGATTTGCATCAGAACAAAGCAGTATGACTGAATTAACTCGACTCCTTGTGCGCATTTATGTATGTGTGTGAGTTCTGGCTTGTTCCTCTTTGTGTTTGTGTGAACGTGCAGTAAAGCCCATTCGGCTGCACTTTAATTTAAAAGAAAAAGGCGAGAGGCAAATAATTCTTGTTTTTGATCTCAACTCTTTTGAATCGTCTTCACTTAAACTTGGCTAAAAAGCTGTTGTTCAAAGTCTCGACTTTTAGTTTAATGCACTGGCGGCCCGATGCAGATCAGTTCATGATACTAAACCTCACCAAATGATGCGATCGATTTCATTAACATCCACCAGGTTACTGAGACCCGTCTCGGTGCATGCCCATTCCTTTTTAATTTTCACTTCTCTGGAACAAACACAAAGCTTTTAATAGGAAAAAGATGTAACATCTCAGCAACATCCTCACTAGTTACTAGTTTAGTTTCTTAAAATTTGATGATTTAGCAGGTGACTAACCCTGGATAGGTTGCCGGTAACCTGGTGGATGTCAAAAGGTTAAGTTCAGATTTAACATGAACTTGTGAACTCAAACATGGCTTTAAAGACACTGTTTTCTGTTGTTAAGATATTCAGTGACTTTAAAAGTCATGTAGACGTGTCAAATTTCAAGTTGAAGTGATAAAACACACAATTAAATATTTTAAAAATGCCTCTTGATCTTCCTTTAAATACAGGAAGAACTGCTTTCAGTTAAATCTTTCATGTTATATATATGTTGCATGAGACCTACTGCGTCCAGCTGTAAGGTATCATAACAAACACCAAGTATCCTGCTTCATGTCTGATTTATAGTACTGTGTTAAATCTATACTGTGTCCTATATGCCATAACAGACATTGTACCTTGATGTGCACCTTCCCAAAAATGCTACAGCGATGCACCTCTGATATGTGGGGAAGTATTATGCCATGTAAAGAAAAAGGAAAGTGCCTCCGTGAACCAAATACGAGCTGTAACTCGATCTAGTTGCTCAAAATGCTAATGCAAAGTAATCTGCCAGTCAGGCTGTTTTTCATAGCTCTGCTTATACGTGTTTGAATCTCAGTCAGAGTAACTGTTCAGTATTTATTACTTTCAAGCCCAAAATGAGTAACTTAGTGTCACTTATGATGGCAGAGCGACACAGACTTGCCAGCGCAAACAGCTGTTCACTACGGCGTAGATGTTACGGGGATTCAACGCAGTACTATAAGTTTCCGATTGCGCCAAAGTGTATGTTCAAAATAACTTTTATGGGAAAAGATTATGTTGGTCAAAGGAATTCACAATATCAATTTCAACAGGACGGCATCAGGAGCAACTTCAGTCAGGTTCAAAGCCTTTTTAGGAAATTCATTCAAGTACATGTGCTCGTTGTGCAATTATTTAGGATATCCTTATTACACAGTACAAATCCTTCATTTTAAAATATAGTTTTTACCAATAAACAGCTGGCAATAAACAATGAAAATAACAATGAAATTTTGGGGGTTAAACTGTAAAGGTGTGTGTGTGTGTGTGTGTGAGAGCGAGATGGAAATATATATGCTGTGAATGGGGGAGAGCTGTCGCTGCTGCTTGTGGAATACGGTGATCTGTCCCAGGCTGCTGTAACAAACCTCACTGAGCTCTTCATGTTGTGCTGCTTCTGCACATTCTTGTACGCGTCACTGTTGTCCTCGGTTTTGTGAGAAATATAAACACTATCGATAATAAGACTTGTCTGTTGGAAGAGAGTTTGTACCTCCGAGTGCGAGTTTTCTACATGTGTACATATTGTATTCATTCAGAGATGGCGTGCTGTGAGGGGTCAGAGGCGTTTGTGATGCAGTGATGAGTGGAGTGGCAGTTAAATCAAGCCGCTGCGAGGTTGGATGGGCATTTGGCATTTTTATTATTTCTATTTTTTTATTTTGAAGATTTCTTTTCATTTTTTGACTTTTACGAGCGAACTGTAAAACAGACCATCAATAAATATTTATATTTATTTTAAGTTGAAGCATGTCAGATACCCCGACATTTACTTATTTAGCAGTTTGGATCAACATGCCGCAGTCAACATCGCTAACATGCTACACAAGCTAAGGGTAGTTTCAGTTTTCACTGAACGATACCGCTGTTTTCCTTCTTCCCCTCGCCCCTCCAACCAATCACACTCAGAGCTGACCCTCACTGATGCTGGTTCTGCCAGAGGTCTTTTCCTATTAAAGGGAATTCTTCCTTCCCACCGTCACCAAGTACTTGGTCATAGGGAATCATCACATCATTGGGTTTCTCTCTTGTCTTTCTTTTACCTTACAATATCAAGCATCTTGATATCATGTTGTGAACTGGCTGCTATATAAATAATAGTGATTTGAATTGAAAAAACAAGTATCCATGTTTCTTTGATGATCCTGAAAGGCATATGCCACAAATTCAGCACAGGTGAAATTTCTTGTTGGGTTGACCCAAGACTCAGTCGAAAGTACAGATTCAAAATATTTGGGGAGTATTTTTGCCTTTATTCACCGATTGCAGCAACAGACAGAGCTGTGTGAAAGACTCAAAGCTCCCTGTTTAGAATGAAACTCCAGTCCTGTGCTGATTCCACTTTGAGTTGTTTATATTTTTCAAAACTGCTGAATAGTCCAGACTACAAGAACACTAGTAAAGCATGTTTGAAAGCCGCGTAGCAGGTGTTAGGAAATAGAACCTGAATATTTGGAAATGTGAAAGCTAAAGCTGAACTATCACAGGCAACCACGACAGCTGTCTGCTGTGTGGACTGTTGATTCATTTCAGCAGACCCAAATGCAGGAAATGGGAATTATTAAGCTCAAAGCATTTAATGCTGTTAGTGCAGGAATTACATGACGTCCGAAAATCCCAAAACATTTCAGGACCAAAGCCAGGGAATCTGAAGATCAGATGTCAATAGGAATACAAATTCAGGAAGCACAGAGAACATGGAAGCACAAGGAGACACGCGGCTACATGGACGACACAACAAGGACAACATAGACAAGAGATAATGAGCAAATGGGAAACAGGTGGGGAACACAGCTGAAGATAATTAAAATAATGACATGAGGGAAGTTAAACTCAACACAGGACACAGGAAAAACAGCTACTAAAATAAAACAGGAAGTAAGATGCAACTTAACATGGGAAAGAAATTAACTCAGCACAAGGAGGGCAGAGGCAGGGGAACTCACAAATCCTCAAAGCTCTGGGTCCAAGACGCTGGGAATATGACAGCAGGACTGCCAGTAATAACACAGTGATTTAATGAAACAAAGCAAAGCTGCAGCTGTCATCTTTTTCCTTTACAAACACAACACGTGAGTCCATGCAAGATTTCCACTGCCAGCTTGTAAAGAGTGCTAATAATTCATCAGCTAGCAGCAACATGACTCAGCTGCTAAAACCAGCGCAGAGGTTCTTGCAGTTTCCACATCTGTCCGTCTGTACATGTGTCCAATAACTAGAATCAAGATACAATTAAGCTCACAAACACTTAACCACCATTATGGTAGTAAATGAGTAATTCACTCCAAAATGGATGCTAATTGGACAACAGGCTTAAAACACCATTCAGTCACCAGCAAAACTGCTCGAATACGTTTGGAACGCAGCTAAATGCTGAAAAAAGGGTTTGGCCTCTACCTGTCAGAGGCCAAACCCTGGATTATACGTAACTTTATACCAAAATAACATTTAAACAGAAGTTTTGAGTTTTTAAGGCTCACCCAAAGCATTCATCTGACGAACTGCAGTCTCTGGCACTTGCTCTCCTGGTCCTGACTGACAGAACGGTTGGATCAGCTGCAGGATTATTCTGTTCTAGTATGAGTGGTTTTCTGTCAGGCAGTTACTGAACCTTTGGTTATTGCAAAAGATTGTGTAGTAGCATGTAGCATGAAACTACTGTCGTACACCCTTAAAGCAAATATAGTTTTAGCATAAAGAAGAAAGCCTATAAAAATTCAGGATATAATGACTGGCTTATTGATATTATCATGATTGTTCAACTAACTGCTCAAATTACTGTTATTAAAGGAAATGAGCAAATTTGCCAATAATAAGACTGAATTGAATTTTGCTAGCTAGCTGCTAGCTGCTGACCCTACAGCCCCTGAGCTGTCTTTAAAGTCAAAGCTTTGAGAGATGCAGTGATCCCAGTTTCTCAGAATAGTGTAGTATCCAATAGAAAAGAACTTCTGAGAATTATAATATGATATTATATCGTCCAAACATGTATAACAGTGCTACATAGATGTGTGCATATGTATGATTTCATACAGCAAACTGTCACTGAGTTTGTGTGCGAGCTCTTTGTGTCTGTGCCTTTTATATGTGATTATTTCAAAAGCACTGTTACATCCAGCCACTTTCTCAGAACTGCAGCACTAAAAAAAAAAGATCATTTTGAAAAACTTTATTTCCTTTAAATGAGCATCTGTGCCAAAGCTGAGAGTGGTAGGAGTTGGCAGCCTTCCTGAAACTATAATTCTAAAAAAGGGGAAAAATTGTGTCCATGAGCAGCTTTTCCTTACTCTGCTGGAGCAAATGTGTTCAGTTTTCTCATGGCTGGAGCAGCAGGAACTTGCGCTAATCATAACGGTAGGATGAGTTTCCACTTTAAAAAAATATTAGTTTAAACTCAGCACCAACACAAAAATTTAACAAGGACTTGGTGGGTGGAGGAGTGAGTGAGAGGTCTGGCGAACAGCAGTCTTTACACTTTGTATGCAAAACATGAATTATGAAAAACAGACCTTAGCTTCCCTTGCAGTGCATAATTAGAAATGGGTGCACATAAAAAGAGGGAAAAGAGGAGGAGTCCCTCGCAGCGAGCGGACCCGGTAATTATCCACGCACCGGTGGAGAGGAGTTTGAGGACACAATCAGGGACGGGGACGAAACACACCCCGAGCGACTAAATCTCTCCTGTCCAGAACACTGACCACATCCCTACAAGTCTGCCTACGAAGCAAGAATACGACTTGTGTGTGTGCTGAAGCCTTCACTCCAGCAACTCAGTTAGGTCAAGCAAACATATTCATCTGTTGGCCAAGCTTGGCTAAAACTGCATCTCAGTGTGATATAAGGACAAAACATAGTTCAGGATATAAATTCTCAGTGTTGGAATAAAACATATTTGGCTGCCTGCTTCATGTTAATGTGTGACGTGAATTTGATCCAGTAATTACAGGCAAAGGAAGACCCTTGGCAAGCATCACAGAGCAACACTACAGGCTCATAACCAAATTTTACTGTGTGTTAATAGATGCTTATGTTTTCATTTTCCCAGAAATTGTTATTCTAAGGATAATAAACTTTGTACTGAGGATTTTCCAGAAAACCTGTCGAGGATACAAAAGAAAAAAATGTTTTGAAAACGGAGTCTGTCTGGTTTAGTGTTCACAGAGATGTCTGTGAACGTAGCACGAGTCAGTGCAACAATCCTGATGACGTTTCACTTTTTATTATTAAAATGAGGATGAAAAAACAGCACAGTAGATAGTAGTGTCTTAGAATTCCTGCATGTTTTATTACATACTGGTCTTAATATTATTTCATTCAGCTTTTTTGTTTTTTTAGATTTTGGGGGGTTTTCACTGGTTTCTATTCATCTATTTATTGTCCACTAGTTTGAATTTATTTTGGATTTTCTCTAATCCACACATGGTCAAATTTTATATACAAGTTCAAATACATACATCCCCACCATAGCTCTTCATCTGACTCTTTCATTTACCGGGCACAGACCCCGTTTTCAGGCTTAGGCCACAAATTTTCAGTCCACTTATTAAGGCTACGTTCACACTGCAGGCAAAAGCGCACCAAATCCGACTTTTCTGACCCTCTGCGACCATCTATCCGATCATGGTCTGTACGGTGTTTCTCCAACAACAAACCTTGGATTACCCCAGAAATTAAAGCTGTCCTCAAGCAGAAGAGGAGGGCCTTCAAATCCAAAGACAAAGAGGAGTTGAAAAGGGTGCAGAGAGAGTTGAGGGGACTGATAAGGAATGGGAAGGACAGCTACAGGCAGAAGATGGAGAACCAGCTTCAGCAAAACAACGTTGGTGAAGTCTGGAGAGGCCTCAGAACCATCTCAGGCCACAAACAGCAGAACTCTCTGCCTGGGAGGGATGTGAGGTGGGCAAATGAACTGAATCATTTCTTCAACAGATTTGATTCAACCATGAGGCAGTCTACAACATCGGCTGCAGACTCACCCACCCCCACTGCTGCTGTTCCACCTCTGACACCTCAGACACTTCACACCTCCTCTATTCACAGGGAACGGTTCTGGCTCCGTTCCTCTTCACCATCTACACTGCAGACTTCTCCCACAATTCCACCCAGTGCTTCCTGCAGAAGTTCTCTGATGACTCTGCAATAGTCGGCCTCATCACTGATGGGGACGACAAGGAGTACAGAGGTCTGACTCAAGACTTTGTGGACTGGTGCCAGCTGAACTACCTCCAGATCAACGCCAGTAAAACCAAGGAGCTGGTGGTAGACTTCCGCAGGCACAAGCATTCTCCACTGCAACCACTGAACATCCAGGGTATGGACATTGAGGCTGTGGACAGCTACAGGTACCTTGGTGTTCATCTGAACAACAGACTGGACTGGACTCATAACTCAGACGCCCTCTACAGGAAAGGGCAGAGCAGGCTGTACCTGCTGCGGAGACTCAGGTCGTTTGGGGTGGAGGGCCCACTCCTGAAGACCTTCTATGACTCTGTGGTGGCTTCTGCTATCTTTTATGGTGTGGTCTGCTGGGGCGGCAGCATCTCTGCTGGGGACAGGAAGAGACTGAACAGGGTGATCCGAAGGGCCAGCTCTGTTCTAGGATGCCCTCTGGACCCAGTGGAGGTGGTGAGTGACAGGAGAACGGCGGCTAAGCTGTCATCCCTGATGGACAACGTCTCCCACCCCATGCAGCAGACTGTGACAGCACTGAGCAGCTCCTTCAGTGGGAGACTGCGGCACCCACGGTGTGGGACGGAGAGATTTCGCAGGTCTTTCCTCCCCACTGCTGTCAAGACTCCACAACAAAGACTTTAACTGAACAAACACACACATCCACACATGTGCAATAACACTAAGTGCAATAATCTTTTCTGGCATTGTTGTATTTTTACTCAGTTGTATATAGCATTCGTATTCTATTTTTATCTTATTGTATATTTTTATTCTATTTTATTCTACTGTATATAGTATATTATTTTATTCTATTCTGTACAGCTGTGTACTGTATTTATTCTTATTGTATTCTAATTTTTGCGTCATAACTTTTGCACTGTCCACTTCCTGCTGTGACAAAACAAATTTCCCACGTGTGGGACTAATAAAGGTTATCTTATCTTATCTTATCTTATCTTATCTTATCTTATCTTATGGTGTGACAGTGTGAACGGCACAAATCCAATATTTTCAAATCAGATCTGGGTCACTTTCGTATGTGGTTCTGAATCCGATACATATATGTGATGTTTCAGAAAGCGACTGCTGTTTGAACGGTCATGTCGCATTAAATCCTTCTTTTACGTCACTGACACGAGACAGACGCCGATTATCAGCGCCGGAGAAGACATCGCAAACGCTTCCTGGCCATCCCGTGTAGATGTCAGTGAAACTGTTGGGAAGACAACGTTGGAGAAACGTGAACATTTTATTTGTTCTGTATAATCTGCAGATTCTGACAGAAATCTGCAGCTATCCTTTGAAGCTCCTCTAAAACAGCAATAAGGATCATTATTAGACCAAATGTAGATAACAAACTTTACAACTTTAAGCAAAATTGGGAAACGTAAAGTCTAGAACAGTCAAACAACACTGTTCGGTCTGGGTCTAAACAGAGCGCGTTGTGTGTGAAGTCTTCTTTTGCACGTTTGCTGTCGCATTTTAATTGTAGTGTGAACGAGCAGACAGAAAAATCGGATTTGATCAAAAAATCGGAATTGATCATTAAGACCTGCAGAGTGAACGTAGCCTCAGTGATGATGTACCAACGCTGCTTCAGAGTCCAAGCTCCTCCTCCGATAACTAAGGCAGATGATGACATGTTGTAATACTTTCTGATCATCGTATGCGTCTTTTTATTAGCAATATTGATGTGTGTTGCATGTTTTCAGTTTTGAAAACCTTATGATAAAACTACTGCCCTCTCAGACGCCAAACAGACAATGACGTCTACTTGGAGGCTAACTGAGACATCAGTGTGGAGGATCAGGAATTTTTCAAGCAAGCAATCCAAACTATTTATGACTCAGCTCGTGCTGTGAATGGATCATCAGTGAGGTTCTCTTTGGGGACCCTCACATAAACGTTATCTTCACTCTGAAGCTAGCCACTAGTTATATGCCACCTAGCACAACTTCAGTGACCATCCAAGCATCACTGCTGTTTGGTTTTCTGTCTTCATTCATGTCTGAAGTGATAGCAGAGCTGCGTGGTTTAGTTTTGTAGAAATGCATCAGTCAGAAAATAGTATCTGTTCAAAGAGGCTCATATGATTGTTGGGATTTTCCCTGTTTTTAGGGTCTTTACCTCACAATATAAAACATCCTAGAGACAATTGTTGTTGTGATTTGGCACTATATAAAAATATAAATAAAACTGAATTGAATTGAATAGATAGAAACTAGCAATGTTAAAAGTCCGCTTGTTCATTGTAACTGTTTATACTACGTTACCCATGATGCACCTCGGTATCTGTACTTCCGGTTGGGAACGTGTTCAGCGCAGTTCTGCACAGATGAGAGGTGTGTCGGAGGATAACGTATTTACTTGCATTCCTGTGTGAGTTAATACTGTGTGCGTGCTTACCATATGACCACACACACCCATATACACACTCATACCCCCTTCACCTGCATGTGAATACTGTAATGCCTCCCTACAAACGCTGTACATCCTGTTGATGTCATCTGCCACCTCCTTAGTAAAGTTATTTGAACTACTTCACTGTGGAGTACCATTCCTTCTGACCGAGGACGACTCAGTTGAAGCGTGATCGGCAATCAGTGCAAACATACATTACAAGCAAGTTAACTTTTTGCTATCTCTGTTAAACTTGGTAAATCCTTTTTTTATGGATGCCTGGACGTTAATCTTTATTGTAACATGTAGGAGAGCAGCTACACTGATCATTGTATTGCTATTGTATAGCTAATGACGTCTAATTAAAGAGGTGGCTTGGGCTGAGGTTGGGGCTTCGGGAAAGCTTAATGTTACCCTGATTTATCCATTCCTAAACCGGTTAAAGGTACCACTGCTTCCAAACAGAGTCTGTGTCATTTTAAAAACGCAGTGCTGCTAAACTCAACATCCCGTCATTTGGAGACTTTGCGCTTAGTTTTCTCTACACTTCATTTATCATCTACTTGATTACGTGTTTGATAGCCCATTGAACCATGAAAATGTTACAGTGTTTTGTTAGGTAACATAAAACTGAGAACCAATTTAACGTATATTCTATTTTTATGAGAACATTATTCACGCTTTTTTTCTTTATTTTTAAAGATTATTCTTGGGTTTTATACTGATCAGCACCACGTAAACCGCCATATGAATTGCCATATGAATTGCCATATGAATTGTCTTACCCGAATGGGCGGAGTAACACCCCAAAGGTCATGACAACATGTCACAGCCTGTTGTGACTATTGCAGAATTGCAGTACATTAACCAAAACACTGCACTGTGATATCCTTTTAAAAATGCTTTGTAGCTATGCAACCATTGGTGTAAACTTCAAGGTGTAATTATTTTTTCAAAATGAGAGAAATAGAAATATCCAAAGGTGTTATGAGCCATTAGAGCTAACCCAACTATATCACTTGTCATTTTAATTGTTACGTCATTACTATGGCTAAAGTAATACAACTTACAGTCTTCTCTTTGCAATCTGATTTATTCACTATGGACCTGGACCCACATTCGCATTTGCAGTCCAGGCATTTAGCTTGGCACACTTCTGCAGAATGACGCACAACCACTTACAGCTACTTAGAGAACAGCAGAAGAGGCTTAAATTCCTGGATCACCACCATTGCAAGAAAACTAAATGTAAGTAGAGCAAGGTCAATGTCCTCTCTCGCTCTGTTTTACACACACACACACATGCAGCCAACTCCCAGTTCTTCCAGCTTTCCCAGGGGAGTGGGTGCTGGGCAGTTGTGGTTTGGAGGCCTTTTAGATATCATGTTAGGAGCCTGAGCCAGAATTAACAGAGGATACCAAATATATTGGCCAGATGTACCCACACATTCATATAAAGTGGTGTGATGAAGGCTTTAATAGAGAGAGGCCCGTCTTAGCAACCGTGACAAGCAATACAGAAACTCTGGGCCCTGTAAAGTTTAATATGCAGGAACAATGCCAAATACCAGCATAAGAACAGGCCTGTAAATATCTGAATTTTCTTCCTTGTGTTGGGCGGATGAATCTAAAAACATGGCTGAAACATGGCGTTAATCACAACCAGAAATCCAATTAACATGTCATCAGTGTATCTTCACATATAGCTCACAAGTGCTTGACTTATTCACTTAACTTTATTGAACTTTCCATTAAAAATAAAACCATTGCTACACTCTGTTTTCACTTAGGCTTTGGGAGAGGGCATATATTTGTTGGGTACAATTTTAATTTTGAATTTAGGGTTTAGCATACACAGAGAGTTCCAAGGAAACTCCAAGGAAGGAAATTCCAGGAGAGTCATTCCAGGCAGTTATTCTAGAAGAGCTGGACAGACCCATCAGGGTTCCTTAACCAATTACCAGTACTGGTGTCTGCTCCTTTCTGCATGGAGGACAATGAGGAGCACTGCCAGAGCTATAAAATGATGCATGCTACTCATACGAATTCCTCTGACCAAACAATCAGAAACAGACTTCATGAGGGTGACCTGAGGGCCCAACGTTTTCTAGCGGGCTCTGTGTTCACTGCACGGCACCGTAGAGCCCGACTGGCAACCGCCAATGGTGAACCTGCCATTACCAGAACCAGCAGATCCACCACTGGCACCCCGTGTTTTTCAAAAATGAGAGCCAGTTCACCCTGAGCACATGTGACAGATGTGGCATCCTTCCATTCCTAACACATTACCTAGTCCATATCAGTATAGATATCCAGCTTGGAGATCTGATTTGTTTTCTGAGGCCATTTTCACACCTAAAAATAATTTACTCTGGTCTGAATCAGCTGATGAGTTTCTAAACTTGTAGCTTTTCCCTGCTTTGCTTTGTTCCTCTTTAAATTTTGACCATGATTATTCTCCCTGTATTACAATCAATGGAAAGACAAAAACTATCATTGAAAAAAAAACCTAAAAATATTTTTAATCAATAAAAACAAATTTGAAACTTCAAACTAACTTCAAAACACAATAAAATAAAACCTTTTCAAATATTCAAGGTAGTATAAATCTGATCCACTGCAATAAAAATATATCAAATTATATCAGCACATAACTCTGTAGGAGTTTGACATTAGATCCAGTTTTATTTTGTTTGGGTTACAAAGAGCTCTGGATATTCCAGATTAAAAAAGAAGCATTCAGGTAAACTGGTCAAACAGTTTCTGGGTTTTTCCCAGATAAAATCTGTGTGTTATACAGACAGATTTAAATTTTCATCTTTCTGAAGAAATACTCACTACCCCAGCAGACGCTAGAGTCTCTGATGAACAATGAGCCGCCTCAGCTCTGATTGTTTGGAGAAACCACATCTACTTAGGTGAGAGAGATGCAATTGCTGAGACAGGGGTGGAGAACTTGAATGTAATATATAAAGAAAACGAGCTGGGCTCCAATTCCTGTTCCCTTGGTCATTATGCAGCCATTTAGGCCGGCTTTAGCCCCTCGCCTCTCACCCTGAGGGCCTCTCCATCTCAGGGCTAGCATCTAATTAGCATGAGGAGACTCAGCTAACACGTAGACTGCTCTCCCTCTGATCACATTCACTCAATGGCTGAGGATGCATGGAGAGATGAAATTAGAGTGATTAATTAGGCTTTGACACTCCGCCAAAGGTTCTCAATTTAGTGCCGTCACATCAATAAAAAAGGCATTTCCTCAGCTGCACACCAGGGTGACCTAAAGGAAAACGGCATGGGGGTATTACCAACAATTAAGACCAATTAGTGGGAGCAAGCCACCAATGGGAAGACATAGATACACATGACAGCGCACTCACAAAGTTGCATTAAAGTGGCCTACTGAAGAAGTCTATTTGTGACTGCAGTTAACAGAGTAGGTCCATAAGTTTCCACACACGAGTGGTGTGCGATGCTGCATATTTTGGTATCGAGTCAATACCAAGTAAATACAGCCAGTATCACCGATACCGATACTGATACTGTTCAATAAATAAGGTGGATCCGTCATTGAATTAATAAATCTCAAATCATATTCATGACCTTAAGTGTTTTTTTGTGATGTTTGCTTTTTGTTAAAACCCAGGACATTATTAGTACAAAGTTAATAATTAAATAGCAAATGCTTAGAAAAACAAACAAGTACTGTTGAGAAACGATAATATAGATATTACAATTAAAATTCTCAACAATAAAAACAACCACTGGTGAAAATATAAATAATATGTAAACAACTTAACAACCCTCAAAGCGTCTAAGTCACGTCACATGACCGCGCAACATTTTAACACGAGAGGGGAGGGGGGAGTGTGCCTGCTCCGTGCTGACACGGGAGCGGCGAGTCCGGCGACCTGGCTGTTTCTTCTTTGCCGAAACCACAGCATTGCAGACGAGAGCGGAACTTAAAGTAAAGAATCGACCTCACCAGGCTGGTATCGATCCGATGCCCACTTGGTATCGATACAGCCGATATTTGCATCACTGCCCACCACTACCAAACACCACAGTGACTTTGAAATCAAACAATCAAGATGTTACTGAAGGACAGGCTTTCAGCTTTATTTATGTATTAACTATCTGGGAGTTATGTCTGTGAAGGTTCTCAGTCACCCAGGTCATCGTAGTCAAAGGAGCTTGCAAAGAAAAGCGTCTGGACTTCTTCAAGTTTCCTTGAAGACGTTTCACCTCTGATCCGAGAAGCTTCTTCAGTTCTAAGAGCCATTGGTGGAGAGTCACAGATTTTAAGCCCTATGGGAGTGTCCGCAAAAGTGTGACTCCATGTGATTGTGCGGTCACTGTTGAAAATAAATGGACACTTTTCCTGCAACGCTGCTTGTGTGTGTCTCAGGTCCTGTTTAGAGTGTTGCTGATATTTTTTGATAATCACGATTATTTTCACTGAAATTGAGATCTCGATTATTTGACGATATTTATTTAACCCTTTAAGACCTACCATAGAACCAAGTCCGCCAGAGCTCATATTATTTTTTTTACATGTTGTAGTGCCATTTGTGGGAGCATTTCAAGTTGCTATACATCAATACAACTGTTATAGCCCATATTTTAATAATATGTATGCATTAAGTCCATAGTAACTACATTAATTGCAAAAAAGTGCAAAAAACTACAAAAAAATTGAAAATCTTTTTTGTTTTTTTTTTACATATATTTCTACTTGGAGAAATTTAAGAGGTTTATCCCTCAAAACTTTAAATACAAAAAAGTTGCAAGAAATAGTTTACAACAATAGGAAATTTATTTTGAGTGTCTTCATAGTTTTATTTTGGAGATACAGCAATTTTTATATACTGCAGGAAAAACAAAAAAACAATCCTATGATGCAAATTTGCAAAGAAAACAGCAGGTGCATCAAAATAAACTATTTCCAGCAGTGCAATTCGAGTTCTAAGCATCCCAGAAACTATTCAGAAAAGTCAAACATGACTTATAAAAACACCAGTATAGGCTTTTAAGGCCTACAAGTAAAAAACTACATTTTCCGCGAAAATGGCGGAAGTCTGTTTCAATGTGGGAAGTGTTACAAACAGCTGATCGGATCGGCAAAGCCTGTTTCTTAAAAATGTTTTTGTTCCTGCAAGCGCTTTTTATGCAATTTTTGCAAAGCTTTATGTGGAAGGAAACCGTGACCGAGGACAAGCTGATGGCATGAGATATAAGTACAACTCCTCCGGTTTCATATGCAAAAAAAGTTATTGCGCTAGCTTATGCGGTTCCGGTTCTACAGGGATTTAAAAATAGTTACACAAAACGGCTTTAAAGGGTTAACAATAACAATGTATTGAATAATGACTTTAAAAAATAATATAAAATAGTGTGCAAATACTGATAACAGTGCAAATGTTTGCAATATAAGAAATCAATGAAAAATATAAACATCTATGTTTAGTGAACTTTGCAGTGTTGCTCTGTGGTGCAGCTACGACACCGTAGCAAAGTTTACACACTGTGTCTACTTGATCCACGTCTGACTGAACCCATAATGTTTCCACACCACTGAAGTTTTTTTTTTTTTTTTACCTCTCTTTTCAACCAACAGCAGTCACTCTCCTCTCCAAATAACTTCTGCTGAGCTTTCCGAGCTTCCCTCGGGTCCTCTTAATTGTTGTGATGCGTGTTCGAAATGCAGAGAGGTGCGCTCGATTTGCCACACGGAGCAGCGCCAGAGTAAAGCACGAGGGAGGGGCTAATAATCGGCTCAGTCATTTTTAATGATCGTTGAAAGCCCAGATCGTAATCGTGATTAAAATTCGATTAATTGAGCAGCCCAGAAAATTTAAAAAAAGAACTTTTTTGTTTTTTTTATAACGTCTGGAGTGATATGAATATTAAGATCAATAACAACACTGTTTTAAGAAGTCTGACAGTGCAAAAAGATAATTGCAAGGTATACATTTGTCTTAGGATGTGCAAAAAGACAAAACAGACAACATTTGTTTTACTTTCTCTTTGGTAGTTTTATGCTTCAATGCTGTGTTTCAATTTGGGACTTTCAGAGAAACATCACACCTTTAGGCACAAAATATTACAGCTAGCATTAACGTGTACACCAGCCATGTTAACATTTAACATGAGATTTAGTGTCCTCTTAACATTTTTCATAATGTGTTGTTCATTGTTAGGAAGAGACTGGTAGTAATGAAGGGCTATGTGCCTGCCTGCAGCAGTGCTGCATGAAGTTATGTCACCTGGAAGAAGTGAAGACTGTTGGTATTGATACTGTGGACAATGAGTGTTTTATCCTGTAGTTATTTTTATTACCCATTAAGACCTGAGTGTTGATTTTGTTGTGCCGCACACAGAAAGACAGAGCAGTATGAAAACAAGCGCGTGTCCTGTGAAAGTCCAGCACTACTGCTGTTTGAATGCTCGAGTACAAAAGCAATATATGAGAACCAGAAATTCAAAATATAATACTAGTTCAGTTTTTATTTTATGCTTTCTATATAACATGTAATATGTTTCATATAATAATCAAAATGTGACTAACTGCCAATAGCAGACCATTAAAACAAGCAAACACTTTTATTGTGAAGCAAAATGGTAAAAAAAAACCCAAACGATTCAGTGCAAATACTATGCACATCATCTTCTACGGCATTTTATACCCATCATAACGTTTACATATTCCTTAATTTCTAATTTGTAAATTTCTACTCTAATCTCTGTAGTTAGTTGGAGTATTGTGTGTGTTTTTAATATTTTTTGTTTATTTGTTTGTTTGTTTTTTGCACTATGACAGCAAATTTCTCCTTTGTGCAGAAACTTGGCAATAAATTCTACAGGCCTCAGTTATTTAAATGTTAAAATTCATGACAACACGGTTAGAAAAACTAAACAAGTACGTTTTTTATTGTTTGGAGGGTTAGAGCCTCAGCACTCGAAAACAAATATGACAGCATGGCTTAGATTGACAAAGGCTTTTATGCAGACAAGATGAAAGTGGAGATATCATGTTATAATGCACAGCGCCACATTTAGAGCAAGGCAAACACCTCATATCAGCTCTCGAGCACCATTGTGGAGACCGGAGCATTTAGACTTCAATGCCAAGACAAGCTGAACTCTCAAGCTGCTGTGATTACTCAGCTATTAGCTGCTGTATCTGATGATCTGTTCACTATTGTCTGCACCATTCACAGTTCACAACAGGAGGATTCTCTGTACAATATCTCACTTTGTATAATCAGCTGTAGAGTGAATCTCCTCCAGGACACAGTTATTCCATCAGTTCACTTGCTGAGCACATATTTTGCTCATATACTTATTTCAGTACTGAACATTATGTTATAATGTGCTGATCAGAGATTGGCAGTAACGAGTAATCCGATTACTTTTTTCAAGTAACAAGTAAGGGATTACTGTTGCAAAAACGGTAATTAGATTACTGTTACTTTCCTGTAAGCACGCTGCGTTACTGCGTTACTGCGTTACTAAAACCGTGATTTTTTTTGCAAGAGTGTCTCATGACAGTGACTTAAGCGAGTGCACCGTTCGTGACAACAGCTGTGTGCAGATCAACAATGGATCATATATCGAGTGCAGAGAGAGTATGAGTGTGCAGCGTTTAAAGCGTGGAAGTACTGACCTTACTTTGAGTTTGATTCCATAAAAAGTGACAAAAACATTAGTGTCCGCTGTTCACTGCGTGGGAAGAAAACTTCTTTTTACAGCGAAAAAACCCCTAAACATCTGAGAAAGCACCGAGTAGCTACGACGTAATGGGAAACTCACAGAGAAACTCACGGATTCTTCCACTGACCGCAGCACACCTGCACCAGGGTAAACCTCCGCCTGCCCCACTCCTGCTTTACAGGTGAAAATAGAGCAACAGGACCGCTGAGTCTTTGACTTTATTTATTTTCTGCTGTGTTTTACTTGCATCTATTTGAAGGACTGAGTGTAAACACACAAAATATTTTATTTTATGTGCTGGAATGTGTAGAAAATAGGTTTAAATGTTAAACAAATTTCTTCCAGTCAGAGAATGTTGCAGATAATTAAATTTTTGCTTGATGCATAAAGTTAAAAGATTAAAACTAATAAAACAAGTTTTAAAAAGAGACTTTTCCATTTGATTACATTTTGTATGATGGATTATGCAGAAAAAGTAGAATTGGGCTGAAAGATCTATCGCTTTATCACCTATTCAGGGTGTAAATCGTGTTTTTAAAAAGTAACTAAGTAGGTAACTAATTACTTATAAAATAAGTAATCAGTAAAGTAACGGGATTACTTTTGGGGGGGAGTAATCAGTAATTAGTTACTGAAAGTTATGAAAGAAGAAAAAGAAGAGAAGAGAAAGGAAATCCCCAAGACCCGCAGCCCAAAGACACACGTCTCTGTCAGCGTCCTTTCAGAAACTCATACAGTAGTGTAATGTTTCAGTCAGCATTGGTTAATGTTAAAGTGTCACTGGTCATCATAACTGCTGCTAATCTGTTACTTATAGGCTATATTCACACATTTAAATAATATATGAGCTGTTACACATATTATTGAACTAAATAAATTATTTTATTGTAACTGAACTGACACAGTTACGTTTCAGGTCTCCAAAAATACTAGTGGAAAGAGAAAATCACAGCTATTTAGTGGTCGTAAAAATGTGCTCAGAATTTGCAGATTAATGATGATTTATCTCATCTTCTCTCCCCCTGTATAAGCTGTGTTTATAAGCAAAAAGTTTAAATATCATCATTGGTATCTGGGATATACTTGGTATGAGAGCAATACCAAAACTGGCAGCACTGCACACCACCACAATTACTTAATAACTCCATGCTGTCAACTGAAAGTGACGCTGACCTGGAAAACATGAAAAATTGACTGTAAAGTATTAAAGTATTAAATATCATTATTATTAAATATTACTATTATTATTGTTTGAAGGAACAATAATGTTGTCCATGTTAACCCGGATTATGCTGCCAGTAAAAAAGAGCATTAAATGCTCCATAACTACAAAATGACTGCCATGAAGAATACAACCTTTAAATGTCCAAATCAGGTTCCACCCAAAATTACAGCTCAACATTTCCTTAATGACACCAGGTTTCCCCAAACTTTAAATACATGTTAAAACACTGGCTAAAATTTTCACTTCTGTTAATAGAGATTCCATTACATCAGCTATTAGCTATTGTGAGGTCGACACAAAACTGTAACGAAGCCTGCGTCAGGATGTTTCACTATCCATGTGGTAATGTCGTTATCTCACAGACACAAAATACAGAGCAAGTTACACTGTATTTTCAGAACACTCACTCAGTGCATGAAGAAACATGAAAAAACTTATTTTATATGACAGTTCTACAGTTCTAAACCTAATAATAAAATAAAAATGATTTAAAAATGATTTAATTGATTTAATTGAGTTATTAATATTTTTAAATAGCCAAAAAGTTTTAAAGGTACAATTCAAAGGAATGTATAGTTTAAAATTAACTTTGCAGTAATTACTTGCATGTGACATATTTTCTGTGTAATTTTACAGAAAACATATTTTCCTAGTTAAATTTGGGATTTCTACATTTTACAGTAATTAAATGTTTCTACTATATACCATTTTGAACTTTACAGTTGCTATTTGGCAATTTTCATTACCAGCTTTTGAAATGTCTTTTAAAAGTGTAGCGTAACTTCCTGAGTTGAACCAATATATTCTTCTAATTGTGTAACAAGTTGTAATTAAGATCAAATGATAAAAGCACACATTTTAAAAAGACATGGCAGCAAATAGTAAGAATGACTGGGGATTTTTGCTTCAGCCGATGATCTACGCCATCGCTATGTCTTAACCACAAAAGCCTCTGGACCGTGCAACCTCACTGGAAATGTAACTACATGCAATTACTGTTATTGGCCAGTTCTGTTATTCCTCCCATGCATTCACAGCTGCTTTTTAAATTTCTCAGTGAGAGAATAATAATCGCCATCTCATTATAAGTAATAATCGTCATAGCATAAATATAACGACCCACAAATTCCTTGTGCAACAAATATGTTTGTCCTTTAAAAAACTGACGCCAGCAGTGACACAACTTGTGTTAAATGCTCTTCAGTGACTCCCCCAGAAGTCTACATCAGGCCTGACCCAGCAAAAAACTTTCCCTTGGCTGAATAAAGGATTGAGTGCTCTGAAAACAAGCACTGTAAAGTTACAACAACAACTGTTTATTTCACAATTCATTTTTTGTTTTGGATCTGATACTATCCTGTCGTTAAGTCTGACGTCACTAGCCGTGTCTGGGCCTAAACTCTGCTGCAGGTCCATATATCAAACGATCACTATGGCATTACTGAGAGTTGAAAAACTGTCTAAAGTCTTTCATCTTTAATAAAATGATCAGCGTTCTGCTCTACCAGGTGTAACAATTGAGTTTAACATCCAGGCATCCATGAAAACGGAATTTATGACATTTAACAGAGTTAGAAGTTAGCAGGGAGTTAGCTCGCTAGCTTCTATCTAAATACAATATAGCATGTCCTGACTGCGGGGTTTTGGAAACAAATTAAAACATACAGCTCTGCTATCACTTCCAGCATAAATGAAGACAGAAAACTAAACAGCAGTGACGTTTGTAGGGTTACTGAAGTTGGGCTAGCTGGTATATAACGATGTGCTACGTGACCGCTAGCGACACAGCTATGTTAGCATAATATAAACAAGCTAATTTTTTTTCCACTCGATAAAAGTTAACGTGAGTGTTCTCGGTGGTCAGGAACAAATGTAATCGCATGGCAGGATGCTGTAAAAGGACCAAACTTCAGCCAGGAGAACAACTGAGATAATCCATCCACAATACGAGGTTAGTCATTCATATACTGCTGCATGGGCTGGGCTGTAGTTGCATCCTAAGGTTTTAAAAACTGAGCTTAAATAAATGATTAGCGGTAATAAAAGCCGAGGGAGGTCAACAGTGATCACTGACTGTTTTAGGAGCTTTTTGAGATTAAATAGAAGAAAATACAAAACATTAAACATGTTAACAACACAAAGGCCATATTAAACGCAGACTACTTTAGGCCCGGAAGTAGGATTCGTCATGTCATCACTTAACGACCGGGATAAGTCATAGTCAGTTACAGTTCACACTGCATTCTCTGAGTCCTCAACTTAAGCTATGTACCCCATTGCAATGAAGCCATTGCATTGACTTTGAATGCTTTATGCTATTCTTTATTAGGGTTGAGCAGTTTGTTCCATAGTCCAGTACTTCTATACTTCCTCTTTGTTATTGCCATTGGCTAATAGCATCACCACGGGGCAGCAGAGGAGATTATCCACCCTCCACAATGAGTGGACCAAATGTCAACAAAATACAAGTCAAAGTGAAACACACACACTGGGAGTTTATTTCTGCATGAAGAGAGCATTGACTGATTTAGCTGACTGTACAAAGTTAGCAAAAGTTAACATCAGCTGAAACAGTGATAAGTCATAACACTCATCTGCTCTTTACTTATTTACGTTAGACTTGTAGTTCTTTTGTATGGTCCAGTTTGTTTCCACAGTTTCACAGTATATGTACAGTCACAATAAAGTATCACCTGTCGCTCCTGCACATTTTCACCAACAGAAATGCAACAAAATGAAATGTAAAAACGCAAAAACACATGAACCTGTGTGCAGACACCAGTGCACACCAGGACCTGTGTTTGCTGCAAATGTCAGTCATATGTGAGCATCAAATATGAAGCTATAGTGAGGCACATTCAATTTATTATGATAGTAATCATATTAATTTACTGCATGAATGAGCAAATGAGATTAAAAAAATCAACGTGACTCAAAAATGATTGATATCAATATCTACTCGCACAAACCTGCTCCTTACTAATAAAGATAACCCATGGTTTGTTTTGCTCCAGATTAACCTTTCTTTGTACCACTAAGAATGCGATGTTCTGAATGTTAATAATCATGTGGTCCCATCTCATCAATGCCGTTTCCAACTGTTTGAGTCTGAGCCTCACAGTGTGCACGCCGTTGATCTTTAGTTGTTGGTTTTTGGCTTATTGTATGATTCTTTTGGCCCAGCACTTGCCCCAAGGCTTACCTAATGAAGCCCTTTCTGTTTAATGGAACAAAATATGTTTTTTAAAAACATCATTTGTAATATAACTTAGGGGAATAGCAGTATCCCTGCAATTTCGTAAATGTCAGGAGACTTTGCGTACCTTGTGCTCGGCAGCCTTGGCAGCGAGATCAGCTATGACTAAAACTATCTAAAGCCAATGTCTTCAGTCGAACACCCGACTTTTTTCATTTTGCACCCTAATCATATTCATTTAATACCCTTACAGCTTAAAACAAAACCTACAAGTTTCACAGATCTCACCTTGACAGACAAGTAGGAGAGCTCATTTAATCCAATCCAGCCATTACCATGTCTGCAGGAAAGGACTGCCTTGAACAACCAGAGAAGAAACACTGCTTCATTATCCTCCTTCCCAGGTGACAAATCCTCCTTGAATGGAGGGGAATGTAAAAGTTTCCCTGGGACACGCTGGGCTCCTGGTCTATTTAGATATATAGTGAAGTGCTGTCAGGGCAGCGAGCGGCAGGTTTGGGGATCTGTACTTAGCGTGGTGGCGCGCAGAGCCGGTTGGTGAGCTGCCGGGCTCATTCCCTGCGGGTGCCAGTATGAGTGCAGCACAGGCAGCTGTCAGCAGCGAGGTGGCATTTCCTGGTCTGATGCTGACAGAGGCTGTCTGCAGGTAGCAGGAGCACAGCCAGACTGACACCCTGTTTATTCACAGATGACATGCAGGCCGAGGATGGATGTCACTGGCATTTTGATTCACCTGGCAGTGTGAAAACTTCCCCGAAACACCGTGTGATGAAGTCTTTGTAGATAACACATAACCAGAATAATTGAGAAGTTCCAGTGTGTGTGGGCCCCATCATCCTGGCGCCGGCTGTGCAATGAGTAGCATGGAACCAACATGCACACACAGACACGCACACATGCACAGCAGAGGGAAGGAGAACACATTTTCTCACGTAGTTCCACCCACACATTCAGTGTAAAAAATCTGTCCCAGATTTGCTGCTACCCCCCCACCACCACCACACACACAGACAACCCTCCCAACCCCCCTGCCAAACCCCCCCCCCCCCCCCCCCCCCCCCACACACACACACACACACAAAGTGGAAACCAAAATTTTCCTCTATAAAAGCTGTAAATATCATAAAGATACCCTGTAATGAAATCTCCACCTACTCACAGGGCCTGTCTAACACCTCTCAGTGTCAGATAGAATTATCATAGCAGCCAGTGAGAATGCACTTTAGTGCTGTTCGATATAAGGATATATATCGGGTGACGATATAAAAACGTCTGTCGTTTCATTTTACACTATCGTTTGTTTCGTGGTGTCGCAAAATAAACTGTTTACAGCAATATTTTTTCATCGTTCTGATGGTCACTGTAGTGGCTGTAATCATTTATTAAAGTTCTCTCTTTCTCTTATATTTAAGATAACCACACTACGGACGGACAAGCGCCTGTTTTTATGCACGACGGTAAAACCACCGCGTGTCCGCTTGTTTATTTTCCACATAAACCTTTCACAATAAAGGTCAAGATCCTGTTGAGACTTTTCAAAATAAACTGAATCATGTGAAAGATGCAGAGTATTTACGGATGAGAAGTAAAAAAGAGCCGCCAGGTGCTAAAAAAATCAACCTTAGAGTCAAACGTTAGAACAGGCTTTTCCCCGCAGCACGCCGTGTAATAAATACTTCAAAAAAAAAAAGGCATCCGTTACAACTTTTGTCTAAAAATGTATCGTTTCATGCATCAGTTAAAACACTCGACTCCAGCTACATGGAAACACTTCACGCAAGTCGAGATTCACAGAATTTACAGAAAATGTTACATTCTTGTGATTTATATCGTTATCGGGACGATAGATGTCTTATATCGGGATATGAGATTTTGGTCATATCCCACCGCCCTAATGCACATGAGCTAAGTTTTGTCATTTAAAGACAGAATATACAAATTAAAGGAAACACAGACCTTTGGTGACAGCATCCTATTGCTGGTAGGATGTAGGTCTAGTGTAGCCTCTTCACAGCAAAAAGGTTCTGGGTTCAAAGCTCCGAGTATGCATGTTCCACTTCTGCCTGCAAGGTCGTCTTCAACTGGTTCAGTTTCCTCAAACAGTCGTTTTTGATGAAGCTTGTGGAGTAAATAGTTAAAGGTGATCAACTTGTTTCCCTAAGATGTGCCAGAATTTAATTACATGCTATGACTTTTCTGTCATTTCTTTTCAATCCTTACGAGTGATTTGGGACTAATAATGGGGCACTCTCCACTACCACTATCTGAACACAGCATGAGTGAACACATTTGAGTAACAAGGACACAGAGAATCAGTGGTAAGGTGAATCATTGGGTTTTTCTCTGTATGTAATATTGTAGAGTCTACCTTACAATATAAAGCGCCGTGAGGTGACTGTTGCTGTGACTGTGGCTGTATAAATGAAACTGAATTGAAATTCTGCTGGTCATGGGTCAAATCAGTGTTGACATGATTTACTGGGATATTTTGTTGTCTGTGTGTGTGTGTGTGTGTGTGTACATGTTTAGACATCTTTGTAAGGACCAAAAATTGGAATGCTACTATACTTGTGTAGACCAACAGTGCTGTACCCACGAGATTGAAGACATTTTTTTTAACTCTAAATGTGTTTTAGTGTCAGGGTTACACTTAAGTTATGGTCAGGTTTAGGCTGTGTGTGTGTGTGTGTGTGTGTGGGGGGGGGGGTTGACATAAAAGTTATTGCCCAATATTCTCACAAAAAAATCCCATTGTTGTGTCTTGTTTTGTTTATTTGTTTGTTTGTTTACTAAAAAAGTCACTCATTTAAAAAGAAATGCTATTTAGACATAGAGTGAGAAAAATGTGAACTTCCATATTTTCTTTGCTGGGTGCTTCAGAAGAATCAGCTTGTTTAGTTGCTGGTATGAGGTGAGAAAGAAGCGACGCTGAAAGCATTGACAGGCTAGTTTTGAGTTTATATGACTTGCAGTACTTGGAATAAGTGTTTTTAACACTTGTTTTTATGATATTTCTCACCTGTTTGAAATCTAGATATTATTCTTATTTCAAGAAATCTTTCCAAGTGTTCTGTCAGTGCACTAGCAGATTATTTCACTTGATTATAATCTGGATTGTCTCAAATAAAGTTTTACCATTTTAGAAAATCGCTACTCTTACTTGAGAAAAAAAGTCTGGCTACTCGGCTCAGTGTGAGTAACTTCAGTGAATGAATATAATGAATAGTTAAACACGTTTTAACCAAAAATGCATGCGACGCAGACACAAACCTGCAGTTTATATCTGCTGAGCCTGTGTGTCATTCGGAGCAGTAAGGTAACTTTGTTAAAGTAAATGTAATCGTGTTATTTATATGTAGCCTTTAAAATACCAACATTTGCACTAAGCTTTATATTTTTGTCTGTCTTTCTGTCTTGTTTCTAAACATTAAATCAGATGTTATGATCAGTTACTCAGTACTCAAGTAGCCATTTTTACTAAATACTTTTTTACTCTTACTTGAGTAATTTCTTGGACTGCTACTTTTTACTTTTACTATGTTGAGGTAGTGCTACTACTACTTGAGTAAAATCTTGGCTACTCTACTAACCTGAGCAGACCTGCATCAAAAACTGACAAACCTTTGTTACTTAAGGAACGTGTGACACTGTGTACAAACATGTTGGTGATGAAAAGGTCAAAGGTCTCTTTAAAAAGGTCCACTGTCTGCTTCATCTGACATGTTCACTCCACTGAAAGATGAGATGGCTTTCTTTGTGGTGGCACGAACACTATTTTTAGATGAACAGAGTCATCCTTCAACTCTGACATGTCTAAGTCAAATGTTTGAACGTGATTTTCTAAGGTGAGATGACACACTGGATGATCATGATCAGCAACATTCAATAAAGAATTACATTTTAATCATTCATGTAAAAATTGATGTCAATTTTTAGATGTTAAACTCTGCAAGTTTTACACTCCACATAGCAAAATTACAAATTACAGTCTTGTTCACACATGATTTCAAGTTTTTAAATGTTTATTGTTAAAAAAGTGAAATGCAGATTTCAAAAGCTCATTTTCTGTTTGAAATGATAAGATTTTATACCAGTTGTTACATTTGTGTCATAGCAAACTGTTTTACAGAGCCATGTTGTCTTTGAAGAACTGGAAATAAAAAATGCTTCTCAAAGAAAAGTATTGTAATATTTCAACATCTTTACACAATTTAAAACAGAATAATAAAAATCAAGGTCTGTGCTGGTTATAACCTGGTGAGACCCAATGCCCTCCTCCTGCTGTTAACACTGTACACTCAGCACTGACATGGAGCTCAGGTAATGTCAAACCTGCACTGTGAATGAAGACAATGGAGTTAAATTAGTATGTGTAACTAAATTTAAACTAGTATCGATTTTGCTTTCTCACACTCACTTTTTCGTGCTTTTTAACTGTAATATAATCATAATAATAATAATAATGTAATAATCATAGGAAATATTAAAATAAATAAAATATTAAAACAATTTAAATTGTAATCAAATGTAATTGAAATACAGTTTGCAGCTGTAGTTTGCGTATTTTAGGGGACATTTATGTTAATAAAAGATATTTACCTGTAAAACAATGAAATTACCTGTAAATCTGGTCAAAAAGTTCTGTGATTTCACCACTGCTGTCAAAATCTGAGAGGGAGCACAAAGGTTGTGGTTCACCACAGTCAAACACTAATTCGACCCTGGTGAACTGTGTATCAGCACAGAGCCAACTGACAATGCAGTTTGCATTTATGGTGAAAACAACACAATCCTGGGTTAGTTACACATGACATTCCCACTGCTTTTCCTAAATGTTGCTTAGGGCTGTTACTACACATGGCTGCATTGTCCACTTTGAAAGACCAGCTGAGGACTAGCTAAGGATCAGCGAATGCTCCTGTATCTGCACCACCTGCACCACACACCAGATCTACCACCATGTGACTGAATTCATTTCTCATTCGTGGGTTCATGTTGATGGAGTAGGAGATCCACTAAACACCACAAGGTCAAGTTTATTTCTATAGCACATTTCAAACAGCCGATGCTGCACAAAGTGCTTAACAATATTAAAATGGCATTACAAAGCAACAATGTAATACAATAAAAACAATAGAAAACAATAAAAGGACAATAAAAGAATTAAAACAATAACTAAAACTATTTAAAATAAGACCAGAATGCCTGGGTCATAGTGAGTTAAAAGCCAGGTCATAGAAATGTGTCTTTAGTAATGATTTAAATTGCTCAAGTGTTTGTGCAGATCTAATATTTAGGGGGAGACTATTCCAAAGTCTGGGACCTGCCACAGAGAAGGATCTATCACCACGGGATTTGAGATAAGTCCATGAGAGATTTCCATGAGGTCTAGCTCAAAATTTGTATATTCCCATATAAAGGGAATATACTGAAACAGGTATGCCATGCAGTGACAGAAATAGGAACCATACTGAAAGCTGTCGAGAGACACGTGACGAGAAGATAATAAATTGGTGATTAGTTAGATTCAGATCAGTCAAGACTAGAATTAGTTGATATATTTTGCAGTGGCCCAGTTTGCCTGGTTAACTCTCCTTGGCCACATTGTAAGATGATGGTTGAACCTACAATTTGCACAACAAAGGCAAACAATACAATTAAGTATGAACAACAGTTACTGTGTTATTTTGCTGCTTCACAGACATTTACATTAAGCACACATCGCACAAACACACACACAGAAGAAGCTTGGCTATAAATAAAGTCAGCTGAAAGAGCCAAGGAGCAGTGACGTATGATTGGAGGAAACATGCACATGAAAAAGGTTACAAGCAGCCAGTGGCCCATTCGTCTTGTTTGGATACAAACTACTTGATTCCCCAAATGAGTGGTGAGGAATCCTGTGACATCAGCACTTAATCACAGCCTGTTCGCCATTATAAATCAGTTGAACTACTGACACCTGAACTTTATTCTGCGCACGCTGTAAAGGCCACAGGCGCAGGCTCTCGCTATTAGCAGCAGGCTGATCCATTGCATGAGCATTCAGGTCAGAAAGCAGGGCACGGGATGCACACCACATGCATCACCTGAGTTTTGTGAGAGCAGAAACAATAATATGACAAGAAAGCAAACAGCAAAAAGGATGAATGAATATCTTGCTTCCTTTTCGAGCCTTTTTTTGTATTTAAAAATGTTGAACGGAGCATTTTTTTTTAAATCTGCTACATACAAACAGCTCCATGCCATTTGTGATCTCCAGTGATTTTGTGTTTCATTTGTAAGTATAATAAAAATTGAAAAAAAACATCCTATATCCGATACAATTTGGCTGGTGTCACTTTGTTGCTGAGTCCTAATGTATAACAAACAGTTATACATCCTGTCGTGTAAGCTAAGGGTAATCAGGTTTAAGCATGCTATAATGTAACATAGCTCAATACGTTAATTATTACAAAATTATGTTACTTTTTTACACTTTAACAAATGCTTTAATAATTAGAGTATAATAAAAACAGGTTTAGGTTTAAACAAATGGGCACCTCATCCCTGAGATAACAAATACAACAGTGTTTTTCCACTAAGACCGCACCAGTGTCAACTGTCCCTGTGAGAAGACAGCTTCTACTCTCGAATTTCTACAAATATTATTCTCAATTTAATTTTTTTTTTTAATAGCCATCTTCAGATACCTAAGAGGACTTATGTTAGCTGTTATTTTGAAGCTTTGACATTAACTTTAAACTGAATTATTGACCATAAAATGAAAACTTTATATAAAAACTAGTGAAATAGTTGTTCTATAGATTTAAATTCTAAATTCTTTGAAAACAACTCCTACAGATCTCAACAACTGCAGCTGCAGACTATTTTGTGTTATATTAGAGAAGGATGAAAAGAATGAATATGAATATGAATGATGTTAATAGACCTCTCTGCATTGAATCCTACCTGTTATTAATCTCCGTCTCTCTTCCACAGCATGTCTTCATCCTGTCTTCCTTCTCTCACTCCAACCAATCACAGCAGATGGCCCCGCCCCTCCCTGAACCTGGTTCTGCTGGAGGTTTCTTCCTGTTAAAAGGGAGTTTTTCCTTCCCACTGTTGCCAAAGTGCTTCCTCTTTGGGGGTCATATGATTGTTGGCTTTTTCTCTGTATGTATTATTGTAGGATCTACCTTACAATATAAAGCACCTTGAGATGACTGTTATTGTGATTTGGTTCTGTATAAATAAAATTGAATAAAATTGAATTGAATCATTAAAAAAGTACAGGTATCTCAAACCACCTAACCAAATATGGACCCAAGAACCATGTAAGTACTGCCAAACTCACCCTTATTGCAGAAGGACCAGTAACATGCTGTGTGTAGTGGATAAAAGAGCTTTTACTTTTAACATCTGCTAGCTGTCCGTACTCTGCTACTTTCCTTTTGCTCACATCCTTTTTTGTGTTCTTTATGTTCTTTTGACAATTTCTGTTCTGGGAGGAAAAAACTGAGCAGAATGTATATATAGACGGAGTTTATGCGTGCAGCGCAGTGAATCTGCAAGTAGTTATTTGTGGGGGACAGGTATCATTACAATAAGACAGTTCAATTAGTGATTGACAGCTTTCTGTTTAACTCAGACATCAACATAAACCCCACCTGAAAGGACGAACATGAACCCATGTGTCCAACTCCACAGTGTTCAAAACAGCTATTGTGAAGGAGTTGTTAAAGAGGTAAAGAGATGAATCTCTATTGTTTGTACACTGAAAGAAAGAAAGGAAACTACATCCCACTAAAATGTGAGAATATTAATCACCACAGCTGCATGTGTGACCTATGTCATAAGTGTTTATGAGGTGAGTTTAAAAAAAAGTATTTATGATATTTGATTGAATATGTGATCTTTCATTGCTTGCTTTTTTACGTAAGGAGCATCACACCGCATCTCTTGATGCATCAGCGACATGGTCAGTGAGTGTGTGTGCTCTGCAGCGGCTTGTTGGGCTGAGTTGTAAAGCCTTGTCTCCAGCTTGTCCTGCCTTTATGTAGTAGAGACAATAAGCAGACCTCCCAGCTATGCAGCTGGGCCTGGCTCTCCATACAATAGCACTTGTCTGTACACTGTAAAACTAGATTTGGGTTAAATTTACTCAACAGCTACTGTTAAAGAAAAAAGTAGCTGCTGACATCAGTTCTATATGTGATGATTGGTTTGCTGAGACAATTTTCGATTCCCCAAATGCCACTTTACAGGAGACACTTTCAGAGTCAGCAAACTGTCAGCATCGTCTAAAACGTTAGCATTTCATTAGATGATCTTGCCATTTTGCAAAGAAAATGTGCAAAATATTCTCACAGATGTCATATGGTAATCCATCCTTTAATTAGTTATAAAGAATGGGTTAGAGTTATTGTTGCACTATCATGCTTTAAGGTTGTATGGAATTACCAAGTGGTAAACCAACGTAGACCAGCAAATAAATAACTAATATAGAAAGTATAATGCGGCCTTTTCAGTTTCATTGTGTAATTTAGTTAGATTCGATCAACTCTTGAGAAGACTCTTCTTCTTCTATGAAGGACCTCTTGTTTCTTATTGTAAACACATTATAATTCTCAGAGCTTTACTCGTTATTTAATCTACAGCCTCTTTTATCTGCACAAGCTCCACGATCGTTATGTAGAGGGTGAAGTTTGTCTTTGGACACTGCTATCTAGTGCAGCGGTCCCCAACCTTATTTGCACCATGGACCGCTTTATGTCCAACAATATTTTCACGGACCGGCGTTTAAGGTGTCGTGGATAAATACAACAAAATAAAACCAGGGGTTGACCGCTGATATAGTGTCATAGAGTATTTTTCATATTGTTTTTTCATATGTTGGTGCCAAATGCCCTCAACCCAAAAGTTCACTTCATTGTTGGTGTTAAAGCTCTACTTTGAAAGCTTTTTTAAATTAAAGCCATTCTATTTTTACCAGTTTTGAGCCCAATTGTTTGCTGAAATGCAAAAATTTAGAGTTTTGTTTAGTCATTTTTAAGCTTCTTATTTCTCAAATCATACGAACGTTCTTTAGTTGTTAGTTAATGGTGTTCTCCACAAACCACAACTGTGTGTTTGAATTTTGCTGAAATATTTCTACAGTGTAGTCACACCGGCTCCTGTACTTGGGAAAAGTTCAGTGTGATTCAACTGTCACTCATGAGCGGCCAAAAGCTCAGTGAAAGGCATTGCACTGGCTGAGTGGTGAGCATTTCTGAGGCCCAGGCGGGTGGGGAAGAAAGGCTTTTGTTCCAGGCTTCCCACTCCACCAGCCTGCTTTTGGGCTCTCTGGAAATGGGGGCACAGTAAACAAATGTCCCGTTGAATGGATAATGATGCACATGTTTACTGAGTGAGATTTCTGCAGCACACACTTTGTACGCTCAGCAAAAAAAGAGGATGGATGGATAAACAGGCATTTTAGTTTATATTGTCAATCTGTCTTCCATGAAAGAAAAATAAAAACATCTTTGTCTCCATCATCAACAGTTTCAGCTGCGTTAAAGTTGTATGCTTATGTTACTGTATGTTTGCACAGTAATTTTCATACCTCTGAAACAAAAACTATATGAATCCCTATGACTCAAAGACAGAGACCATGATTAAAACGCGTCTGTAAGAACATGCAGCTTTTTCTGAAGTCCGTTTAAGATATCCTTTACTTTTGTTTTTGTCATCAACACAGTAAAAACCTGACAACATGGACTGACTCTTAGTCGACACAAGCCCGCTTTATTGTCCAGAAATGCATACATGCTGGGGAAAAAGGATTTTCCTATTTGTTTAAAAGGGATTAAGACATCGGGCAGACAACGTCAACAGATTGGTGCAGACTGAAGGATGTATCCTTTGTCCTAAAGAGAATAAAAGACTGGGTTCTATTGTTCTGTGTGCTGCACACTGGAAGACTCTGGGTTGTTGGCCACACCGGAAGAGGGGCTGGGAACAATAAGCCACATACAATCCTTCTCTTCACCTCAGAAACGCCTTAGTCTTCCATTCCCATGCCAGAGAAGCATCAGGCACAGGGGGCAGTCCATCAGAGTCACTTGACTCAGGAGAGCTCCTCTCATAGAGGTAGGGGGCAATGTCCTCTCTGGGGCCATTAAACTCAAGCACCACTGAGGGTGCTTACTCTGGGCCTGAAGGACTTTGTTCTTGTTAAATTCCTTCCCTCATAATTCTTCCCAACCAAATACAACTCAAGTAAATATAACTCGCATTTATTTGTCCCATATGCTCGATGGAACCAATCTGTTTTAATTAATTGTTTGGGCGGTGATGAACTGACACAACCTTAGGCAGCAGACTGTTGTTTACAACTATTTAAAGGTGATCTTTAAGATAATAAATAAATTCAATTCTAATCCTATAGCGCCAAATTATAGCAAGTCGGCTCAAGGGGTTTTATATTTAAAGGTAAAGACCCTACAATAATAGAGAGGAAACCCCAACATTCAAACAACCCCCTTTTAGCAAGCACTTTGGTGACAGAGGGAACCAGGCTCAGGGAGGGGCGGGGATCTGCCATGACCTGTTGGAGGCGATGGGAGGAAGACGGGATAACAGACACACTGTGGAAGAGAAGCGAAGATGAATAAATACTAACAATTAAATGCAGAGTGGTTCATAAACACATGTTGAGTGAAAAAGGTAACTGAAGAACAAATACTCGAATACCCAACAGCCTTGGAACTACAAGCAAGCCAGCAGTCTGAGGGCAAAGTTCTCTGTTGGGGTAATATGGTACTATGACGTGTTTAAGATGGGGCCTGATTATTCCAGACATTGTATGTGATTAAAAGGATTTTAAACTCAATTCTGGATTTAAGAAGAACCCAGTGAAGAGAAGCCAATATAGGAGAAATCTCTTTCTAGTGCCTGTCAGCCATCAACTGACTTTCCAATGATTTTTTAGGACAGCCTAATAATATTCAATTACATCAGTCCAGTAACAGTGGCGTGTCTAGAAAATTTTTGTTGGGGGGCCCAGGTAGGGGCACAGATTTGGAGAAGGGTGGCAGATGTAATTGGCAGATAATGTTAAAAACAATTCTATTAACCATAATTCAATAATCCTATAAACCTAATAACCGAATGCGCTTTTAACTCTTATTAGAACTGAGTCATTTTTACACATCGACCTGCATCTGGCCAATCCACCACCTCTCATTGTTCATGCCATTACAAAAAATAAATAAAAAATAAGTCACCGGACATATGCCCGGTATACCCAATGGCGTGTCCAGCGGGGTGGCCTGGGGGGGCACAGGCCACCCCAGGTGCCACCCCAAAGGCAAAACAATAAAATTCAATCAAATATCAAATGTACGATTATGTTTTCACGGTGAAGCTCAGATATCCGAGTGTAAGTGAATGCAGCATCGGCTTCTGCGCTATGTGCATCACGTTAGCAAAGGTAGGAGAGCCAAGCAGAAAGATGGCACTGCAGGAAACAATTTTTCGGTGAAAGAAAATGAGGACAGAATAAATGTCCCGGTAAGTAATATTAAGTTTGTTGAGTTTAGTAAACTTCGGTGAAATTAGAATCCCAAGGAAAAAATAACACTTAAAGAATTATTGCAGCCCTCGAATATTTCTGACAGTATGCTACAGAGGGGAGCTAACATAAGAGTTATGAGTTATAAGATATAATCTAAGTCGTAACATTGCTGTATGGAGCTGCAGATTTGGTTGCAGGTTAACATAGCTGGACTGGCCATCGGGTATACCGGGCATATGTCCGGTGACTTATTTTTTATTTATTTTTTGTAATGGCATGAACAATGAGAGGTGGTGGATTGGCCAGATGCAGGTCGATGTGTAAAAATGACTCAGTTGTTTGGTGGTGGCTATGGCGGGGCTTCCACAGAGGCCAGCAGGTGGATGAGGGAAGGGGAGGCAGGAGGAGGAGAGCCCCGAGGCAGCCGCCGGTCCGAGTGTCAGGTGAACTGAACTTCAGGTAAGAAGTTATGAGCTGCAGTCTATCTGGGTCAGATATAAACTAAGTTTAGGTGGAGTTTATTTTTGTTGTGCTGACTTTTTACTGTCAGTTGCAATAACTCGTACTGCGTTCTAGCCAGCTTGATGGAGTTTTTAGGTGGGTGGGTGCTATGATGTTACTGATAGTGAACTTTATTTTATTCATAAGGTTAGTAGAGTTGCCAACGGCTCCTTAAAAAAATGGAATGGTCCCTCAATCAGAGAAAATATTACACGTTTCGTATTGAGCTGAGAAGAGACGCAGTTTGTCCCGAACTTTAGCTAGAATGGAAAAAGACACAAAGCTGGAGTTATTCTGTGTGTTTACGCTGCACAGCTGCCTCTTCTCCTCTCATTCTCTCCCCCTCCCTCTCCTGTTGCTACTTCAATCATGAAACTGATCAATGATCAGCTGATCGTCTCTCTTGTTTATTTATCGCCCACTTTGTGCCAGAAAGAGGAAACCAGCGGATGTTGCGCTAAACAACAGCAGCACGTTTAAGCTTGATCAGCTGTTGTTAGAATGTATTTAATATTAATTTCTAGTATCAGCTGATGTTTGCTGGAGCCACAGCTGTAAAGCTGCTGGTCATGATGTCTGTTTGGATATGTGGTGAGAGGGAAACATGAAGATGAAACCAGGAGATGTCCTTACTGGATCATCAGAGCTGTGATGGAGAAACAGGTTTACCTTTTAGGTGACATGAATGAGTTGAAGGGAAGTTATGATCTGTTTCTGAGAGATAAATAACACCAGCATCCTTTTCTAAGCAGCTGACAGCTGGTAACTGTGCAGGGGCGGATCTAGCAAAGTGTTGCCAGGGGGCAGGTAGGGCATTAACAGGGAAAGGGGGGCACAAAGAAATACTTTTCTTTCTTATTCTCATTTAAAATATCTCGCTTTTATTAAATAATTATCTAAATCTTACAACCAAAGTTTTTATCTGACGTAAAATGTATAGAAATCATACATATACCAACAAGACTGTACATCACTGTCACAACAGCATTTGTTTTCAGTCAAAGGCTTTATGGCTTTAATACCTGGTGGGTCGGTCTGTAGTCAAAATGCCCGATTTTCTGTCCCAGTCCAGCCCTGCAGGTTAATACTGGCAGTGTCACCATGCCAGCTGACTGGATTTCATCATCAGCCAGTGTTGTTCTTTATCAATATTACCAAAGTTTACCATAAGGCAGCATAGAAAGTATTTACTTGCTTTCAGGTTTTATTCAAATGTTAGTCTTTTCAGTTGTTTCCCCACTTTTTTCCTGTTTCAAAATCAAACACCAGTTTGTAAGAAGATTATCTTCTTTTTTTAACAGGCAGATAAAGTTTTGCATTGGCTAATTTGTCAATTGTTTGTTACAAATGTTCATATTTTAATATTAAAAAATGTTTTTGCCCAAAACATATGTGCACTATATGTCAGTAAAAATACTATGCAAATATTGCTGTCCTTGAATGCTGAGTAAACACTGACAAAACACTGATTGTATCTCTTGTCCTTTATCAACGCAGTATCTAAAAACTTTGCACAGTAGTGGTTAAAATCTCATTCTAATAAGAGTTAAAAGCGCATTCGGTTATTAGGTTTATAGGATTATTGAATTATGGTTAATAGAATTGTTTTTAACATTATCTGCCAATTACATCTGCCACCCTTCTCCAAATCTGTGCCCCTACCTGGCCCCCCCAACAAAAATTTTCTAGACACGCCACTGGGTATACCCGATGGCCAGTCCAGCTATGTTAACCTGCAACCAAATCTGCAGCTCCATACAGCAATGTTACGACTTAGATTATATCTTATAACTCATAACTCTTATGTTAGCTCCCCTCTGTAGCATACTGTCAGAAATATTCGAGGGCTGCAGTAATTCTTTAAGTGTTATTTTTTCCTTGGTATTCTAATTTCACCGAAGTTTACTAAACTCAACAAACTTAATATTACTTACCGGGACATTTATTCTGTCCTCATTTTCTTTCACCGAAAAATTGTTTCCTGCAGTGCCGTCTTTCGTGCTTGGCTCTCCTACCTTTGCTAACGTGATGCACATAGCGCAGAAGCCGATGCTGCATTCACTTACACTCGGATATCTGAGCTTCACCGTGAAAACATAATCGTACATTTGATATTTGATTGAATTTTATTGTTTTGCCTTTGGGGTGGCACCTGGGGTGGCCAGTCTGGTTGGGGGGGTGGCCTGTGCCCCCCCAGGCCACCCCGCTGGACACGCCATTGTCCAGTAATAAAGGCATGAACTAGTTTTTGGATCTGACTAATTTAAGAAATAATATGAAAATGCAAGAAACCAGTCCTACATATTTGTACGTATTGAAGGACATATGCTGGTGAAAAGTGACTCCAAGCTTTCTTACAGTGTTACTGTAAGAAAGTTAGCGTAAGTGCATCTTTTCAGATGAACAGCAAAAGAAATTTCCCTCGTACACTCCCGGTACTGGTAATTCTTCTTATACAGACGAGGCCTTACTTCTGTACCATTATTTAATTCCAGAGGTTTTTAAGTTATTTCTTTGCACTTGTTGACTTGTAAAAGCCTATATGACATTAACCACAGAGAAGGCATCATTTAAATATGATGAAGTTTTCTTTAAGCAGTTCTTCATGACTGGGCCAAGTGTCCTCTTTTTTGGAAATCAAAGTATGATCACCCTACAATATTTGGAAAGAGGGTAAACTCCTAATTATAAGCTTACAGTATAAACTAGAAAGCTCCATCTTTCAACTATATATTTTGTGTTAATTACTGCTAAGTAATGACTAAGATAAGGGACTAATAAAACACTTGAAACTAAAAAAATGAATCACATAGTTTTTGGACGATCTACCACAAAGCACACCACTTTTTCCCCTTTTCATTAAAAGCCACCAAAGGCATGAACACTGCAGATAGGTTAAGTTTATCATCCTGTGTCAGCACACCTGATAATCAAACTAGCTACCAACCTATGTTTAAGTGTGGGTCATTTATCTAATACAATTGCTCACAGTGCAGTTTATATTAAAGGGAAACTAGCCACAAAGACCTGTTGTCCTTCCAGAGTGTAAACATAATGGGTGATTGCTATTAATTTAGGTATTTTAACACTGGAGTCTGTAAAGATGAACTCATTTTTGGATTCAGTCTCAAGTTAAAACTGCAGTTTTTGGTGCTTCCATGCTGACTTTATTTTTCAAACATAGAGGAGCTTTTCAATAGAGATGAACCGATCCGATATTACGTATCGGTATCGGTCTGATACTGACGTAAATTACTGGATCGGATATCGGAGAGAAATAAAAAATGTAATCACATCCATTAAATAACAAAAAAAGCACCTCACAAAACTTGCTACACGGCGTAACTCAGCTCATAACCGTAGCACATCGGAGCAGTGTGGTCACGTGATAGAGCGGCTGTGTGTATTTGTAGCCTCGCTACCAAACCAGCATTTCATCTCTGAGGTTATCCCAGAGAGAAGTAAAGCAAGTGTGTAAGTTCATCTCTGAATGTTTGTAAAGCATTCCCGCGTTAAAGAGTACAGAAATATTAAGCAATCTAATCAATAGGGTTGCAAACTCCCAGCAAAAAAAAATAAAAAATAAGGAACCACCCCTCACCTCATGATGCTTAATCGACGTAATCAACTTTAATTTGATGCAGTGTGAAAACAAGATGCACAGAAATAAATTATTTTTCAAGAATAATTAAATAGATTCAACATCTTTCTTCAACAGAACTGCAGACTGCACAGATGGTACCTTCCCAAAGGAAAAAGTACTATAGCTTACTAGGGTATATTAGACTTAACAGTTACTACATACAGTAATGGACTTCTATACATTTTACATAAGATTAAAACTTTGGGTGTAAGATTTGGATACTTATTTATTAAAAGCTAGACATTTTAAATGAGAATAAGAAAGAAAAGTATGTCTTTGTGCCCCCTTTTCCCTGTTCATGCCCTATCGGCCCCCCTGGCTAAACTTTGCTAGATCCGCCCCTGCACAGTTACCAGCCGTCAGCTGTAGAAAAAGATCCTGGTGTAGAAAGTAATATTAAATACATTCTAACAACAGCTGATCAAGCTTAAACGTGCTGCTGTTGTTCAGCCGCTGGTTTCCTCTTTCTGGCGCGAAGTGAGCCAAAAACAAAGAAGAGAGACGGACTCGCGACCAGAGATGGGCGTTACTGTAATCCGATTACTTTTTTCAAGTAACTAGTAAAGTAAGGGATTACTATTGCAAAAACGGTAATTAGATTACCGTTACTTTCCCGTAGGAACGCTGCGTTACTGCGTTACTAAAACTGATTTTTTGCGAGTGTCTCACGACAGTGACGTAAGCGAGTGCGCCGTTCGTGACAACAGCTGTGTGCAGATCAACAATGGATCATATATTGAGTGCGGGAGGGAGTATGAGCGTGCAGCGTTTAAAGCGTGGAAGTACTGACCTTACTTTGAATTTGATTCCATAAAAAGTGACAAAAACATTAGTATGAACTTGAGTATGAACTTATACAAAATGCAGCAATATATTAAAAAAACTGTTTTATTGATTAAAAAACACTATATCAGATTCATATCGTATCGGCAGATATCCAAATTTATGATATCGGTATCGGATATAAAAAAGTGGTATCGTGCCATCTCTGCTTTTCAACATGTGCTAGATAAATGCTGTATTTTAAGCGGACTTGTGCCACAGCCCCCTTTAGCCAAATAAGTTGGTCGTTGTCACTTTTTCAGTGTTAGCACTGCAGTTGTAACTATCACTGGATCACATGTCGCATTGCTATCTGTTTTGTATTTTACACACAGAAAAGTGTCCAAGGAAAGAAATAATTCCTTCATTTTCTTGTTGATATCACTTTCCTTTTGAGATATAATTTGTATTAGATATGATCTAATCATGTGAACTGTCTCTTGTTGTATCACATATTCCACTGTAATGCTTGCTGACTGCATTTTGTTACATTGACAAAGACAGACACCTAAGCAGATATCTAGAGAAAACACACAAACATGATTTATCAGTCTCTCCCTCTCTTTCACACACACACACACACACACACACACACACACACACACACACACACACACACACACACACACACACACACACCATGAACCTCCTGTGCAAACTTCAAAAGGTGCTTTGATCAGAAATCTGGCACTCAGCTCTCTTGGATTCTCTTTTCGGTGTATTATATCTTTTACGACTTTCTCTTCTGTTGGCTTATGAGCATCAGATCTGCAGAGCTGCATAGACCTTATGTTTGTATTGTTGTATTTTTAAGGCTTTTCCATATGCCAGTCGCCCGCCATCCTTAGGAGTATACAGAGGATCAAAATCATGTCAGAAAGGCAGAAGTGGAATGGCTTTGCTGTGGGTTTTATCACAGAACTCCTGATTCTATTTCAACTACCAGGTACAGAGATAAAATAAACAAGGAGAAAAATGATAGATGATGGTGGAACAAACTATGATTTCCACATTTGGTTAAAAAAATCAAAAGCTCATTGATGACTGAGCACTTGTAATGCTATATCAGAGTCTGTTACACTGCTACGCTTTATATACCCAGGAGTCTAATCATCTGCAATATGTTATGTGTCCCTTTATTGTCCAATAATGTCGAGATCAAGCTATTAGCTATGGAAGGGGAGACCAGGAACACAAGCAGCGTAGAGGGCTGGGGGTATATTATTCACACAGTAACACTATGTGTCACTGAAATGACTTAATCTACCTGAGCTTCTCCCAAAAGGTATGAATTATGAAGGCATTTATGGGCACCCCATATATAGCTGTGTTTATTCTTAATTTATGGCTGACAGAAGCGAATGCAGGAAAGCCACTTTGAAACCTTTAAAAAAAATCCCAGGGCTTTATTGCACCACCGCAGCACTGCACAGTTACAGTAGGACCACAAACGACTCCCTGTGGACCTGCCTCCGCAGGCATCCTTACATTCTTAATTTCTGAGGCATAATTCTTTTCAGAAACACTCAGCCTCAGCGGAAGAACACGTTCATAAAAGTGATGAATTACCCTCATAAACATAGTTTTTTTTCTCATCAAAAGCAAAGAATTAAAACCCAGTTCAAGGATTCAAATATAGTGGAAACCTATGAAATGTGTCAGGATACGATGCTCAGCAGGACAAGAGGAAAACAATAATGTCATTGTGTAAAAGAGGAAAAGAAATGTAAGGAGGGGCTTATAGGATGAAAGTCAGCACATTTTACTTTGTTTTAAAATATTATTAAATCATTATTATTTAACATATGTTATTTTAAATACATGAAAATAGCTGATACATCTGACTTACTTGATCTTTAAATGGTTAGCATAAATTCTACCTCCTAAACATAGATGGTCAGAGTGTCTCAACTCACCAATGCTTAATGTTAACATTAGTTTGATCACCTGAACGTTCTGCATATACAGAATATCCAATTAAATCTGATTAATAAAGAAAAAAACAAATTTAAAATGTTGACTTTTTAAAGGTTTAAAAAGCTTTTTCCCTCACAAGTTCTTCTACGACCATCTTCACTGTTGTCACATTATAATATAAACTATAACAAAGTAAGCAAATTTATCTCTGGTTAATTATTTCTTGTTATAATCTTATGCTGTTGAAAGCTTGTTTATTTCCCTGTATGTGGTGCTGTGTTGTGGTCGCACCATGAAAAGCATCCCAGGTCTGCCAGTGGTGAACAGCTTTTTCTGCTGTTGACTCTTGTTCTGATGTTTTTTTCAGATTGGATGATTTAGTAACGGTAACATGTGGAAGAACCGTACACAGCCTGGCACCTGCTCCTCATGCTGGTCACCAATTTGATCACACACTGCTGTGGGATAACATCCCACTCTTTAACCAACATTAGACGCAAGTCAGCCGATGTGGTTGTCTCGGTCGTTCTGGCATGAACAGCATTCCAAGCTGACTGGAAATGTTCGATGGGGTTGAAGTCAGGATTGCAGGCAGGCCAGTCTCTCTACTCCCAAATTCTGTAGATAAATCCTACTCTGTGTGGGTGAGTGTTGTCATTTTGGAGGATAGCTTTCGGCCCCAGACTGTGGAGATATGGGACTCCTACTAGATGTCATCTCGATATCTCTCTGTATCAAAGTTGCCTGCAATGATGACAATCCTTGTTTTCCAGTGAGTGAGATGCTGCCCACACTATAACACTGCCTCCATCAGAGGCTGTTATCCGTGTATCTGTTATTTTGCTGTTATCGATACAGCAATCCTTATGACATCCTCCACATCTTCTCTTGACCCTTTGACCCTATGATCCAGAATCTAGACTAGACTTAATCTAGACTCATTTCCGAACATACAGTAAGGGTCACATGTTCGCTATCCAGTGCACATTTTGCCGAGACCAGCACAAACAGACGTGATCATGAAGACCACACTGTAAAATGTAATTCTAGATGTTTGTTATTTCAACATATTATTCTATATCAGTTTGACGATAGATGACTGAAGTTGTTGTTATAACATAGAATTACAAGTTAAAAACGTCCCAATTACGCCAAAAAAAGCTAACTTGAAAACTCATGTCCAGCTAAATCAGCAACTTATGTGAACTTGACAATGTGGGGAAGTTGAGCACAGCAGGATTCAAAACTGTCCAACGTGACTGCTATCGAGGTGCATCATGGGGAATTGGCGGTTAACGACATGCTCACTTTACTTGGACGTTTTCTAATCGTCTTCTTTGGAATCTGCTTTCAAGGTGAGTAACATTGGTTATAACTATAAGGAAAGAGAGCTACAAAAGTTGGAACATGTTTTGAATTTATGGCATGACGTGGGTTTTCTCTTTTACCGAAATGTTTGCTTTAGCTAATGTAACTTTAGCCGACAAGGTCCAGCATATGGCCTTTTTTATGGGTTTAATGTGGCACTGACCAAATCACAAGTATTGTGCCGCTAGCTTTAAGGTTGTGCACTCAACCACTGTTGCGATATTAGCAAGCTAACTCAGCTAATTAATAAAGCTCATTTCATATTGTCTCTGTACTTGTAACAACAGGCTGTTGTATTTTGGTGGAAGTTCATTTTGGCAATATTTCCAATAACTGGCTGGGTTCAAAAAGAACTTTTTGGCAGGACTGCTATGCTTGTTATCATCTGTTTACCCCTATGTAATCACTTAAGTTGTTATTAACTGCTGCATGCTAAGCTGCAAGAGTGCACTGAGGATTGAGACAAAATATGGTCTACAAACCAGCATTATATTAGTTTTTATCAGATAGTTCTCCAGTGTGTTTATTTTTTGCTTTAATTATATTGTGCAGTTATTTGTTACATGAACATGACATGAACCAGAACTGGTTTGTAAAAATGCTGCAGCTTCAGTGGTGTGGAACTGGTTTAGCTTTCATCCGTCAGATACACAACAAAGGACTATTTTTGGTAGAGCATGCTAGCGGGCCGTCGTTATTTTGTTGTTTGGAAAATACGGCGCACTTAAAATCAATCCTTTGATTTTTCTGAAAGTCGACAGAGCCCCTTATAATCCCGTGTGCCTTATGTATGAACTCTGGTTGTGTTTACTGACCTCGAAACGATTTTATGTGCACGGCGCTCGAAAATCTGTCAAATGTTTCAGTACGACTTTGCTAAGCTACGAAGCCGCACCGCTTGATGGATTGTGGGAGCATTACGGCTATCGTAGGCGGAGCCTCGCGGAGTGATACGTACTGTTCTTCAACATAATATTACTGTATTGTGTGTATAACCTCTTTTTAAGTGTTGTGGATATTATACATGGTTATGCTGAGGATATGTCGGCCAGTTTCCACTGGAAATGCCTTTTGGTTAAACTGTCAGCGAGGAATTTGCTTTTGCACTGTTAAATGTTTATATAACTTTAATGCAGATAAAAAACAGCTGCTTGTTTAAGTGAAAATACATTGATTGTTGGGGTTTTTGCACTAATAAAGTTGTGGAGTTGTAAAGTATTTTGTCTAGTGTCAATTATATCATCAGTTATATCGTTATCACAAATTTTCAAATGTATATCGTGATAAATATTTTTGGTCATATAGGCCTGCTCTAGTAATAATGCCTGGTTACCATCATGGGGTAGCTGACGGACTGGTGAAGAAATGAACCAGGACTTTTAATCGCCACATGGATCATTTTAGTTCAGCTTTCCTTCTGTTATATTTCTTTAAGAGTTCAAAATGTGTTAATTACATCAATAAAATGTAATTTTCTCTGTAGCACTTCATGGATTTCAAAAGCAACACACCTTAGTTGTTCACACAAAGCATAAAGGTAAAAAACAATATATACAGTGTGATTTTCTTTTTTATTTAAAATGTCAAAAAGTATTTGCGGCTCCCAGTGTTTTCTTTTGCGTGGAAACCGGGTCCAAATGGCTCTTTGGGTCTTAAAGGTTGCTGACCCCTGCCCTAGACGTTTACTCAGATCCTAACAGTACTGTCCAGTCTCATGACAAAATTCTGATAAATTTAGGCTGACTTTAAGAAAATATGGGGGTTTAATTTAAAATGTCTTCATTCATAGCAACATAGTCAGTGTTGAGAAGGTTACTTTTAAAATGTATTTCACTGCAGATTACAGATTACATGTAAACACAAACTATTTTATTTTATGTGCTGGAATGTGCAGAAAATAGGTTTAAATGTTAAACAAATTTCTTCCAGTCAGAGAATGTTGCAGATAATTTAATGTTTGCTTGATGCATAAAGTTAAAAGACTAAAACTACACAGCCTAACATATGAAACAGGAAGTGACCGCCATGTTATCCATTTATTTCACCAAAGTAACTGTATTCTAATTATCACCTATTTTAAGCGGTAACTGCAACAGAAAACAGTTACTTATCCTTTATATTCTAAATATGTAACTTCGGTACATGTATTCCGTTACTCCCCAACACTGAACATAGTGCATGTTGAAAATGTATACTGCTGGAGTAGAGTAGTACCATGCAATGCAATGGGTCATCTCTAAAGATCCATATCTGAACAGTTAGAAATGAGAAAAGATTAGGATGTTCTGACTAAAGCTGTTAGGAACATCAAACTAATTTATCAACCCATGTGTGCTTTTAGATTTCACCAAACATATAGAATTTGTAGTTTATTTTCCTGGTGATTTGGTACACACTTACGTTAACTAAACGGTGGGTTCTGAAGTTTTAACAGTATCAGTACAGATTTTGAAGAGCGAAATACTGTTTGAATATCAAAAAATGAAAATGTAGAAAGAAAACAAAATAGCTCGAACATCTTATGACACAGTACACCACCATCAAAGACTGACCCAGAGTCTCAAACGAAGAAGAGAAAGAAACAAAGGACCCAGGAAGGAAAAGAAGTCCCAGCATTTTATATTTTCTACCGACTGGCACAGCATATGAAACATCGGGACGCAAACATTTAACATGTAACCAGAAACAAGCATAAATGTGGGCAACAACGTCAGCCACTTTTTAAATTAATTACCTCGTAGAAGTCTATTAGGCATCTTGAGGTGGCTGTCATGATGAATTGGTGCTATATAAACTGAACTTGAATTGAACTGAACTGACTTTTTGTGACTTGATTTGTTAAACGTTCTTTTTTCATTTCATTTTCATGCTGCCATTAAGTATCGATTGGTTAGGTTTACGAACTTGGCATCTACTTTGTTACGCCTCAGTGACACGTGCCTGGAGACCTGTTGGCAAATGCTGCACAGCCTCCTGTCCCTGGGGAAAATGTGTCTTCCTGGACTTGTACTTGTTGCTGGCTTTACCACATGAAACTGGTTGTGAAGCTGCACAAATACGCCCGTTTGCAGTTGCTTTGGTCAGTATAAGGTTGCCAAAGTTGCCCATGGAAAAATGATCTGCAAACACTCACTAACGGCAGCGGGCAGACACCTCTCTGAAATCAATTTCACCAAGCGACTGCCAGCATTTATAAGATAATGAAAATGTAATTAGGTAATCAGTCAGTTCACCTACCAAAATTCACAGAGCGTGGATGCCTTAGAAATATTTAACTGGATGCTTCCAATTCGAGATATGACACTTATTGAAATGGAAATGACAACTATAAAAGGCTCAATTAGTACTTTGGTGATCATTTAAATAACTTCTGAAGGTTGTGAAATAGAGCTTAGCAAATACATTTGTCATGGTGGCACCTTTCTTACTGAATGTGGCTGCTCACAACAGGTAGTGTATGCTCACTGCAGGTACTGTACATCACACAGCGATAAATTTTTCATCACCTGTGTTTCTCAGAAAAGGAGTAAAGTGACTGGTAGAGGATCTGTTCCTGTACCCAGGGGAACACTGTTTTGCTCTGCAATTCACTCACTTTCATAGATGACTTGGCTGAGTTCTCCTGGGGAATGGGAGCACAGAGACACCCTTTGGAGAAAATCCTTGCTTTTTCCCTGTGATTTAAGGGAGCTGTGTGAAGATCAAAGCCTTGGTCCCAGTCCCTGTAGTCTCCACTGTTTAGAAGGGGAAAGTCAGGGGTGCTGGGAAATGGATGACCCCAGGGGGGAATCCGCCAAACAGCTGAACAAGGCTCTCCAAAACATACTGCAAGGTAAATGCACGTCAGTCGTCCTGACTTCTGTTATATTCTGCATCTGTAGGTGTGTTGTTGTACAAGCGAGTTGTGTCAGCTTCATCATATGATGTGTATGTGTTGATTCTATTGTGCACATGTGTGCTTGGGGCAAGGTATGGAAAGGTCAGTGCAGGATAACAAGTATTAGGAAGAGTTGCTTTGTTTTTCACTTCATATGGAAGTTGATCATTAGTTGAAAACTGGAATTCATCAACCTCCAGCATGTCCCCTGTGAGGAAGCCTGTGAAGTTCATCTTAATGAACACCCTCACCCCACCCAGCTCCACTGCCGTCATGCTGTACAGACTTACACGGGGATAGAGAGTAGGAGGCACACATCATGCATGGAAGGAAATAATGCACTCTTGGTTATCGATTTTGTGTTGCTTAACAATTCCACGAGTAGCCCACAGTGCTGATCCCTCTTACCTTGATAGGTGTGTTAATACCATCTGCATGGTGGGTAACCCCTACCGCCTGTATGAAATACGCCCCCACCTCTGCGCTGCTCCTCACCTGCTCTCTCAGGGAGCACTGAGGGGGAGGACCATCCCTGCTAATTAATAATTCACCCCAGGCCAAACTTCCTCCCCAGTGGCTCCATGTGATTACAGCAAGCAGCCAGAAGTCAAGGTTAGTAGTAATGATAGAACAGCGCAACAACAATAACTAGCCCAGGATTGGCCTTCCCACTGGTGGATAGGAAGGAGTCAGAGATGAGCAAAGAATGAAGCCTTCACTGGAGTTTACAGAGAGGGGGGTTTAATGGTGTGAATGTGGAGTGGGTGGGAGGTGGGGGAAGGGGGAGTGGAGTTTAAGAGACCTGCATTACGCCTTGTGCAGGAGTTTTTTGGATAGGCTGTCTTAGATGTATGGTGTAAATTAATGCAGAGGTCTTGGAGAGTAAATATTGAATAAGTGCAGCTCAATGGAGTTGAAAATCAAAAGCATCTCCTCGGGAGCTTTTGGCCTCCGAAAATCGTGTGCTGGTTTGCTGACCTCTGCATTAGCATTATTTTAACAGAGAAGATAGGAGGTATGTTGGGAGAGTAGAAGAGAAGGTTGTGGGGCAAGGCAGGGGGGACATGCGGCGAACATTAAGAGAGAGAGGAGCAAAGTCTGCAAGGCCGGGGTCCTTCCACTCTGCCAGATCCTTGCCGCGCACTCACAATGAACATGAGGAGGGAAGAAGAAGAGGAGGGGTGTGAGGGTTACTAGCAGCCAGCAGCCATCAGGAGTGCCAAGGCCCGAGGCCCTGACTAGCAGACTCACTGAGTAAAGCCTTGACTCTGTGCAATAACACAGCCCACACTCTGGATGGGAGACCTGACCTAAGACAGATTTTTGGCAGAGTTCTAGTTTTACATGAGTAGAGCTTGGCCAAGTTTTAACCCTGGACACGTAGCTTTTTAACTTTGGATACCAGGCTGTTAAAGATCTCAAAGAGCATGTTGCTCCTGCTCATATTTCACAACATCTGTCATGATCGATTACAGAACAAGTGCTAAACCACGTATCCCATGTCCAGGAGGCAAGTTCTGCCTCAGAATGATCACAGTGATTTGTAGGTTTAAAGTTTTCAACTTTACCCTGGTATCATCACATTTGGTGCACAATAGAAGCAACATTTAATTCAGAAATGGTTCTTTTGTTCGTAGTGTGTTTTTTTTTTCCTAAGAGTAATTCTCCACTATGCAAGTTGCAGTTCAGGGATCAGCGAGACGAGACTCTTACATACTTGCAGTGTACTTATACCACTGCCGATGTAGTGAAGTCACAAGGTAAAGTGAGGCGGACATCGCATTATCCGTTGGTGAAGAAAAAGAAAAAGTCAGATCAAAACTAACAGTCATATACTTACCTACAACCTTCTTATTTAATGTAACATTCAAAAGCCATTATGCAAAAGCAGCCATGAACCCTCAAATAATCTGTATTGCTAAATGGTAAATGCAGAAAAGTTTGCATTGTGCTGCTGTGTGAAGCTGTTTTTAGCCACAGTGGTAACCATTCGTTCTGCCTACCTGCGCTCTACATGGACATCTCCACCTCTGAATGAAAAATGAAGGTGGAGCAAAACGGTTAGACATATCACATTGAGACATTCTCACAGTTGTTAATCTGTGACAACTATAAGTGCTACTGAGCCTGCACGGTGTCAGCTTACCTGTTTTATTAGATCAGAAATAGTCAGATCTGCTGTCTGCTCTCCACCATGGTGAGCTTTCCTTGCTAATGATTAAAATGAGTTCTTAACAAGTTCTTGAAACTCCATCTTCTCTACGTCACACATGTTGATCAAGGTGATTAATAAGATCCATCTGTTACGTTGATAAATCACTGAAGCTCATTTACTTGGTCATTCTAGCATTGTTTTCATACAACGCGCAGATCGTAACTGATCTCAGAGCAGTGAAAGCAGAGCCAGCAGCAGCTTGTGTGTGCAAATCACCAAAAGAAGTTTCTCAGCTTGCCCAGCCTTTCATTCTTAAAAAGACACAGACACACCAGTATAATAGAGAGAGCTACAGTTTCCTATGAGTACACAACAAGTGCAGACTTCAGCAAAAACAGCCAACTGAGGCCCCAAGGATACAGTAATCTAAAGCAGCGGTCCCCAACCTTTTTTGCACCACGGACCGGTTTAATGACAGACAATATTATCACGTACCGGCCTTTAAGGTGTCGCGGATAAATACAGATAAATAACATGATACAACCAAGACAAAAACTGTGGTATTTTGTAAATATAATAAGAAACGTGAATTCACTGTGTAATTGTGTAACTTTATTAGCAGCGTCCTCCTGAAATGCGCCAACAACATTGAGAGTAACATCCTCCTCTCTGCCGCTTAATGCTCTCTGGTCACTCTGGTAATGCGCAAATATTTCTTTCAAAATAAGACACACAACTACAACACGGGAAAAGACCCGGGGAAACCGAGTTAATCATAAAAACCCTGAGAACCATAAATTTCACACCCGAGCCTCAACTCTAGTGGCCCGGTACCAAACGACTCACGGACCGGTACCGGGGGTTGGGGACCGCTGATGTAAAGGATGGATGCAAATAGGTAAGGGGGTCTATGATGACACTGTGTGTGACATGAAAAGAGAAAGATCGCTTTACTTTGGTATGTAAAAAAATGTCTGTTTTTAGATTTTCCAATTCAATTCAATTCAATTTTATTTATGCAGAACCAAATCACAACAACAGTCGCCTCAAGGTGTTTTATATTGTAAGGTAGACCCTACAATAATACATACAGAGAAAAACCCAACAATCATATGACCCCTTTGAGCAAGCACTTTGGCAACAGTGGGAAGGAAAAACTCCCTTTTAACAGGAAGAAACCTCCAGCAGAACCAGGCTCAGGGAGGGGCGGGGCCATCTGCTGTGATTGGTTGGGGAGAGAGAAGGAAGACAGATTTGGCAAGGGAGGCACTGTTTGCCTTGCTTGCCCTGACAGAATGCCACTGACTCACAGCAATATTACTAACTTGCTAAATATATAGAAGGTTGTCACGTTCATCGTCCTTTAACCTCCTTCCTATTCAAGTTAGGAAGTAAGAAGTTGCAGTATATAGAATGCTTTCAACCCTATATTAAGTTAAAATGTATACTACTTTTTGAAATACACTTGTGCTGTTTTCTGTACTTTTTGCCCACATACTATGTAGTCTAGTTGTGCACTTGTTTTAATTAATAATTTTTATTTGACTTTTTGGTGCAAAATACCTCTGGAGTGACGATGGCAATGGGTTGCTCCCTCTCCAGCGCTCCAGGAGCCATTTGAACTTGTAGGCTATGTGTCCTATTAGTGGTCATGGGAAGCAGACACATCATCTGTCTCCACATCCTTTTTCCTAAAAGGGAAGAATGTCAAGCAAATCATTTCAATTATTGGAGTGCATGTGGATTTGCACTATACATGCAGAAGTGCAGGGTAGCTATGAGTTTCATTAACATGGAGGGTGGTCTTTAACCAGTGCTGGTCGTTTAACTGGTGCTCAATGGCAAGCATGTTTTAATCCACCAGTGAAGGGTAGTTCCTTTAAAACAGATGAAAGACAAGATATGCAAGAGTGTTTAAAATTTCATGTCAGATTTATAGACTTAGGCCTTTTCTTTCATGTATTAATAAGCCTACTGAAAATCTGAGCTAAGAGATTATGGACTGAAATCAGCCTAAATATGAATAAGTCAGTTCGTGTTAATGTGATTTGGATCTCTGCTTTTCATCTTCCTAAGTGTCAGAGGAGAGAGAGTGGGAATCATTATAGGGATCGGGTGATGAGGCCCCTGCTATTTCCAACAAACCTCATCCCTGGTATCTGCTATAAGGGCCTCAGCATTAAGATGCATAAAGTTTGGAGGAATTTGTCAGTGTGTGTGTGTGTGTGTGTGTGTGTGTGTGTGTGTGTGTGTGTGTGTGTGTGTGTGTGTGTGTGTGTGTGTGTGTGTGAGTGATTCCTTGTTGATTATATTCTGTATGTCAAAATGGGATTCTAGTGGGAAGACTACTTACGAGGACAGGAGAGATCAAAACTGTGCTTGTTTTATTTACTGGGGGTGGAAACTTTTGGCTGAATTTCCACAGTTGTTTCCACCACTTCTCTGAGCGCTTCCCAGTAATACCAGCTGTCTTGTGCTACTGGTAACTGGTAATAACTGCATAACTGGGATAGTAAGCCATGTCAGGAAGATAGCAGACGTTTTTAATTACAAAAAAATTGAAGATAAAATGTGTTAAATTTTTTAAAACATACCATGTGAAATCAGACTACATTTTTTTTTCAACAGGTTTAAGAAGCTCCAAGCAGACTGTCATAGGTCATTCTACAGGTACATGTTTACAACCAATACATACATTTTAAAATTCAGCACTTTTATCATGAAAAATCTTTGAATCCAAATGTAAAATCTATTAAATATAAAATAACTGGTCATGAAGCTTGTATAAATGTATAAAGGCATAAAGATTAGCAAGTGTCTTTGAAGCTGGGTTTAAGAAATAATTGTTTAATGTTCTTTAGAGAACATAATTAGTGCCATCTCGTGCCACTAAATGTAAGTGAAGGTGAGTGTAAAGTGGAATTCTTTCTCCTGCGGACATGCTGATGAATGTTGTTTCCGATTGTGCTTCGGTAAGAAATTTAGTTATGTTTGTGGTGTGTTGTGCATGTAGCAACCACTAATGCTGTAAACTGTCTCCGGGGTGCTTGGAAAAGAGGATATTTTATTGCATGAAATAGCTTTGCCAGCTGTTTGTGCGGTTTGGTAAACAAAAGGAAGGTGTCAAGGAAAAGTGTCGGACTCCAGCTTCTCTGGTGCACCTGACTCAGGCAAGCTGTCACCGACACTGTCCTCATTCATTTCATATTCATTTCATTGTATGAGAAGCATACAAGAGTGAAAACAGATATAAGATACCTTGAAAAATTATATAAATGAAACTTGTATGTTTTGGATACTTACTAAAACAATATATGAAAGTGGCCACTTTCATGAGTAAATCATATGAGGCTTATATAATTCACTATATGAAGTAGGCCACATCTGATGCAAGTCTTTTATACGTTTTTTCTATTTCATTATTTCTTTTCCATATGGGTTGGCTTATCGTGGCATCACCTCCCCGCTGCCAGAACCATTCCACAGCGAGTTAGGTTGCTGTTTATTTTGTCTTGTTGACCGGTTTCTCCCTGCACCAATGGTGAGTTCCTTGAGGGGTTCAAAAAGACCTTTGCTCACCCGGTGCTTGAAGGCAGCGCAGCGAAGAAGCTGTTGAGTCTACCACAGTCAACAGAACCCAAGTTGTAAACTTTGTAACACTGTATATCCAACATATAGTAGCAGGATGTAAGATGTAAGCTAAGAGGCACAACAAAGTGGCAGAACAGTATACTGGAACATCTGTGTCGCATATGGACTAGAAGTCCCTGAGGCTACGTTCACACTGCAGGCGAAAGCGCATCAAATCCGATTTTTTTGACCCTCTGCGACCCATCTATCCGATCATGGTATGACAGTGTGGACGGCGCAAATCTGATATTTTCAGATCCGATCTGGGTCACTTTCGTATGTGGTGCTGAATCCGATACATATCCGATGTTTTAGAAAGCCACTGCTGTTTGAACAGTCATGTCGCATTAAATCCGTCTTTTACGTCACTGACACAAGACAGACGCCAATTATCAGCGCCAGAGAAGCGCCAGAGAAGCGCCCGAGAAGACATCGCGAACGCGTCCTGGCCATCCCATGTAGATGTCAGTGAAACTGTTGGGAAGATAACGTTGGAGAAACGTTAACATTTTATTTGTACTGTATAATCTTTTCAAGTCAAGTCAAGTCAAGTCAAGTTGGCTTTATTGTCACTTCAACTATATACAGTTAGTACACAGTGAAGCGAAACAACGTTCCTCCAGGACCAAGGTGCTACATGCAACATAAATTTACAACATAAATGAACAGAAAACACTAAACTAGCTAACTAAGAGGCCTAGTTAGCTGGCTAGCGGAGACAAGACAGACTGACCTAACATAAATTACAACATAAATTAACAAAAACTAACTATCTAACTATCTAAGGAAGACTTTTTTTTTTTTATACAGACAGCAGACAACAAAGTGCACGTGCAAATGTGCAAACAAGAGCAGCAAAGTGACAGTGTGACAAAAAAACCCACAATGTAACATAATAATAATAAGGTTTTGTGATGATGAGTTGAGGTAGTGGAGGAACAGTAAACATTCCTTAGTGTAGCAGCAAAAATTAGGAAGTAAAGAAGTTAGTGGCACCACTTTGGCTCCGGAGCGGCCGCTGCGTGCTACTACCGCGCCGCCATCGTGTAAAGGAGGATCTGCAGATTCTGACAGAAATCTTTGAAGCACCGCTCCTCTAAAACAGCAATAAGGATCATTATTAGGTTATTTACATTATTATGTAAATAACAAAATAACTTAATACAAAAATTGGGAAACGTAAAGTCCGAAGTCTTTATATTAACGGCCATCTGTCAAACAATACTGTTTGCTCTGGGTCTAAACAGAGCGCGTTGTGTGTGAAGTCTTCTTTTGCGCATGCGGCCGCTTTGAGCGTTCACACTAGAGCGCGTTTGCTGTCGCATTTTATTTGTAGTGTGAACACGAAGACATTTTTTGATCAAAAAATCGGAATTGAGCATTTAGACCTGCAGAGTGAACGTAGCCTAAGTCTCAACTGGGGATGCCATCTTTGATGGCTAATAACAACAAAGCTGAGAGTGTGTGGGACTTTGATTTCCGGACAGGCAAGTAGCTGCTGGCTGACCAACTAACACAGTGTTGGCCGACAGGGAGGAGAAGGCCGTGCATAGATGTGGCAATCCTAGCAGATAGCAACATCAGAAAGAAGGAGTATGAGAAAATGGAGAGGCACCACAGCCTGAAGGAACAGTTGGAGCAGTTATGGAAGGTAAAGTCCGAAGTGGTCCCAGTGGTAATAAAAGCTTTAGGAGCTGTTACCCCAAAACAGGAAGAGTGGCTGCAGCAGATTCTAGTCAACACGTCAGAGGTCTCTGTCTATAAGAGTGCAGCAATTTAATTTCAAAATACTGTTTGCATTGTCAAATATCAGCCTTACTTTACTCTTTACTGCTACAACCTGCTGATGCACATTCCTATTCCTTTTTCATAGAATGAAATTACTGTGTGTTTATGCAATGCAATTGTAAAACACTTGTGCCAGGATTGCTCCCACTCAACACATGGTCCCTCCCCACCCAGATCCAATATGGAAAAACCCCACAAGAAACACCCCAGAGTGGAGGATGGTGATGATAACAGCATTCTTGGTGTTCACCTTATTTTTGTATCTAATTTGATTAGCTTCTAAAGTACCTTATCATGATTCATTTGTTAGTAACATATATAACGAGTCCTCATTGCTGGAACTTGATCGGAGCCATATGGAGCGTGTATATAAGCTCTATTATTAAAATATTACATTACTGGCTTGTTCAGTGATTCTACAAATAACTTCAAATGACCAGTCAGAAAGCAGTGGTCAACAATGTCATGATGAGTATGAGCTGAAAGCAACTTCTAAATATCTGAATTGTTTTTTGACTGAAATGTGGATTCTGACTTCCAGGATTTTAAGGGATGATGGAAAGATTAATTTTGTTTCGAAATAGTGAAGCTGGTGGGTGGCTGACTGTTTGGTAGTGTGTCTTATTGTCATACTGCCCCAACAGTGCCTGGAGCACCCCAGCCCAGCCTTGGTTCACCCTATCTCTCCAATGCTCCCACCAGGTCCCACAGGGAGGCTTCAGCTGGTGTAAATCAGCAGATATGGAGCTTTCAGGGAACACAATGAGAACTGCAGAGCTCCTGTGGTTTTAAATAGAGGGAGTGCCCCCGGCTCAATTACTGTCTTATGGAAAGTGGAAGAGCCGTAATTGAATGTGACACAAGCAAGCTGTGTGCACTTGGCTGTGGCAGCACATCTCACAGTCAGAATGCAGCTCTGACAGCGATCTGTCGGATTGTGCACACACCAACAACATGGATGCACAAACAAATTGGTGGAGACATCATTAAAGTCACACAAAGCATTTTTATAGTGCGAAAACACCTGTCTGATCAACCTAAGACCATAAGAAAAGCAGCAACAGAAAAGTGGGGCACCTTCGCAGGTTCACTATATCTTCCTAAATGAAACCATCTCAGTGCTCAGAGCAAGAGACGAGTCCAAAAATGCCTGAAATCCCAACGCTAACCAACAACAGCTTTCCATGTGTTAGTTACTGATCTCACCTGATAAGATTTGAGAGAAATTAAGTTCAAAACTGTATAAGCAACTGCAGAAATAGAAACAGTGTTTCAAGTGAACTATTTTCACCTTGTCATCTTTTTGTCCAACTTCAAAAATAAAGCTGCCAACCCTTAAAAATCTCTCACATGTTAATCTCAGCCTGGAAATTATCAAACATTTTCGAGTTTGCTACTATTACTAAGTTACCAATTAGTAGAGTAGCAAAATACCTTAGTAACAATGTGATAATCTGGTAGAAATAAGAAGGAAATGCCTGTGAGTTTGAATTTGCACATTTTTATAAAGTTTAAATTGTGATGACCTCATACTAAGGTAATATCGGCTGATGTTTTAGCATATTTGGATAGCATTACTATATTATTGTCATGAATCGCTGTGTGGCAGGCAAGCAGGAGTGGTGGACCCAAAATGCAGAACTCAGACACGGAAGTGAAACTTAAGGCGCAGCTTTATTGCTGGGAAAAACCTCGTACAAACTAAACTCACCAAAAGAAAACCAAAAGTCAGAACAGAGGAACCAAGGACTGAAACACTGGAAAGAAACACTAAACTGGAGCAGGAGACCAAACACTAGGAACATAGAAGCAGAACACACAGCTAGTTGAGGGTACGACACGACACTGACACAGAGAAACACAGGGCTTAAATACACAGATGGCAGTAATCAAGGGATGAGAGACAGGAGGGGAACACACCTGGGAGAAATCACAGCTGACGAGACAGAGCACACTCACATACGACACAGACCTTCACAATAAAACAGGAAACTCAGACACATGGAACCAGACAAGACATTGAACTAAACAGACAGATTCACAAACAGATGGGGTGACACCATAGACAGAGACACAGACTCAAAGGCAGACCAAATATAACACACAGAACTCAAACAATAATCATCATCATCATAAACTAGAAAATGATAACTAAAAGCGCTGGGTCACCGACCCAGGACCATGACAATTATAATGCTTGAATTAATCCTACCTAGGTTCCCAGCATTCTGCTTTGCATAAACGCAATCATGTACATATCACGTTCAATGCTCCACAGTGATTCTAAACCTTGTGGAAAGCCTTCCCAGAAAAGCTGAAGCTGTTATAACTGCAGCGGGTGGGCTTACAACACATTAAACTCTATGGATTAAGAATGGGATTTCTCTCAAGTCTATGTGTGAAGGCAGATGAATGAATACTTTTGGCAATGTAGTGTACATGACAACTCCAGTCCCTTATCTATGTCCACACAGGATATGTCACAGTCAGCCGCATCAGATATACAAAAATAAACTTCATGTTCCTCCTGTTAAGCCAACTCTCCTCTGATTGGCTGCTGCTGACAAACAGAAGGCTTGAGCAGCAGGCCAATGAGGTGCATGTACCCACAGCCTGGCTGTGTAACTGAGATAACCTTATTAAGAAATGATTCTCTTTTTGACATCATACAGAGGCAAGAATAGAATCCCACTGAGGTGACCATCAGGTATTGTGATATGAAAAACCCCCACAAGAACAAATGATTAGCCAATCAGCACCATCAGGTGCCATTATCAAGCTGTGCTCCAGGGCAGAGTAATAAGAGTAATAAGAACAGTGAAAGACTGCATAATAACACCAATAATGGCCTTACATGTTGTAATTTATTTTAAAACATTACCTGTGGGCAGATACATTGGTCTCTCCTCTAAAACCACTAAAGTTGGTTAGACTGTCAAATGAAAGTGGAAAAAAGTCAAGTGAGTTCACTCCTGCCCGACATCAGGCGAGGGTTTGTTTGTTTCTCTGTTTGTTTGTTTTTTGTGTCTTTTTGTTGTTATATCATTCAGGTCATATGCAAATATGCACATTTGCACTAGTTGGTTTTGCACTTAGTTTGTATAGTTTCTTAAGACTTTTTGTAAATTGTCTTTTTCTTTTTATCTATTTCTTTTATTTTGCATGAAGAAATCAAAGTGAAGCAAAGTCAAATTCCTTGTTTGCTCACACAAACTTGACCAAATAAAGATGATTCTGATTCTGATTGTCTTTGTTTATAACTACATTAAACTTCAGAGTCTTCGATCAACAGTTTTTTAATCCTTGCTCTATCCATATACCTGTTATGGGAAGGAAAACAAAAAGCTGTGGACCTAAAAATCAAAAAGATTAAATTGTGAAAGGGAGTGAAAATAAGCCAAATACAAGTTCACTGCAACATAACATACTTTTGAATCATTTCCTGTGTCTTTCAGAAAATATTAAAAGGAACTTCTCTAATTAAAATCCTGCTTCCTTGCAACTCACACCGTTATCAGCTGTTAGAGCTTCATGAAAATAAGTGCCAGGTGTACAGATAGGTACACATACATGTGTTTAAAGCACATCTATGTGCTCTTTTTGGGGAACTAATCTTTTTACGCAAATTTCAGTTCAGGTTTGGCTAAGGCAAACAGTTACGGTCAAGTCACTTGCAAGTCAATGTAATTTTGTCTGGAGTTATGGAAACATGAGTGTGTGTGTCTGTGTGTGTGTGCGTGTGCCCACGTATGTGACTGCTCTCACTGCGGCAGGTGTCTGTCTGACAGGCGTGTGATGAGTTGAGCCCTGCATTGAGCCTGTCTAAGCCCAGTGACTGGGCTTCCTCTCTATCCCAATAAGCTGCCCTGGGTCTGCTGGGCTGATTCTGACTCCCCACCTCAACCCTGCACCTTTGACTGCACCAGTTACTAGAATACCAATGACTCAGTGTCCCTTATGTCTCTCTGCTCCCTGGCATGTATGCATATTTGATGCTGAGTCCCCTGATCTGAATTGCACTGGCATTTTAATAGTGCCCCCTGTAACCTGTAAAGAATATAGCTTTCCTTTAGAGTTTAACCAGTACTTAGAGCATTGACTGTGCAGAGCACACTACATGATCCCATGGGTTTACAAATAAATACATATATTACAGGCACATCTCACATGTTTTCTATCTCTTTTAAGCTCTTTTATATTAAGACAATAAGTGGCTTGACTTGGTACACCATTCAGTTACACAATAGTATGCTAACACAGCACTCTCCCTCAGAGTTCTGTTCTGTCCTCGTGCGCTTTAGCTTCTGAGAAACTAGCACAGAGCATGGCTTTGGCATTCTGACCCTCGAGGGATAATTAACAGTGACAGCTTTGTGAATGAAAACAGCCTCAGTAATGCACTCCTCTCCTGATGCATCAGCTTCTGGTTTGCTGCTTCTGAAAACTGCTTGGTTGTAACTGGAGAACTAGCTCTTACCACCAGCTATGACCCTCAAACATAAGCTGTCTTCATCTTATGCTGTCTGCGCAAGTCTGAGGTCTGTCAAGAAACGTGGTGAAATTATGGTTTCTCTCCATCCTGTAAATGCTTGATTGTTTCGAGATTGAGTTTAGAGATGTGCTGAACACTTTGGCTTATTGTTGGGTTTCTTTTAAATGTTTGTGGATAAGCTTTGCTGCACTGTCCTGCTGGGTGAGGCTGCTGTTGTGAGAGTTCAGTTGCCAAGGAAGCTGTGTATATATATGTACATTTTAATGTTTGTGGAAATATCTCCCTTTGTGTCTGTTAGAGTGGGTTAACTTACATTTTAGTTGGACCATTCTCAATAGCTGCTGGGTCCTGATGGATTCTAGCTGTTATTACTTTTATTTCAAATCAAAATTCTCTTTTTCACATCTGTTCTTGTGCATTGCTGCTCAGTTCCTTACACTGATACAATGCACAAAAATAAAATGGAAGAAATGTTATGGGTTATCAGTATATTTCATAATACGATCCTTTTTTCGTATATGACTAGGAATACTGAATAGTATCCAGTATAGGAAAGATTTAGAACATAAAACTTGCCTGAGTTAGGCTGAGTAAGGGGTCAATAAAAATAGGTTTGTTTGGCTTTTTTTGCATGTATCGATTTAGAGTGGCAGTAGCTCAGGAGGTCTACTAACCAGAAGGCTGATGGTTCGATCTCTGGTTGCTCCAGTCTGCATGCCAAATATCTTAACCTCAAGTTGCAGCCAAATTCATTGTGGGGATGAATGTTTGTGATTGCACATAGAAAGCCCCCACTTTGCAGTGTTAACCAACCAGTATTTAAGCTGCCACAAGTCTTTTCTAATTTGTCAGTGTTTGTCAGCCAGTACAGGGCGCTATGGTGCACGGTCTAACAGACATAAGAGAACTTTAGTGTGTCATTTTGTTTTAAGTGCTTTTTTAGACGCCTTCATGCAATTAAAACAATCAACAGACAGAATCATTAATGTTCTTGTGTATTGGTTCAAAGTACACAGCCGTGTAAGATGCGATGCTTTGAGAGGAATACTATGTCAGTCACTGCTTTTCGATTCTTCCATATCAAACAGCTCGCAGTTTCCAGTTCATTTTGCCACTGTGTGAAAACCTAAATGTCAAAGTGATGTCATTGGTTGGAATTGCTTTTTAATTTAAAGCCAGTCGTATTCTAGTTGTTTTGCTCTTCATGAGAACAGAGAGAAACACAAACGAGCTGCTGATTATGCATTCTCAATGTAATTGAAAAAGCAATGAATGCTAAAGTAAAGAGCCACTGCACCGGAAATAAATTCAATTATCAAGCAGATTTTCACAATATTTATTCATATTTCTTTTTGAATAAGAAAATTATAAATGGGAAAATAATTAGCTGCAGGCTGAACAACAAGTTAGTCGAATAGCCACTGCACACCAACACAAGGCACATAAAACCAGACACATGACACATAAACATAGCCTTTCTGCACAGTTAGTATGTCTACAAGCAGCTTCTTAGTTAAACCTTCCAAAGTATTTTTTCTCTAAAGAAGAACCTCACATTTCTGTCTGCCAACCCTTAAAATGGAGTGAGTAATAAAACCTCGTAGTCCCAGTATGAGTAACATTTAATGTTATTAATCGGTCACTTTAAGCCAAATATTTCAACATTATATACAAGATACTGTTAATGTTTCAACATGCAGCTCACATATTTAGCTGTTACTATAAGTAGAGGATTTAATATAACGGCTACATTTATCTGTTTCCTGTCTATATTTACAGTTCCAGAAATGCTTTCTTTAAACTTGACAGATTGGTATCATACCATCTTTCTCCAGAATAAAATGATGCTCATTGTCACCACTAAGCATCCTGTAAGTCAAGTGTTTAGGCAGCCTTCTATACAGACCATAGTTAACCCCCACCTCTTTGTGCACCCACAGCACCCTTTGGTTTTGTGGTTTGCGTGCACTGCAAAGCATATCTGTTGGCGTGGTCTAACAATAAGAAAATGCTGCATTCACAACAATGTGAACAATAGTGGGGAACAGTGAGGCTGTGAAATGTTTATTCAGCACATTAAAGAGTAATGAGTAGCCTCCTCCAATGACTGAGACCACATAACTAACATGCTCACAGTTTAAAGGCGGCTCTCTCCCAGGTTTAATGGGTTACTTGGGTAAAGATAAACAACACCATAATGAGCTAAGATCCATATTTTCCTCATTTTCTGTTGATAAGCAAAAATGGTTCTGGTAAGCAAAATTAGCCCGTTGCATCTTTAGGCAAAAAGACGTGCACACACAGACAGCAGCGCGCAGCGATCGTGCACACACACACACCTTACTCTGAAGTGCTTTTCTTGAAGCGTGCAATTAGCACTTTACAGAACTCATTTGCACTGTAACTCACACACAGGTTTGTCATTCCTTCCACGTCTCCACATTCACTTTGTCCCTGTTGTTCTTCCAGTGTTAAGTAGAGGAGGGATGACGGTGCCTGGATGGCTCATATCCTTAAACGCACATCTGGCGAAGCTCTCATAGTCAGTTGTTTTCACTGCTTCATCAAAAAAACAAGCATTACAACTTTGTCGGCAAAAGACAAGCTTGCAGTGTCATCATATTTACTGCCATGCGAATGGAGTTTTTGTTCATGCAATCTACATTTTGCTTAGGCAGCAAAAAAGCAGCCTCTTCTCCTGGACAGCGGGTACGCTGAGAGAATGGGAGGTGAAATCCCTCGCCTATTAAAAGTGAACATGGAGTGGAATGTGAGGGATAGGACACTGTGGCATCCGTTCAGTGCTCGTTTTTCAGTGTATTTTTTGTGACAAGCTGGGTATTAGTTAAGATAGCTCCCTATTATGCCATGTGCTAGGGATAAATTTGTCTAGATTACATAATTGGGCTCCCCCATGCGCGGTAGTGGCTGAAGCTTTACCTGCATGAAGTGGATGATTAGTTTGGCGCAGCACAGGGACAGTAGGCATCTCGACTCACAGCCAGAGCCTCACTGAAGAGGATCCGACGTGGAATCAGTAGCAGCAGGAGAAAGGCCTTGAGCTAATAGATCATCACTGGAGCCACTTCAGATGCTCAACCAATTTACCATATTAAGTCTCTTAGTCACATCCATTTCCCTGTAATTCATTCGCTGCTAAAGCCCAGATGCTTTGGAAATTAAGGTTAATCATCTCCTTATTCATCAAAGCCAAGAGGGCAATTACTGCATGGAGTGCAGGGAGTGGCTCTTGCTGGAGAGCCACAGCTTAGTTTTTGTCATCACACAGTGCCGACGTTGTGATTACATCATAATAAAGTGCAATTAGTTAATGAATGGGAGCGTATGCTGCTAATGACAAGCTGCGATCTGCTGCTTCTTTGCTGCCGTGCATTCACACACTTCTCTGCACCGGCGACACTCCTTGAGCTGTCTGTGCGCACGTGGCCTGCGTGGGGGCTCCTCCATATAATACAAGTTAAAAGAAAACCAGCAGCTAATATGTAGTGGCCCCAGAAATAGCATTTAAACAAATGTCAATTATTGCAATGAATGGTTAAATGATTATCCCAATTACTTACAATAAACAGCAGATTTACCTACCAGCTGATTTCATTCTCCAAGTCAGTGGTTTTCAAGCCAAAAGTCGAAAGTTGCATGTATGCCATCTAACATGTGATTAGCTTTATTTTTAATTGCATTGTTTTGAATGCCCATTTGCAGCAAACGGTTGACACCTGCAATCTTTTAATGAATAGGCCTGCCAGTACACTGTCGCCTTATCAGGGACAGTGAAAGACGTGTACGTAGCTCAGGAGGTCGAGCGGGTCATCTGCTAATTAGAAGGTTGGTGGTTTGAGTCTACATGCCAAATATCCTTGGGCAAGATACCAACCCCAAGTTGTACTCCGATGCATCCATCAGAGTATGAACGTGTGAATGGCAGATAGAGAGCACAGGCAGAAAAACCATAGCATAGCAAAAAGTGCTTGTGAGAGTAGAAAAGCACCTTACAAGAACCAGCAGCTTAAAACAAACAGTCATGCTGTCTCTGGTCCAGTTCTGATTTCAAACCAAATTACAGTCTTTCTGTGAAAACTTTGACCCTTATATGAGGTTAAAAGTGGACTAAGAGCAGTGCTGATGAATTTTAAAATCTCTTTGGGTGTTTGAGCCTCTTTCCACACGTTTATTCAAACCTAATAACACTGCTTTCCCGGCATGATTTGACAATATTCCAAAGAGATTCTTGTGATAGTCACAAATGTCTGAATGTCTCTGCTTTTGCATACCACATAAACAACTAGAAGAAAGTCCACGGGTCCACATTCCTCAGTCTTAGGCTTCAAGTGTCAAAGCGAAAGGATGGAGTTCTACTTGTATTTTGTCTTTTTTCCATTTTATTTTCTGATTTAATTTGCAGAGTTAAACCAATATACCCACATTCTGTAGTCAGTATGGTGGTAAATAGTTATATTCATACTTCTACATGTTCACGTGTAATCCTGCCAACTCTGTACAAACCAGAAAACATTTGTGCTGCGCATGTTTTACAGTAGTTCTTCATCGAATCATCTCAATAAAGCTGTTTGCTGATTTAATATTATATATCAACAAATTAAACAAATCAAAACTATCCCTGTAGACAGACCCTTTAATTTATTCGCCAACTCTTTCAATACACTGTAAATGATTTAATGAATTCAAAGTTTTACAAATCAACAAAAAAATCTGTTTTTTTTACAGGATGAATTCTTTAATTAATGCTTATCCAAACTTCAACTTCTTTGCTGTCATTGTCAAGCCAGTGAGCATTCAAGCTGAGACTGGTGTGCATATTCACACAAAGAGGTTGCTGTGGTCACTGGGACATGCTGGACAGGCGTTACTTTAACTAGACTGCTCTAATCAGTGTCGATGGAGTGTGAGGAGGGATGCTAATCTGGGTCATTGCATATGTAAATGCACAGCTGGGATCTTCTCAGTGCCAAAACACATCAGCCAGGGTGTCTGAGTGTCACCCAACATTAGCTCCAATGTACTGAATGGGCAGCAGTTATGAACACACCCCACAGTGGGCTATGTTTTGATGGACGCAGTGGTGGGTATTAGTGCGATCACATGTGGTGTCAAACTTCCTGTCTGTCTCAGTGGACTATATTCTAAACAGAAATGCTACTGACATTACATTTTTCCTTTAGCGCTAGAGCCTATTTGGGTATGAAAAGTGGGATTTAACCAACAACAAAACAACAACAAATGTTCCAGCTTGTGTCCAAAATGTACAATTACAATGGAGCTTATAACTTGAGAGAAAAAGAGTCAGATCCACTGATTTATGAAGGTAATGTTAGAGTATTGCAGATTTTTTTAAATAAAATTTAAAGGTAGAAATTAGTATCCTCTTGCAGTCTAAAGCTCTTTTAGTCCTCAGTAAGACTAGAAAAGAGCTGTATTAATGTCAGTCCATTCCATCCACTGTATATAGAATGATCGTCTCTATAATAATTTATCACTTGCCAACATAAATTGTGTTGAAACAAGAAACATCATATTCTTACATTTAGATCTTTTCACGCGTTGCTGTCAGTCTTTAAAATCTCTTTAGTTCCTGTCGAGTCTGAGGTGTCAGTTCCTCTTGTCTACGCTCCTCTGTCCACCAGATGTGCCCTGCGGCATTTGGAGTTCATTTGCTTTGGTCTCAATCAGCTGATGAGTTGAACGTTGAGGATTTTCCCTTTGTCTGAATTCTTTTAAGAATAAGAAATTTTCAGGTAAAAGAAATTCCTTAAACGAAACAGCTGAGTTCCTTATTGGTCAGATGTGTCTGGATTGCACTCATCCCATATGGAAAAGATATTTATAAATCTTATAAAGTTTGTATCTGTCTTGTGCGAAACTTGTATGAAAAGCATACAAGAGTGAAAACAGATATAAGATCCCTTGAAAAATTATATAAATGAAACTTGTATGTTTTGGATACTTACTAAAACAATATATGAAAGTAATGAGAAAGTGGCCACTTTCATGAGTAAATCATAAGTTTTTACTATTTCTTTTCCATATGGGATCTGCTGCCTGATACAGTTTTCCATCGCTATGATCAAATCAATGCTGCGGTGTTTGTAACAGGCATGTGCGCTTCTGGAGGATGTACACACAATCTCATTCAACCACTTTTCATAATTTAAACATTATCATGTAGAATAAAGTTGGGGACAAAAAACAATGAAATGACGCATACAGAACTGTAAACAGTAATATATAAAGGGGAAACAATCTTTGCTGCAACGTGGTGACCATAGAAAGTAAACAATACGGTAACTTCAAGCAGCTACCGGTGAAACAGGACACAGTGAGTGGGACCTGTGATAAACCTTTAAACCTGAAGAGTGTCTGAAGAAACTACCAATGAAAGTGAAAAATACAGCTGATTGACATAACTGGGTAGTAACAGGGTCGCTTAGGCAACCAGAGCCATGTCAACAATCAGCGATCCGTCAGCTTCAAACACAGAGCAATGAGTGAAACGCTTCCAGTGTGTAAGAGACGTGTGTAACGATCTTTCATTTGAGCACGTCATGTGGTCATGTCCAGGACATTGAGTTTTGTCAGCTACTATTTGTGTACTGCAGACAGACGTGCTGCCACGCCAGAAGCATGGACATAAAATGAAGCTATACAAGATGAGTGCCATTATCAACAAGCTGAACAACTACCTACTTGCAAGGCTGGGTTATAAGTACTAATTCTTCTTCACTGTAAATTTGCTGTTGCTACTTTCTACTATCTGTATGTAAAAACGTTATAAATAGCATTTGAGTTATACATTAGTAACTCTACAGTCACAGCATGACATTATTCAGGACTATAATGTAACCTACTGTTAGTTATGTACACCTTTCATGAACTGCATACTGTATAATATTATTTAGACTGCTTACAATATTAAATGCTTGGTCTTATGAAGGCTAATCGTTATAGGTTAGGGTCATAGGGCCATGCAGCCGCACTGCTTTTAAAAGCTGGTGGGAAGGACACAAGAAGAACTTCAGGGACCAACATGTGGTTAAGCCAGCAGAGTCAGATCAAGAATGATCAGAAGCAAATTATTCCAGCCTGTTTTCTAAACTTCTGGCCTGTTTCCATGCAGCTCAGTGTCCGTCTCTCTTTTAAACCTGTTCATCAATTTTAAATCGAACAAGTCACTCTGAGGGGAAACACAAGCTTCAACCTTACAACAGAAGGTACCTTTGTTTATTTGGTCCCAAAAATTGTGAAGACGTTCTGTTGTCTGCCAACGTGCAGCTGTGACGATCACATGATAACGTGGGCACATTTCCTTAATCAGGGGCGGGTATTAAACAGGTGACAGAGAAAAGGATGCAGGTAAACTCGAGGTTCTGTCAAGCTGATGAGTGGTGGGAAAAACGTTCATGGTTTATGTTACAGAAACACAGAGGTATGACACTAGGCATTTGTTTTATTTTAAACTGTTTCATTGTTGTCTGAAGATAATATTGATACATGGGTTATAGATGCATGGATTTGCATGAGCTGGAGGTGGCAACTTTTCCTTTTTCTACAAGGCCTTTAATCATGTCAAACCACATGATCCACTGGCAACCAGAGGTGACTGTTCAGTGAAAATGACAAACCTGTGGATGAACGCAGAAAGTAGAAAATGGAAACAAAACTAACTAGTTAAGGTTAAAACACATACTGTTGTTACTGAAAACATGCAGGCAGGGGTTCAGAGTTTGGCTATGATATGTTGACACAGCGTGTACAGCTGTTGCAGGGATCGGGGGAGCGACTCTTCAGCTCAACACAATCTATCGAACCTGCCATTGTGTCGTCTTGTGGCGAATGATAGTGGAAAAAATTGCGAGCGCTAGCTGTCCTTCATCGCAGCCTCTTCTTGTGGTTGAAGTGCTGCTATTAGCGAGCACTTGAGCGGCACAGGGCTCTGTTACCCTATAAAAGGGAGAAGACCCTTTTATACCTAAGCAGCACTAATTACCTCAAGTGTTTTACCCAGCCAGGACTCTTCCATAGTGTTGGCTGTCTTAATAGTATCTCTTCCTGCTTTAGCTTTACCATAACTCACTAAGCAGTGCAGAACATAGCAGATCAGATAAGCTAATTAGGTTTTAATGCAGAACCATTACCAGTTTCTTTATACTGAACGCCTAATAATTAGGTTTAAGCCACATTTACTGTTTCATTACTCACAAAACGGTATTTGATAACTAAACTTTATTTCCATTTGGCTAATTTCCCTCTTCAAGATTATTTTGTGCCGTCCGTCTGGGTGGCTTTCAGCATGGGTATTATTTTTAGATTCATCTTTTGAAACATGAATGTCCCTCCTCTAACGGCCAGTCGTGTGTTTCAGGATGATCCCAGGAACTTGTAAGAGATCATGTCTATACATCAAGCGGTGCTGAAGTTTTTTCACCAAAACTTTGATGGAGCAAACACTACCCGACTCTTAAGCAACAAATAAACTATATACACCAAGTAAACGTGTCCATATTGTTTCTTTCATTAAATATATATCCTGTACTTAATGACACTGTGATATCAACAACACGCTGGAGAATACATCGGAAAATATGAGTATAGTATAGTATCTTTAACCCTCATAGTCACCTGTGATATTTCTCTACTCGGCCCCACAGTTTGCCTCCTTCCCATCTCATGCTCAGCTGACTTAGCTGAATGTGTGTTTGGTGTCAAGTCTGATTCTATCCAGTTGATGTTGGCGTGAGGGTGGTGGGGGTAGGTGACAAGGGAGTTGGGCAGAATGATGATCAGAGCCTCTGGTGCCCTTTTCTTCTGATCACACATTACTGTGCAACAGACTTGTGTCAGAACAGCAGCAGCAGCAGCATCGAGATGTGCACAAAGGCCAGCATCAATCAAGAGGGTTATTCATCAGTCTGGGGTTGTAACTCCCCACACCTTCTTCTGTTCCTCCTACCTGTTTGTCTGACAGTTGGCTGTACAGGCTTGCCAGAGCTGAAGAGCTGCCAACCGCACTGCAACTGAGACGAATGGAGATTCTCAGTGGTTTTATACAACATCTTCTTATACGTAGGAATTAATAAAAGAAAAGCACAACATTCAAAGAAGTGGCAGGGCAACTATAATTTGTAGACAATCTGTAGATGGTTACCGAGGTGTACGCACCATTGTCTCGTCCTCTTTTAAAACTAGAATCAGTACACATCATTTGAAAGCACAAGGCTTTAATACCACCGATCAGCAATAATAGTACCTTATATTGCAATATGTTATTATGAAGAGCAAATTGGTAGCTTTCTCTGGTAGTTTTATATTTATATGTTTAAACCACATATTTATGTCCACATTTTAAAACAAATGAAACTGCCTATGTTCATTCATTCAATAAAGACTAAATGCAAACAGAAGACATTCAAATGTTTACACTTTATATTCGTAATCTTCAAACTAAAAATAGCCAGAGGACCAAACAAAACAAAGACTTTAGTATTTCAATTTGCACTTGATGTAAAATGAAGCATGTTTATGCACAGAGCTGCGTCACACACTGCAGCGACGGCGCGTGATTTGACACAGAGCCCAGAGGAGATGCTGTCTGCTCTGCTTCAGACTGACTGACGGTGAGCCTCTGCAGCCCCTCATAGTGCCTGACACTCTCAATTACAGCTGAACATGAAATCAAAAACCCTGTTGATTAAAAGTATAAAGGTAACCGTGTGTTTTTCATTTTACACAGTCCTTGATCATTTTAAATAACAAAAATAAAACTGGAGTAGAAAATAATAATAATTATAAAACTGATATGATATTGACTGATGACGTCATAAACGCCTGTTCAGATGTGATTTTAAAAATTGTACTATTGGAGTTGGCAGTAGGATTCTGATGAATGTCTATTTAATCCTTAAAGCAAATGTGTTTCATTTTTAGCTCCACCTCTGGTATCCACAGTATCACAGACATTCTGATGAGATGAAATGATGTCCTGTTGTCTGTACTGATTCACATTTCACTGCATCGTTATCTCCACTAAGACTGTCTGATTCCAGCAGGTTTGCATTAACGTCTGCGCTCAGCACTGGGTTGAGCCTTCGTTCTTTTGTCAGAGAATTAATGCACAGTGCAATTCACCTGCAGGCAAGGTCACTGTCAGAAAACAGAGCCTTTCGTGTTAGTGTGGTGCCAGCAGAGGAAAGCTTTCTCTATGAATCATTACATTATTATGAAATGAAGGACACTATGGCAGAAGATGTTTTGCTGCAGGTGTTACTCCAATTATTGAACATCCTGGTGAATTTCTACCTGCATGCAGAGACAATTCATTTTATAAGGAATGTTTCTTTCTAGAAGGATATTGAGGACCCCCCCCCCCCCCCCCCCACACACACACACACACACACACACACACTCTTACACACATACACGCACACGCACACACACACACACACACACGCACACATGCACACACAGACACACACAGACACACACACACACACATACACGCACACACACACACACACACACACACGCACACACACACACACACACACGCACACACACACATACATCAGGGTCTGTGGTGATTTTTATTAATATTTATTACCAGAAACAACAGAAACAGTATGGTGGTGACCCCCATCCCCCCATAAAAAAATAAATTAATTAAATGGTGTTGATGATGATGGACGTGACCAAGATGATTTTATTTTAGTAAACTCTTTCTCTCTTTTGGCAGCAGAAACAGGGATTCTACAGTTGAGCTAGTTTGTCCAGCCTTTGATTTCCCAGCATGACGCGACAATGTTGAGGTCAGGCGACAACAGACAAAAGCACAGTCCGTTGTCTTTTACCTTCTTTGGTTTTTATAAGAAGTTCTTAAAATGTTTGAAGTTTGTTTTGAGCTCACCTGCTGCAATATAAATCCATCTGCACAAAGATGCTAAATGGTTCTTAAATAGCACTTTTCTCTTCTACATGATCACTCAAAGTGCTTCATGCAACTTCATTCACAAAACCTTTTACTACGCTTTTTCTACGTCACTGAGCTGTTGTTTAAGATAAGATAGGTCTTTATTGTCACTGTTACAAGAACTTGTCATCATGAAGTGCCTGGAGCGGCTGGTCAAAGGTCACATCTTCTCCTCCCTCCCTGACACACTGGACCCTCTTCAGTTTGCCTATCGGACAAACAGAGCCACAGAGGATGCCATCGCCCTGGCAACGCACCCCACCCTCACTCACCTGGAAAAAGGGAATACATATGCAAGGATGCTCTTCATCGACTACAGCTCGGCATTTAACCCTTTAAGACCTACCATAGAACCAAGTCCGCCAGAGCTTATAGTATATGTTTACATGCTGTGGAGCCATTTTTTGGAGCATTTCAAGTTGCTATACATCAATACAACCATTATAGCCCAAATTTTAATGATATGTCTGCATTAAGTGCATAGTAATTACATAAAATGCAAAAAAGTGCAATAAACTACAAAAAAATGTAAAATCATTTTTGATTTTTTAACATATATTTCTAGTTAGAGAAATTTAAGAGGTTTATCCCTCAAAACTGTAAATACAAAAGAGTTGCACAAACTAGTTTCCCACCAAAGGAAATTTATTTTAAGTGTCTTCATAGTTTTATTTTTGAGATACACCAATTTTCATATACTGCAGGAAAAACGAAAAAATATATTATACTGCAAATTTGCAAAATAACAGCATATGCATCAAAATAAACTATTTCCAGCAGTGCAATATGAGTCCTAAGCATCCCAGAAACGACACAGAAAGTCATAAATTCAAAGATAACTTTTAAAAACACAAGTATAGGCTCATAAGGCCACGATGGTAAAAAACTACATTTCCGCAAAATGACGTCACTTCCGGTTTCGGGCAGGTCATGGCGGACATGTGATAGTTCACGCTGATGGACGTAGGAAGTGTTACAAACAGCTGATCGGATCGGCAAAGCGTGTTTCTGGGATATTATGTTTTTGTTCCTGCAAGCGCTTTTTATGCAGTTTTTGCAAAGCTATATGTGGAAGGGAACCGTGACCGAGGACAAGCTGATGGCATCAGATGTAAGTACAACTCCTCCAGTTTCATATGCAAGAAAATTATTGCGCTAGCTTACGCGGTTGCAGTGCTACCGGGATTTAAAAATAGTTACGCAAAATGGAGCGTGTCCGCTCCGACCGGAACACCGATCTGCAGATGGATTCTAAACTTCCTCACAAACAGGCCCCAGGTGGTGAGAGTTGGTAAGCACACCTCCTCATCACTCATCCTAAACACAGGTACGCCACAGGGTTGTGTGCTTAGCCCCCTCCTATATTCCCTGTTTACACACAACTGTGTTGCTAAACAAGAGTCCAACATCATCATCAAGTTTGCGGATGACACAACCATCATAGGCCTCATCACAGACAACGATGAGACGGCCTATAGAGAGGAGGTGATGGCGCTGTACAAGTGGTGTCTGGAAAACAACCTGACTCTCAACATCAGCAAAACTAGAGAAATGATAGTGGACTACCGGAAACGACCAGTCAGAGAACACCAGCCCATCCACATCAACGGTGTCAAGGTCGAAAGGGTCAGCAGCTTCAAGTTCCTTGGAGTCAACATCACAGAGGACTTCTCCTGGACCCTTCACACAGACACTGCTATCAGGAAAGCTCGCCAGCGGCTTTACTTCCTGAGGAGGCTGAGGAAGTTTGGCATGAATGCCAACATCACCTCAAATTTCTACAGGTGTGCAATTGAGAGCTTGCTGACGAGCTGCATCACAGTTTGGTACGGAAGCTGCTCTGCCAGCAGCCGTAAATCACTACAGAGGGTGAAGGCAGCAGAGCACATCACTGGCACGAGGCTTCCTGCCATTCAGGACATTTATCTCCAGCGATGCCTTCGTAAAGCACACAGCATCATCAAGGACCACAGCCACCCAGCACATCAATTCTCCTTGCTACCATCTGGCAGATGTTACAGGAGTCTGTCTGCTCGGACTACAAGACTTAAACACAGTTTCTACCATCAAGCCATACGACACCTCAACCACAACACTTAAACACACACACACAGTCCACAGGACGCACTCAGAAGCTGCAGCTTCACAAGTACTCTGTTTAATCTGCACTGGTCACTCCACTTTATTGTTATTGATATTTATATTTAAAAGTGCAATACTGTGATTTTCTGCTGCTCATTCCTGTGCAATATCCCATCTGCCCTCCCGTCATATTTCTTATTTAATCACTAGTGTACATATATTTATATTTATAGATACATATATATTTAGTTATCTTTTCTCTTTTACCACGTCTCTCTAATATTTTGCTCCTTACTATTTTTCTATTTTTTTATTTTTTTATTTTATTATATTTTATTATATTTTCTTCTACTGTATCATGCTGCTGAGTGACTGCTGCTAGTCAAACACATTTCATTGCAATGTTGACCCTGTGCTAACTTGCATATGACATTTAAAACTGAAAACTGAAACTATGAAAGACAGTTTGGCATCTCTCCATTAGCAGTATGTAGATTTTTACATTAAAATTACTAAAAGATAAAAGATGCAAAGACATATAGCTATTAGCTGCATTTAATACACTTTTTGTTTATATCCACGTAAACAAGAATTCATCAGTCATATGAAATGTGTTTTGTTCATGACTTAATTTATATTTACATACACTCAAATTAAAAAAAGACAGCCAGTCCTTCATTAAAATGCCTCAGTACATTAGAAAAATAACGGTGAAAGTCAGTGAACACTTGGATAAACCTCTTCCCAAGTATTAGCGTTTAGTGTAGCGGAGTTGCTACTACTCCAACCCAAGTGCTCGTCCCGTCTTCGCCTCCTGGAAAGCTGATTAGAGCATTCACCAGTTTGGCCTCTTTTGACAGAACGTTTGCTCATTGTTGCAGTTTTGAGTTCTTTATTTCTTCTCTTTTAAACACTATCAGTCTCACCGTGGTCTGACTAAAAACGTCCCTCTGTGTTCATGAGAATCTCACATAGTGGTGAAGTCATGTAACTGTAACTGGCAGGATGTCGCTCAGAATTGTTCTGCTGAAAATTTGAAAACAGTTAACAACAGATGCAAGTTTATTTACCTGAAAAAGTCACAAAGGAGTTAACACAATAACTCCACTGCTCCTCTAATTCTACAGCCTGTCTGGGTCCAAGTACAGGTAAAGATACCCAAATATCTCAGTTTAGGCGACATATCAGTGCGTTGCTGAATGAATATATTTTACATGGTCATAGTGCAGGTCCAGTTCTTTCTCTGTTGTATGAAGAAAATGTAAAACTTCAAAACAGACTATGCATGTGAAAAGAAGAAGGAGAAAAGTAAGAGTTAAACACACAGAGACATAAAAAATAAAAACCTGAGTGATAAAAGAACAAGTGTGAGAAGATGGTGAAGTAAAAAAAATGAAGAGTCTGATTTTAGATACAGAAGAAAGAAAGAAGCAGAAACTGAGCTGAAAAAATAGAAAAAAGGAGAGGCTGGTGATGTAGGTGAGGGCCATGTGATGTAGGGAGAGATAAGAAGAGTGAGCGAGCGCGAGAGCCCCAGCTGTTGTCGGTGTCATGGTGGTGACGGCCTCCTCCTGCCTCTGCCGCTCTGTAATAACTTGTCAGATCGATGGCTCCCCACACAGCAGGGGCTTTTTTCTGTCACACAAATGAAATGTGTGACATTTCTGCCACTTTCACAGTTCAGCGCTGCTACACTCCTACACTTCTGCAAAGCCAACAAGGACTGAGAAAAGCCATTCGTTTACTGGGACGTACGCCACCTGAAGGACACGCTTGGCAACTATAAGGCTCGAGGACAACAACAGGCGGTCGTCCGATCTTATTTCACTCTGAAAACACACTGAGCAGAAGAGTTTATAGTGCAATACGTAAAATAAATGTGTGTCACACACAGTTGTCATTTTAATCTACAGAATACTTTTATTCACGTAATTACAAAATATGTCACATCCATCCTGCTAATGTCTCTGCTTGTTTCACCCAAGCACAGTCACTTTCTGTTGTATTTCCCTTTATGTAATCTCAGAGGCGTCCTGTACAAAAATATAAGGAATTTAGTTTAACTGTTATTTTTTTCTGATTTTTGAAATGTCCTCCTCACAGCGACGCCTTTGATCAAGGAATAAAATCACCAATCGGTGCTTACAGTCGAGTTTGTGAACCCTCTGTTCATAGAAACAAGACAGAGGCGGTAACCTTCAGCAGCAACAGCTATGCAAACGTGTCGTTCACTAATTTGAGTCCCTGAATTGGACCCTCTACGTTGGTGCTTACTGGACCATTTTAATGGGATCATCAGACAACTGGTATACTTGTTTCCCCAACACTCCTTTTTTCAAATTCGTCCTTGTTATAACAATAAACACCCCGTCACAGCATTAGCTGATGGTTAAAATGACCCAATTAAAAGCAAAGCTGGTTGGTTTCACATTACATTAACTGACATGTACAGATTTTTTTCTCAGTAGGTTCGTATCGGTGTTGTCTATCTACACAATAGGTATAAAAAGATGATTACAAACACGATTACAGGAACAAACATCGGCTGACAAACCCCTTGTAACAGTTTTGTGTTTAATTAATCATACGTGATCCTTTATGTGTCAGAATGTGTCATTTTTCTTCCTCTAAATTATTCTCCCAACTCTTGGCAATCACAGGTCAAAGTAAAGATTTTTTTTCCTTAGTTCAACTCCAAAACATCACTCAGACGGTTCATTCTGAAGACACCTGGTGTGCTTCCCTCTGTTGTCCCTCTCAGTTCTCACTTGTCATTTTGAACATCCTTAATCCCTTTACCTTCCTCCTCCCCTGTACCTCAGTCCCTCCTACCAGAGATGCAAGAGGATGTGAAATGAGGATGAGGAGTTGGGGCAACACATGCTTAACGATGTGCTTCTTCAGAGCCATTATTTCAAAGCAAAGGAATTTAAATAGGACATGTGGTATCAGTATTTTGTTACTGTTACTGTTGTTTTATATCTGTAAGATGAACAAAGCAGAGCCATGAACTATTTAAGGATTTACTTTTCTTTAAAATCAGTGTGGCAGAGTGTAACAAACACTGAGAAGTTGGTTACCTTAGATAAATGATGCAATTTCATAATTAGGTATTTATTACTATCTATCTGATCAACACAAAACAACAATAAAAACAGACTTTAAACAACCACAAAGTGACAATGTAAGGACTCTTATGCATCCAAAAAAAACCACCTTAAAGATGACTTTGAATACTCAGACGTCTAAATAATGCTGAGATAAGCTTCAAAATGCAAAGGTCAAATCCCATCGACTTTTGATATCTGTAACTGTAAACAAACAGATTCAGATCCAACATTTGTGGAGCTATTTCATTTTGTTTATTCCAGCTCATCCCTTTAAGTTCCTGCTAAAAAGATTTCCATAAAGCATATAGCTATGCATCGTGTTTTATACCTCAAACGTGTCGACACAAATTTCAGGAAATGAGACATCCATGCAGATAAGTTTCTCTGGCAAGAGAACAGAGGAAAGAGGAGAAAACGAGAAAAGTCTTTAGTACATTTAACTATGAATAACGTCTAAAATGTCTTTTTTTGTCGTTTCTTTGTTTTTACATAAGTGTACACGGGAGCCGCATTTGCATTGAGTGCACTTGACGGTTATCATATGCCAGTAAGGCTCTGAACACTCTGGAGATGGTGTTGAAGGGCAGACAGAAAAGTGAAAAGAAACAGGTTTGGGTGGAGAGGAAAGTGGTGCACGAGGTACTAGGGTGAAAACGCAGTTGCAAGAGGAAGTGGTGGGGGGCTAAGGGTGAGGGCCTTTTGCTGCATCTCTGTGCAGCAACAGTCAAAGACGATTTTCCTTGCCTCCCACTGTACTACTGAGATGGAGGAAGCAGCAGTGTGATCCATGAACCTGCATGAAAATCAATGCGGGCAGCCCAAACATGAAATCAATGGTTAGGCAGAAGTGGGAGCTAGTAAGAGGAGGGAGGAGGAGGAAGGGAGAGAGGAGTTAAGGGAAGGAGGTGGGGCGAAAGAGTTCACTGAAGTCTGCTGGAGTGGGACGATCTCCTCCTGAGCTGGGCCGCGCGGGGGAGTTGAGGTCGGGCCAATGTGGGAGGGGAAACAAAGAGGTGAAGTTAGTTAATGTAGTAACGGAGCAGTGCTGCAGAGAGCTTCTGCAATACAAGGCGTAAAGATGTTTACCAGAGTAAAGCTACTGTTAGTAATGTTCAGTTTAATGGTAAAAAATCACATTCAGCAGTTCATCTGGAAGCTTCAATGCTGAATATCATGTGATCCTATAACCCTCTTAAAGCTAAAATTTCTTTGATTTGAACACTAACGATAACCTGGCTGCTATTGCTGCTGTAGTGTGGATTAAGCCCAGCATAGACTGATTGCCAATCCATCATATGTGTCTTTGATATCAGCTGCACACATCAGAAACAAAAGATTCAGAACAGTTGGCCCCTGTGGTGGGTAGCTGGTTCAATCCAGAACTGCCATACAGCAGGTGAGCAGTGCAGCAGAGCAGCAACCTCACCATACTGCAGCTGACATGCACACTAAAGCCTTCACCACACTGCATTTCATTCATTCTAGTGAGCTCACTATAATAATAATAATAATAATAATAATAATAATAATAATAATAATAATAATAATAATAATAATAATAATAATAATAATAAAACATGTGTATTGGTATAAAACAATTATTTACATTTAAAAGAATATCCCTAAACTTATTAGAAGTTTAGTTTGAGTCCAGGCTGTCACAAAAATGTGACCAACATGAGCTGTTATACTGCTCGCCATAAACGTTTGTAAACTTAAGTGATTTTCTTAATTCCCCTGAGTTGCCACCAAATAGATGTGTGGTGTTTCCCTGTGGTCTGCAGGTCCAGGGCCAGCTTGATGGATCTACAACAGGCATAACTAAAGTTATTCTGCTGGTCTGCAAAGAGATAACCACAAAGCAGAATAACTATTAGCACACAGCAGCTACAAGCATGGTGTGTAATATAGTTGCAAGACCCTTTACATTTACACAAAATGATAACAACAACAACCTGAACTGTTTATCAGACACTAGCTGAGAAAAATGAGCTACTTACCAAAGACATCCTGTCACATCCTGCTCTCTGTCCACTCCACAGACTCTGTTCAAAGAACCTGAAATAGTATCTGAATGAACTGTTACAGTGGAGCCTGAAACCACAGTGAGTGGAGCTCTGCAGCCAGATGTGCACAGCTGTTCAGTGAGTAAAGCACTGGCAGCAACACATTTTATATTTGTTCACATTATATAAGGTTAACGTCTTGATGCATTCTCAATCATCCAGGTAAGTAAATCTCCAAAAGGTTGATTCTGTTCATCTGGACGTTTTCAGTGGGAGAAACGTTTCGTCACTCATCCAGGTGACTTCTTCAGTCTCAGCTGACTGCAGGTTTCCCCAAACTTATAAATAGGGATGGGTATCGTTTAGGTTTTATCCGGTACTTTTGAAACGGTGCCGGTCCTTAAACGGTGCTCGAACCAGTGCTTAAAGAATGGAGAACACAAAATTGGTCCAAAAACCTCTCATGTTCAGCTGTTTTTTTTGTAAAAAGATAACAATGTTAGCATTTTCTGCAGCTATGGGGCATATATGGTATCACTCTTGGCTGGAAGCAGTGCTTAAACAATGGAAAAAACACAAACTTTGTCCAAAAACCTCTCATGTTCAGCTGTTTTCCACTTTTTCTTTGGTCATTTTAGCCTTTTTGGCCAGGGTGAAGGGAGCATCTGCCATCAAACAAGAAGACAGCCGCATGTAGCTATGATGGTGTTTGCTAGTTCACCTTACATGCATTAATGTAATAACGTGGTTAGCCTACTCAACGTAAATTACACACGAACAACATTAAGCTACTCACGCAGAGAAGAACGGCTGCTGCTGCCATCATCATCCTCATCATTTCTGCTACACTGGCAGGGCTAGGGGCCAGGACTCTCCTCTTCGGGTTCTTGGGGGATGTTGCTAACTCCGGGTCCGATAACAGGCACCACACCCGCAGTAGATGTGCTCGGTGTGAGGTCTCGCAGCAAGCTATCAAATACGGCGCATTTCTCGGCTTTTAAAAAAAACGCTATGCGTCACCAGGTGTTTCATCAGATTCGAGGTGTTACCTCCTTTGACAGTATCACAGTATCAGCTTAAAGCACTTGTTGCTGCTGAGTTTGCATCTTTTGCTGTGAAGTACAGCCAGACTTTTGACCGCTTCGCTTTGGGCATTTTAAACCTGTAGCTCTGCTCTAAAAGAACGTACGTACCTGGACCCGCCTACTATCCTCGGAAGCGTAAAATGATTGGCTAGAATCTAAAGTGTATCACAGCTCAGGAAAAAAAAAGCACCGAAATGTGCGCTGCTTTTCGGTCTGGTTACTACCGTTTATGTCAGAACCGGTGCCATCATGGCACCGGATACCGGTACCCATCCCTACTTATAAACAGCACATTTGCACAATGACTGACACCAGCCCAGTGAAGGAACAATGGGCTGGGAGGTCAGCTCCTTAATCTTAATTATGCAGATTCTCATGACCATTGTCTCCAATGTTTATAAGAAACTTTTCTCCCACAAAATGCTACATCCAGATGAACAGAATCAACTTTTGGAGATATATAAGGTTAAGTTTACTCAACTGAGTAAGAAACAATTTGACCTGTTTCTTAGGAATGATGTGTTTCTTTTTAAGACGATTTACTTTTTAAATCATAGAAGCAACCGAGTAATGATACAGGGGTTCAGAACTTGCCTTAGAATCACTTGGATTTCAAATATTTCTTCAACATGATATACAACCATATTATCACTGAACCTGAAGTGTCCATCAAAGTGACCAATCACATCAGGACCCCATCCTTCTTTGGGCTCTGCCTCCAAAATATCAAAAGAGAGTTAGACGGTGGAGAGCTACCCACGAGTGTGAAACAGCAGCAGACTCTTTGTGCACGCGGCTGCTGAGAGCTATGTGTGTGATTGTTGAATTTACGCTTGTTTAACTTGTGTTTTTGCTTGCTTGTTATGACATGAATATCATTCTAAATAAAAAGGTCTAAATGTCGATACCTTAAGAATAAAACTGGTTTACATATACACTTAAGGATATGGATGAGGCTTACTGTAGAGGTATATTTGTTTTGACAGATAGGTTTCCTGACCTGGGGATACTGTATGTAGTTGTCCTTATTACCACCACTAAATTCAGTCACTGAGCTGGATCTCATCGCTATGCCAGTGCTGTTGGGGTCATCTGATTTTTAGACTGTTGAAAAACTTTGTGTTTTTTGGACTGCTCCTTTTATGGGCTACCACAGCAGATGATCTTCATACTTCACCCTGTCACACACCCTCTGCATGTCCTCCTTCACTACATTCAAGATCCTCAGATTAGGTCTTCCTCTGCTCCTCCTGCCCGGCAGCTCCATATCCACCATCTCAACCTTGCTTCTCTAACTTTGTCTCTGAACGGCTCAGCCTTCTGCTTTTGTTAGTGCCACGTCTCCAAACCATATATTATAGCATCATCTAAGCTTTCCTTTCATTATTGCTCTTTACCCCTTCTCTGACAAATCACCCCTGATGCTCATCTCCACCTAATTCACCCTCCTTGCACTGTTCTTCATTTCTCTTGTGCTGTTGGGTGGTGGACTCCAGGTATTTAAATGCATCTGCCTTCACTCCCTCTGCTCCTTGCTGCTTCTCCTCCTGTCTCCCTTTCATTCACACACATGTATTCTGTCTTGTTTCTACTGACTTTCATTCCTCTTCTACTCAGTGCATGACCCCATCTCTGCAGGTTCTCCTCCACCTGCTCCCTGCTCTCACTACAGATCACAGTGTCATCTGCTCTCCTGCATGACATCATTGACCAATCTGTCAATCACCATCAGCAAGAAGGGGCTCAGAGCTGATCCAATCATCCCACCCCCACCTTAAAATATCTACACCTCACCAACTGTCTCACTGTTGTCATACATGTCATGTACCAGCCTCACATTCGTCTGTTCCACTCCTGGCGTCCTCATGCAGTACCACAGCTCCTCTTTTGCTTTCTCTAGATCCACAAACACATGGTGTAGCTCCCTTTGACCTCTGTTATACTTCTCCATCAAGACTCTCAAAACAGACAGTGACTCTCTACTGCTGTTGTTTGGCATGAAACATTACTGCCACTTACCTTTGTTCTTTAAAACCAGTACTAGTACACTTCTTCTCTATTCCTTTCACTCTCCAAAACTGTGTTAAACAAACTGGTCAAGGTATGTTATCTGTCCACATGTCTGTTCACTCTTCATCTTCTTCAAAGCTGCCCTCACGTCATCCCTAACACCTTAAATCCAGACAGGCACTGGGAGAACAAGCAGCTTCACACAGAAACACTGGTAACCACTGTATCACTGTGCTGTCACTGTGCCATGTGCACATTGTAGATCCAAACGTGTACATTGTAACTATGCAGCCTGTGGATCCAACTTCTGGCTCCAAAGAGCCAACATGCTAGCCAATGTTAGCATGTCCAACCAGACTGTAATGGCCACATTAATGGAAAATGTACCAGGTTTAATTGACTGAAATTATCCTTTAAATTACTTTTTCAAAGTCCATGCTAAAACAACTGACAGACGCTTGTGACCACTGTGGCAAATGAAAACTATTAAATTATCTCAAAGCTTCAAACTTGCTAACATAATGCTAGCAATGCATTTAATGCACATTCACTTTATACAAAAGTCATGCAGATCAATGTATCTGGTAATCTGTAATATGATTGAAAATGACCTGCTTAAGTCAAAAGTTAATAAGAATTGCTAGTTTTACCTTTTCATGAAAGTATTAACAAAAACGTGATGGTTTATTTTTGACATTTTCAGACATTTCTTGTAATACTCTGTTAACCCTCTGAGGGCCTAACATTTACAGGTGGTAAACCTGCAAGTGTTTCGTCCAGTAAAACAGTAAAATGTGGATTTTTAAACATTAGGTCTCTCGTAAATGTTAGTAAATGAATTAATAATTGACTGCCCTACAGAGACCTACATCACATGATCCACTGAGTGTTTCTTCTTCACTCACCTTTTTTACTCACTATGTGTTTCAAATGCATTTAATCATTAGTGATTATTAATCTCTGTCTCTCTTCCACAACATGTCTTTGTCCTGTCACACAACCAGTCACGGCAGATGGCCTCACCCCTCCCTGAGCCCGGATTTTTTGGAGGTTTCTTATTGTTAAAAAGGAGTTTTATCTTCCCACTGTCGCCAACATGCTTGCTCATATGAGGGTTATGTGATTGCTGGTGTCTCTCTGTAATATTGTATGCTCTTTACCTTACAGAATAAAGTGCCTTGAGGCAACTGTTGTTGTGATTTTGCGCTATATAGAGAATTGAATTGAATTATTACTTCTATAGATGAAAAATATTATATAATATACAATAAAATCTTTAGTGTTAGCTGACAGTGAAAAGTGGTTGAATTTCATTTAGGAAAGGAAGCGATGAACCCTATGAAAACACCTCATTACACATAAAATCTGTAGGAAAATTGTGGAAAATTGTACAAAAAGTAAAATTATCCTTTAAATTACTTTTTACAGATTCCATGCTAAAACACTATTCACAGTTTGACTGACAAACCTCGTGGCCACTGTGGCAAATGAGACTATTAAATGATCTCAAAACCTGCCTGTCAGGGAGGAAAAACATGGATATTGTTCTCGGCTTTTCACACAGCAGTGCAACGGCTCATCAGTCTTGTGTTTAAAGTCAACGTCCCTCTCTACGGCTGCCTCACTGTAAGTAAGTTTGTGAATAGCTGACTTTATCCTTTTATAGTTACAGGCTCTCTTCCACCTGCTCCCAGTAGCTGTGGTTCGGACAGTGAGTTGACCCAAGCGGTCAGACAGCAAGCAGGTGATTGATTACTTATAGAAGTCCATGTGGTTGAAAGGCCTCTGGAGCTGTGTGGCATTTCAGGAAGCGCCAAGCTTGCAGGTCAAGGGTCTCTGGGCTCTTCCTAAGGGCTCCCATGGGAAGCGGCTGCATCATGGCAGAGCTGAACAGCCGTACTCAGGGTCTCGTTAAAGCCATCGACTACCCAGCGATAATGGGACCAGTCAGGCTCAGACACCTGGGTACAGGACTGTCACCGACGCTCCCTCGGCCTCAATCAGAATGACTGACATGCCATGTTATGAGGAGCTGCTCAACATGTTGATACAAGGAAACAGCTTGTACGCTATCATTCACACCACGGGCAGAGTGGAGAAACTGCCACAAGCCACCCTTTAAATCGTCACTAGGAATACGCTTGTCTCCTGTGCTGCTCGTGCTGCAGCTTCTTCAGTGTGTCTCCTGCATTAAAATCATCTCACCCTCACTTTCTTCGATAGTGCTCAAAATCCAGCATTTACAGTTCAGTCCAGTATTGTTTTCCTTTGCTGTTGTGTGTAGCTTCCTGAGAAGTGGGCAGCTGGTTGGTATTCAGCGCAGCTCCTCTGCCCACTGTGTCTGGAGCGTGCAGCAGTCAGGGCATCCTCCAGGTCAGAGCAGGGGTAAGGGGGTTTGCCAGAAGCGTTGCCCCCAGCAGACTGAGCCCTCACTGGGCACGGCTCTCTGATCTGCTCCCCTCCTCCCCTTCTTCATGCCTGAGACAATACCAGACTATTGAAATCTCTGAAATACACAGTCTAGCCTGCTTTCCTATTTTCACTTTTATATCTGGCTTTTGATTTTGTTTTCAGCTTGAATTTCCACAGACTTCAAGTGTGCTACTCTTCGCCTGTTTTGCTTCACTGTTTCAAGAAAGAGAAGAAAAGTGGGTGCTGGGTAAAGGGGAGTGCGAGGAGAGTAGACGCCTGAGGTTGTGTCCTTCAGGGTGATGGAGGAAAGTGTCTGAGCTTTGATCATGGTCAAGCCATGTCCATCTGGATGCCCCGATGCCAGGGGCAGTTTGCCAGCCTACTTAGTATTTGGGATGTCAAATCTTCCACTGGGGACATGTCAGCCAAACTTGAAACATGCACTCGATTGGGGTAATGTATCCTTCAACTCTTTTGGCCCGTGCATATCTGACCCCTTTACCGAGAATTAAATTATCTGGAGCTCTCCATAAAGGACATTCTGTAATGATGCCATAACGATTACAGTGTGAATCAGGCCTGGTAGCTCATCTCTACTCATGCCCAAATGAAGGTCTTTATTAGGAGAGGCAGGGTCCTCCTTTGCATACAGCTCCATGGTGCCACAGAGTAAAAGGGCAGCACGGAGCAGTCAGTATGCCCTTTACTACCAGAAAATGAGAGGCCTAATGAAGGCCACAAGCAGCACTACTATATATAGCCATAATGAGCACAGTCACTATTGTGACCGGGTGTGGAGTGAAGAGAACAAGAATTCCAGTTTGTTTGTGTTTTCTCTGCTCACAAGCTCCATCCTTTATTGTAGGGATAATTGTTCCTTAGAGAAGGTATCATTTTTTATCACGACTGCTGGTGGGAGCATAATATGGCAACATGGTGACAGAGATGCTAAAGTCCGGCTAGCAATGCATCTAATGCACATTCACTTCATACAAAAATCATGCAAATCATTTTAACCTGGTTTTTCTGAAGGTTTCTTCTTGTTAAAAGTGAGTTTTTCCTCGTTGCTCATATGACAGTTATGTGATTTCTCTGTGTTAGTGTACGGTCTTCACCTTACAGTATAAAATGCCTTGAGCAACTGTGTTGTGATTTTGCATTATACATATAATTGAACTATTACCTCTATAGATGAAAGAAATTAGTGCTGTCAGCATTAATGTCATTAAAATGACGTTAACGCCATAACTGCATTAACGCGGCAAATCTCCGTTAACGAGTTACCGTCATTTAATGTCATTTTAACGAGATTAATGCGGACAGCACTAGAAAAAATATTATTTATACAATGTAATCTTTAGTGTCAGCTAACAGTGAAAACTGGTTGAATCAATGGTTGGATTAGGAAAGGAAGCAATGAAGCACTACATAAAAACTTTAGGAAAACTGTGGAAAATTGTACAAAAAGTAAAAATAATTATTCTGGATAAAAATGTTTCCCATCACTGTTAGATGCATTAATATTACCGGTCCATATGTTTAAGATTGAGCTCATTTTCTGTGGGTTTTTATGTCTATCATCATATTCTATAAACCATGTTTGAAATGACGGAGCTGTATGCAAAGGAGGAGCCTGCTCAGCAAACAGTTATTTATGATTTTACTTTAAAAGCTATCAATAAAGAAAACATCTCAATTAAAATATGTGATAATACGTGAAGACCTGTTGTAGTAGCATGTTCTATATCATGTTTAACATTGGTTTATTACAAGTATTTGTCTTCTTCTTTGTCTGTTTGGAGAATAACGTGCAATGTAGATAATGCACAGTGCGAGGTGCCGCACATTTAGGTGGCATTGTTCACTGTTAAAGAATGTGATTAATGGTTTTAAACGTCATTGTTGTTCGTTTTTGACATTCATCACTAAACAGTTCTCAAATTTAATTTAAGATCTGAGTGCGTCTTAGTTTTAAACTAGTGGGTCATTTTTTTCCCCTCATTTAGTCGACTAAGAAATGAGTTCCTAGAGTTTTCAAAATGGGAGGCAGAGCCTTCAGTTATCATCTCCCCTACTATGGAACAAGCTCCCAGTTTGGATTCAGGAAACACTCTGCCTTTAAGATTTAAGACTTAAAACTTTCATTTTTGACAGGTTAGGCCTGGATCAGGTGACCCTGAACCATCCCTTGGTTATTCTGCAATAAGCTTAGGCTGCTAGAAGACTTCCTACAATGCACTGAGCATTTCTTCTTCACTAGTTTCATTTTGACTCTAATATGTTACAACATATTGATTTTATTAGACAGTTCACTGTCAAAGGGAGTTTTTTCACAAAGTGGATTTCTTGCTTAGCTACCTGGTAGAGCTTTCTATTGTGATCAGTTTAGAAAATACTGATATATATTTGATAATTAATGCTTTCATTTACTTAATTAAGCACCGAAGTACATTAGAATTTGTCCATATGTCGTGCAGTATTTCAACTGTCCAAAACAATCTGTGATGTGATTCATTTACGGCTTTTCTTTGATGTTTTATTTCATCACGTAGCTCTGTTACGTACTGAAAAACAATATGTTGCATAAGTGCATGCTATTGTGGATTACATGTTGACTGTTCCTACACACATGCACACGTATTTTTATGCTGAACATCTATGCCAGCTTGCTCATTCTTGTGGTAGTCACACACAAAGCACATACACACAGCTGGAACGTGCGTGCACATTATCATGCAGGGTGGTGTCTCTGGCCTACTGCATTATGCATGGCGCTCAGGGGAGCCAGGCCAGTGGAGTGTGAGAGGGAGGCCCAGGAGCGAGCAATGCTGTTGGACACATGTCAGCGCAGTCACACCACCTCTCTGCGGACCTCAAACATACACATACACAGCTACGCAAGGTACATAGTCACACACAATGCTCAGTAGCCTGACAAATCTGAACAAGCACTCACTCACCCATGGCCTGTCAGACAAAAGTCAATGTGATCCGTTCCATGTCTTGATTTCACATCTTGTGAATCAGTTACACTAATGCAACACAACTCAACCACTCAGCCAGGCGACAAGCTGACAGACAGTTTTTCATCAGAGAACCTGCACTGCATGCTGTCCGGCGTTGTGCAGTTGCTTAATGCCATTTGTGTTAATTATGTGGAACATTCACATGCTGTCGAGCCTCATTACACTACAGGTGCTAATTGGCCTCTAAAGGTGGAAGGGAGCTGGTTAAACTCCCAGCAAAAATGAATAATTCTTTTGATGTTGAGCAGCATTCTGGCTGTTGTGCAAAAGTCAATAAGAGCAACTCGCATGAGCGTATCACAGACATGTGAGTACGTGTACAGATCAGCACATCCACATGAGGAAAATGCTCTATGAAGATTTGTGCATGTGTGTTTGTCACACACTAGTTGTGCTGATGGACGCTGGTGAGATGCAGACAAAGAGCATGCTGTATATTTTGTTAACATGTTTTTTTACACTGCCTTGAAACCCATGGCTGCTCTCTGGCTGGCTAATGCTAACTTAGGTAAAGCTGGCCTTCCCTGAGCCATACCGTCCACTACGCTTATTAAGGGTTTAGCCTGCAGGTCTGCCCGCTGTGCCTCCAACCCTGTGGACCATGGATGGATCCTACTGTCAACAGCCTAAGGTGAGAATTGGTCAGTGAATGTGAAACAATCAGGCAGTGTCACAAGGACATTAGTAACTGCAGATTGTAATGTGATTGGACACATTTTTTCTAAAGGTGAGTTCAATTTCTCTGGCCACACCCAAACCTGTTGGATCAAGAAATCATTTAAATAGGATCTAAGCAGGTTCAAATATTTTAAAAAGCAACGTATCATGTTACTATCTAAAGTCACAGCTGAGAAACAACATCGCTGATGTATTTCAGTCTGGAGAAGTTTACAACGCCATGTCTAAGACTCCACTGTCAGAGCCATTATCTACAAATGGAGAAAGCTTGGAATTGTAGTGAACTTTTCCAGGAGTGACCAGCCTACCAAAAATTCCAGGAACAACTTAATGGCTCATCCTGGAGGTACCAAAAGAGCAAAAACATCTATTGTAAAGAACTGCAAGCCTCACTTGTCTCACTTAAGGCCAGCATTTAGGATTCATAATTGAGAATGAGACTGGACAAAACTGGCGTCCAAAACTGGCGTCCCTCTCCTGTCTGATCATTTCCTGATAACATTTACATTTACAATAATTGATTACACAGCGGTGGAAAGTAGACTTTATCAAAGTAGATGTCTTTTTGAAAGCGCTGTAACTAAGTTTAAGAATATAATCCACCCACTGTTATCATCTTCAATGCCCTGTACCAACACAGAGCAGAGCAGCTATCTGAACGCTACCCCAACAGAGGTCGATTATCTTGTTAATAATTTCACCTCCTCACTACGTACGACTCTGGATACTGTAGCTCCTGTGAAAACTAAGGTCTCTAATCAGAAGTATTTGACTCCGTGGTATAATTCTCAAACACGTAGCCTAAAGCAGATGACTCGTAATCTGGAGAGGAAATGGCGTGTCACAAATTTAGAGGATCATCATTTAGCCTGGAGAAATAGTTTGCTGCTTTATAAGAAAGCCCTCCGCAAAGCCAGAACATCTTACTATTCATCACTGATTGAAGAAAATAAGAACAACCCCAGGTTTCTCTTCAGCTCTGTAGCCAGGCTGACAAACAGTCAGAGCTCTTTTGAGCCAACCATCCCTTTAACGTTAACTAGTAATGACTTCATGAACTTCTTCACAAATAAAATTTTTATCATTAGAGAAAAAATTACCAGTAATCATCCCACAGATGTAATATTATCTACAGCTACTCTTAGTACCATTGATGTTAAGTTAGACTCTTTTTCTCCAATTGATCTTTCTGAGTTAACTTCAATAATTACTTCCTCCAAACCTTCAACGTGTCTTTTAGACCCCATTCCTACAAAACTGCTCAAAGAAGTCCTGCCATTAATTAATTCTTCGATCTTAAATATGATCAACCTATCTCTAATAATCGGCTATGTACCACAGGCCTTCAAGCTGGCTGTAGTTAAACCTTTACTCAAAAAGCATCTCTAGACCCAGCAGCACACATTACTGAAGCACTTGGAACACAGGAATACCTATGCACGGCTCCTCTTTGTAGACTACAGCTTGGCTTTTAATACCATCCGGCCATACAAACTCCGTCCCAAACTCCACCAACTGGGACTTAACTCCTCTCTGTGCAACTGGATTGTGGACTTCCTCACTAACCGTAGACAGAGTGTCAGAGTGGGTAAGAACACCTCTTCCACCCTTGTGGTCAACACCGGTGCCCCTCAGGGGTGTGTTCTGAGCCCTCTGCTATACACTCTCTTCACCCATGACTGTATTTCCTCCTGCGCGTCCAATCTCATTGTTAAGTTTGCAGATGACACCACAGTGCTCGGACTTATATCCAACAATGATGAGACAAACTATAGGACAGAGGTGCAACAACTAGAGTCATGGTGCCACGACAATAACTTGGTCTTAAACACCAAAAAGACCAAGGAGATCATTGTAGATTTCCGGAAGAGGGGTCATAACAACCATCTGCCTCTCTTCATTGGCAGTGAGGCGGTGGAGAGGGTCAGCAGTTTTAAATTCTTGGGGGTAACTGTGACCGAGGACCTGTCCTGGGGCAACCATATCACCTCAGTTGCACGGAAGGCCCAACAGCGCCTCTACTACCTGAGGAGACTGCGGAGCGCACACATTCCCAGATCTCTGATGTTGAACTTCTACAACTGTGCCATCAGCAGCGTTCTGACGTATGGATTTCTAGTGTGGTTCCCCAGCTGCACCAAGGCCGATCAGCAAGCACTCCAGCGGGTGGTGAAAGAAGCTGGCAGAATTATTGGAACAAGTCTGCCAGAGATCAGTAATATCTTCCCCACTCGCTGTCTGAGGAGGGTGCACAGTATCCTGCGGGACCAACATCACCCTGCGCGCCACCTTTTCCATCTGCTGCCCTCAGGGAGAAGGTACAGGTCTATACAGGCCAGAACATCCAGACTGGCCAACAGCCTGTATCCACAGGCTGTGAGGCTCCTGAACTCTCTGCCCCCCTCTCACGGACAATAACCATATCCAACTTCTTAATAGCAATGAACTGGTCTGCATTGGTGCATCATATCTTTATTCTCTTCCCCCTCCTGCCCCCCCCTCTTTCTTAAATAGATAACTATCATATCTGATATCATATCTCACAGTACAATAATATTGAATGGGTTGCATTGTTGTATTTTGTCATGTTTCTCAGGTCTTTGTCTGAATTTCTACGAACATTATTGCTAAGGATTGTCTTATTGCATTGGAGTCACACTGGGTTAAATATGTACACTTGGGTTTTTAGGGGTATTTATTATTTTCTTCTTTTTTTGGGGTTGTATGGAAGCCCCAAACGCAATTTCATTGTTCTTGACAATGACAATAAATAAATAAATACTAAATACTAAATAGTCTTAGCTAATTATAGGCCAATCTCCAACCTTCCTTTCATATCAAAAATCCTTGAAAGAGTAGTTGTCAAACAGCTAACAGATCATCTGCAGAGGAATGGTTTATTTGAAGAGTTTCAGTCAGGTTTCAGAGCTCATCACAGCACAGAAACAGCTTTAGTGAAGGTTACAAATGATCTTCTTATGGCCTCTGACAGTGGACTCATCTCTGTGCTTGTCCTGCTAGACCTCAGTGCAGCATTCGATACTGTCGACCATAATATCCTATTAGAGCGATTAGAACTTGCTGTAAGTATTTCAGGTACTGCACTGCAGTGGTTTGTATCATATCTATCTAATAGACTCCAATTTGTGCATGTAAATGGAGAGTCCTCTTCACACACTGAGGTTAATTATGGAGTTCCACAGGGTTCAGTGCTAGGACCAATTCTGTTTACATTATACATGCTTCCCTTAGGCAGTATCATTAGAAGACATAGCATACATTTTCACTGCTATGCCGATGACACCCAGCTCTATCTGTCCATGAAGCCAGATAACACACACCAATGAGTTAAACTGCAGGAATGTCTTAAAGACATAAAGACCTGGATGGCCGCTAACTTTCTGCTTCTTAATTCAGATAAAACTGAGGTTATTGTACTCGGCCCTGAAAAGCTTAGAAATATGGTATCTAACCAGATTCTTACTCTGGATAATGCCATCCAGAGTAAGAATCTGGTTGCATTACCTTGGCCTCCAGTAACGCTGTGAGGAACCTTGGAGTCATTTTTGACCAGGACATGTCCTTCAATGCACATATTAAACAAATATGTAAGACTGCTTTCTTCCATTTGCGCAACATCTCTAAAGTTAGAAATATCCTGTCTCAGAGTGACGCTGAAAAACTAGTTCATGCATTTATTACTTCCAGGCTGGACGACTGTAATTCATTATTATCAGGAAGTCCTAAAAACTCCCTGAAAAGCCTTCAGCTAATCCAAAATGCTGCAGCAAGAGTACTGACAGGGACTAGAAAGAGAGAGCATATTTCTCCTGTTTTGGCTTCCCTTCATTGGCTTCCTGTTAAATCCAGAATTGAATTCAAAATCCTGCTCCTCACATACAAGGTCTTAAATAATCAGGCCCCATCTTATCTTAATGACCTTGTAGTACCATATCACCCTATTAGAGCACTTCGCTCTCGCTCTGCAGGCCTACTTGTTGTTCCTAGAGTATTTAAAAGTAGAATGGGAGGCAGAGCCTTCAGTTTTCAGGCCCCTCTTCTGTGGAACCAGCTTCCAGTTTGGATTCGGGAGACAGACACTATCTCTACTTTCAAGATTAGGCTTAAAACTTTCCTTTTTGCTAAATCATATAGTTAGGGCTGGACCAGGTGACCCTGAATCCTCCCTTAGTTATGCTGCAATAGACGTAGGCTGCCGGGGGATTCCCATGATGCATTGAGTTTTTCCTTTCCAGTCACCTTTCTCACTCACTATGTATTAAGACCTCTCTGCATTGAATCATATCTGTTATTAACCTCTGTCTCTCTTCCACAGCATGTCTTTTATCCTGTCTTCCTTCTCTCACCCCAACCGGTCGCAGCAGATGGCCCCGCCCCTCCCTGAGCCTGGTTCTGCCGGAGGTTTCTTCCTGTTAAAAGGGAGTTTTTCCTTCCCACTGTCGCCAAAGTGCTTGCTCATAGGGGGTCATATGATTGTTGGGTTTTTCTCTGTATCTATGAAGCGCCTTGAGGCGACTTTTGTTGTGATTTGGCGCTATATAAATAAAATTGAATTGAATTGAATTGAGAGAATTCCAAGGCAAAAACCAGTGTGCTGACCAAAAAGAACAAAAAAGCTATTTTCATTTTTGATTAAAAAATATCCATCTTGAAACTTTTCAGAAAATATTCTGAAACAACAACCAGCCACCAGTTCACATCACACTTGGATTATGCAGAAGGATGAAGATCAAAAACCAGTAAGTCCACCTGTGAATGGCTCAAGAAAACCAAAATAAAGGTTTTGGAGTCGCCTAATCAAAATGCGAACTTCAAATCGATTACTTAGGTATAACCTTGAACATGCTGTTCATGTCAGAAAACTCTCCAATGTGGCTAAATGAAAACAAATTTTGCAAAGAAGTGCAGGACAAAATTCTCATTGCCAGTTATTGCAAATGATTAATTACATTTCTTGCAGCCAAGAAAAGCACAACTAGTAGGTTTAAGGGGCAAAGACTTTTGGGTAGGTTTAGATACTTAGGCGCTTTATATTTTAAGGTGAAGACCCTACATTAATACAAAGAAAACACATAAAACCACAGCCATCACAACCTCCTGTGAGTAAGTGCTTTGGTGAAAGTGGAAAGGAAAATTGGTCCATGAACCATTATGGCTACTCCCCTGAAGGCACGCCAAGCCTGAAGGCAGATGTCTGGCAGCACTTTGGATTCAAGAAATGTGAAGACAGTGTAGAGCTTGACAAAACCAAAGCCATATGTAATATGCACAAAATGGAGGTAAGACACTGTGGAAATCTTCCAGATATTCTAGCAAAAATAATAATGTATATTAAAGTTGTCTAATTTGTCTATTTCAATTTTACGGACTGCTGTATTTTGGCCTATGACCTATAACTGTTAACTGGCAGTCCCAACTGGACCACTGTGCAAGTACATGCAGGAAATTTAAGAGTTTCTCTCGTCCACCAACCAAAACAAATCTGCCCTTGGTGTCAAAAACTTTAAGGGAATTTGACCATAAGTGACATTTATGGTGTTGTTACCCTGTCAGGTTTTACCTCCATATCAGACATGTGCAGTTGCCCTCCTTTTGCATGAAAACTGGCGGTGTGGTCAAGTTGGGTACTATAGGAAACTAAAGCTCAGGACAGAACAGTTATCAGGCATGTGTTGCATATGCAAAGCTAGCATACATTTAAATTATTCTTGATCCTCTGGGTGTAATTGTACATTACACTTGGATTTATAAAACTTAAACTCAGTGGGTTACATTTTTCTTTCTTTTTTTTTTACTTTTTCTCTCTTTTGCAGCACCACATCCTGCATATGCCCCTGCTAGTTGTATTGTTCTTTTTAGTAATTGGTTATTTTTAGGGGGAAAACCTCAGTCATGTGGACCAGTGTTTGTTATTACATAACTGTTACGGTCCTGGCCGGCTGTATATTTTGTGGTGTTCTATGTCTTTAAGAATCTTCCTGATTGGAGAGCTGGCGGCAGCTGATTGGTCCCCTCATCATGTGGCTGTTTTTAAAAGATCCCTCATCAGCAGTTGTGGGCGGCAGCAACTGACGGCAGCAGCAGACCTGACCCTGGCTTCCAAACCTTGTGTTCTTCGTGTGTGGTTCCTCAGATTTACTGAGCTTCATATATCGTGTATAAATTAGTCTTCACTTGTAAATAGACACTGAAACAGAAGGGAAGAGCTACCTTATTATTTTCTTGTATTGTTTTCTGGTTATTTCAGTTAGGGAGTTAGGTGTAGCATATGTCTTTTGTTTGGTTTTTGTTTCACATAGAAGATAGCACCTCCTCTCCTGACTTAGCTTGTTTTGTTTGTTATTTTGTCCTTTGTTCGCCCCAGAGTTCAGTTTTCAGTGTAGACACAAATAAACCACCATTCACTTCAAAGATTGGCTTCTGGGTATGGTTTTGGGGACCAGGGCGGGGTCACTTCCTTTTTTACCCTTATGCTACGTTCCTGATCTCATAGGCTCCTGCCTCTTTTTGCATTGTTTTGATGTGATCTTCTGACCTGGAAGGCTGTGTAAAGATGCCCCTAAGACAATCCAGCACATAACAGCAGGGTACAAGATGCTACCAAGCAGGGCATACATGGAAGGACATAATCAAGTGGTCGGCATAGTATACAGAAACATCTGTGCTGAATGGCCTGGAAGTCCCGGGGTCAAAATGGGAGACATATCAAAGCCTGGTGGAGAATGACTGAGCTAAGATCCTGTGGGATAAGATCCTGAGACCATCGAAGTGAAAGCCTTCCACCACTTGGCTACACCTAGAAATTCTGTCCATAAAAATTATGAACACAATCAGTGACAAAGGGCAGCCCTGGCGGAGCCCATCACCCACCAGGAACGAGTCTGACTTATTGCCGGCTATGCTGACCAAGCTCTTGCAATGGTCGTATAAGGACTGAATGGCCCGTAGCAATGGGCCAGACACCCCATACTCTTGGAGCACTCCCCACAGGACACCCCGAGAGACACGGTTGAATGTCTTCTCCAAGTCCATAAAAACACATGTAGACTGGTTGGGCAAACTCTCATTCGCCCTCGAGTATCCTCGAGAGGATAAAGAGCTGGTCCAGTGTTCCACGACCAGGACGAAAACTGCATCGTTTCTCCTGTATCCGAGGTCCGACTAACGGACGAACTCTCCTCTCCAGCCCCTGGCATACCGGGGCCCTGCCCTGGAGCCAGGCCCGGCTGAGGGTGCCTGTGGGCGAGGGTCTGGTGGCCGGGCCTTAGTTCATGGGGCCTGGCTGGGCACAGCCCGAAAAAAGGACATGGGCCCATCTTCCTGCAGGCCCACCACTCGCAGGAGGCACTGTAGGGGTCGGGTGCAATATGAGTCCAATATGAGTTGGACGGAGACCCTGGCGGACCGATCCCCGGCTACCAAGGCTGGCAATTGGGATTCAAAATCGAATCTAATAAAATCATGACCCTGTGAATTAGAATCGAATCGGTTGTAGAAATCAGTGACGATACCCAGCCCTTCTTCTACCTCAACGAGCAGGAAATCAGGCCTTTATGGTCAAATAGCTGCTAAGAAACCACGACTAAGCAACAGCAACAAGCAGAAGAGATTTGTTTGGGCCAAGAAACACAAGGAATGGACATTAGACCAGTGGAAATCTGTGCTTTGGTCTGACGAATTCAAATTTGAGATCTTTGGCTCCACCCGCCATGTCTTTGTGCAACAGGAAAACTGAACGGATGGTCTCTACAAGCATGGTTCCCACCATGAAGTATGGAGAAGGTGGTGTGATGGTGTGGGGGTGCTTTACTGGTGACATTGTTGGGGGTTTATTCAAAATTGATGCACAGTGAACCAGCATGGCTACCACAGCATCCAGCAGCGACATGCCATACCCTCAAGTTTGTGTTTCGTTGGACCATCATTTATTTCTCAACAGGACAATGACCCAAACCCACCTCCAGGCTGTGTAAGTGCTATTTGACCAAGAAGGAGAGCGATGGAGTGCTGCACGAGATAGCCTGGCCTCCACAGTCACCTGACCTAAACCCAATCAAGTTGTTCTGGGATGAGATTGACCACAGAGTGAAGGCAAAAGGGCCAACGAGTGCTCAGCTTCACTGGGATCTCCCTCTGTCATGGTCCGTGGTCCTGTGTCTGTGGAATGCGTGATGCTCGGGTAGCCACACCCCCGGGCTGGGCCATCACCGGCACACCTGCTCTCCATCGCGGTGATTATATGAAGATCTACTTAACCCGGCGCTGACGGATGCTCCACGCCAGTCCGTTAGTCACCTCACAGTGGTAACTAGACTTCCACGAAAGCGTGCATTCACTTCTGGTTGGAACTGTGTTTAATCCGCCTACTTGTGTCCAGGTTTAGACTCGGCGTCTGCCACCTGCCTGTCCTCCGGCTCAACTGGATCACTCGGTGCATCATCTGGCCCATTCGCTATCCCCACGGACTTCCTGCTCACGGACTGCCACACTTCCCTCCCAAGCTCCCACGGTCCCGTTCTATCGTAAGCCCCCTACTCTAACTCAGTCCTGATGTGTTTTCCCCGCTTCCCGGCTCCCTAGAAATCATCTCCCCTTTCTATTGCAGCCTCCCACGGGCCCGATTCCGGCTTCCTCGTGTCATTGTTTCCCCGGGTTTTTAGTTCCTTGTTTTGCTCCCTAGTTTTCCCGGGTCGCCTTTCGTTATTATAATAAAGTGTCTTTTCTGTTAGCGCGGAGTCTGCGTCTGGATCCTTTTGTGCACCCGCGCCGCGGCGCATGACACCCTCAAGACCATTTCAGGTGACTACATCATGAAACTCATCAACAAAATGTCAAGAGTGTGTAAAGCAGTAATCAAAGCAAAGGGTGGCTATTTTGAAGAATCTAAAATATAAAACATATTTGAGTTATTTCAAACGTTGTTTGTTTACTACACAATTCCATATGTTTTCATACATAGCTCTGATGCCTTGAGTAAGAATCTACATTGTAAATAGTAATGAAACTATAGAAAAACCATTAAATGATAAGACGTTCAGACAGAAACTGGTTCACCCGAAAGACAAAACGCCAAAACACAAACTTAACAATGTGGTGTTTGCTGTACAGTGCAGCGAGGAATGCTCAGACCTCTACATTGGAGAGACCAAACAGCCACTTCACAAGCGCATGGCACAACACAGAAGAGCCACCTCCACAGGACAAGACTCAGCAGTCCATCTGCATCTTAAGGATAAAGGACACTCTTTCGAGGATGCCAATGTTCACATTTTGGACAGAGAAGACAGATGGTTTGAAAGAGGAGTGAAAGAAGCCATCTATGTCCACTGTGAGCGACCATCTTTGAACAGAGGCGGGGGTTTACGACACCAACTCTCTGCCATCTATAATCCAGTTTTGAGATCTCTTCCCAGACGCCTTAACGCCCACTCACATCCTGGGCCATCTGACCTCAGGAATTCGCATGATAAGGTGGGGCCAGGTTTCACAATGAACACACCCGAAACTCTGGCTGATTGGGACCCACGCCCAGTTTCCCACCTTGGCTCATGTGATTAGAGGATCATCAGGGGGTCCTTTTGTCCCTCTGTGGGGGGTCACTCCCACTAGGTTTATATCTGGGACTCTCCACCATTTGACCTTAGAACTGAAGAAGCTTCTCGGATGAGAGGTGAAACGTCTTCAAGCAACTTAAAGAAATCCAGACGCTTTTCTTTGCAAGCTCCTTTGACTACGATGACCTGGATGACTGAGAACCTTCACAGACATTAAATGATAAGGTGTGCCTAAACTTTTGATTTGTAATGTATCTAAAAAGCCCACATTGTTTTTTGGACACATTTGAGATAGCCAGAAATTTAAGGAGAATACACGGGTAAAAAAAAAAAAAAAAGTCAGATTACACCATCTACATATCTCATAGTTGCTCAACATAGCATGAAGTTTAAAGGAAATTAAATGAAATTAAAGTGATTTTCTTAATTTTCTTAATTTTTGTAATTTTTTGTTTTCTATATGTTTCTTTTCGCATTATTGTGAAATACAACTACATTCCTTTTAAGACGTTTTTTAATGCATTTCTCCCAAATTACAGAAAGTGATTCATTTTGGTAGTAAGAAAGACTACTGAAAACTTCAGGCTTTTATCTTTAATATTTTTTGAGATATTCGTGCTCAAACATTGCTGCAGATTTTAATGTGAATAAAAGGTTTTTAGGAATCCCTGGAATTTTTCGATTGTGCCAGTGGTTCATCCATTAAAACTGGGTTAATATTAGAAACTGGTGTACACATTTTTGAGGGCCACTTAAGCTATCATAGTGTTCCCTCTGACATGAAGTACAAAAAACTCTTCTCTTGTTAGCCCTCAAAACACTGTATCCAGACCAACAAAAAACAAGCAACAAACAATTTAAGCAGAAAAAATCCAAAGGAGCATCAGAAAGTAAAATAGTGAATTGTGGATCATTAAACATTAAATCCCTGTTAGTACATGAATGAATAACTGATTAACAAATTTACTCTGTCTTCTGATCAACCTAGTTACAGCAGGATGATCATGATAGTTTAAAGGAATCAATGCCCTTGAGTAATACTAATTGTCAGAATCCTCAAAGTACAGACGGAGGAGGGGGTTTGGTAGCAATCTTCTACTTCAGCTTATTAATCAACTAAAGACCCAGACACACATTTACTTCATTTGAAAGCCTGACACTTGGCAGCCACCCAGAAAAGAGCTGAGGAGAGCCCCGGACATCCTCTCTGGACCCAGCTCCCCCGCTTACCCCCATGGGCACCCCCCTTGCCCAAAATCCATCAAGGGCAGGGGGCCCAAGCCCATCCAGACCGGGGCCAATTGCAGCAGCCCTACCAAGCCCCACAGAGTTTGCCCACTTAAACCCACCACAGAGGAAAACTACACGCACCCCAACGTTCAGTCAACTCACAGACTACGTAAGACAATAGACACCCAGGTTGAGTTCACCCTCCACCTCTCCTGGATCACCCCCACCTGCAGAGTGGACTAAACAAGACCAGAGAACACCTGCAAAAGATGGTAACAAACTTCCCACCACTTATAGAGGGCTCCGTCCACCAGTGCACCAAAGGCCAGTGCACATGAACCCATGCACAACCCTTGGCAACACATCAACTGGGATCCAAGCCCCCAGGCCCAGCCAAAACCCCAGCCCAGAGGCAGAGCGCACCCAGAACCCCATCTCCCCAATCCCACCGCAGACTCACACTGGTGCAACAGGGGTACCACTGAACTTATCTCTGCTGGCATAGACCCCACCAGCCTTGCCGCATGCAGCCACCAGAGCCATCCAACATCCATCAATTACAATAGCTGAGGTGGGACAAAACCACGACCCCTGCCCACCTCAAGCTGACTGATAGATCCTCCTCCCATTTCACAATAGAAAGGATATTGATTAATCTATTTTGAAGAGTGTCTTGTATGTTCTCTGTTGTATTATTGTAGATTCTACTATACAATATCAAGTGCCTTCAAACGACTGTTGTTGTGTTTGGCACTGTATAAATAAAATTGAATTAAACAGACTTTTATTCTGTTTTAGTGCTCAGCTCAGAGAAAATAATTCTTGTGGGGGATTTTAAGATCCACATAGGTGGGCCATTTATATGGATACACCGTAATAAAATGGGAATCGTTGGTGATATTAAAGTCCTGTTTGTAGCACATTAGAATGTGTAAGGGGGAAAACTCACATATACTGCAATTGTCTATGGTGTGAAGATACGAGATGTGCAGCACCTGAAACTACGGATACTGGATGCCTGTGCTGGCATTTCTCCTGCGGTGTTGCTATCAGTGTGTGAAGAGTGGGAGAAGAGGGTTGCATTGACAATCCAACACAATGGGCAGCACATTGAATACATTTTATAAGTGGTCACAAGATATCAAAAACAATTTAGATCCGCTCCTCACGTGTTAACCTCTTCGACATGTCAATGGCTGTGAACAAAGAGAAACTTATAAATAACTCATGAAAGAATAAAGTTACGTTGAAACCAAGCACACCATTGTTTTTCTTGTGACATTACCAATAAGTTTGATGTGTCACATGGCCCTCTTCCTACTGAAAAAGCAAAAGTTGTATCCAAGATGGCCGACTTGTAAATGGCCACCATGGTCACCACCCATCTTGAGGAGTTTGCCCCCTCACATATACTAATGTGCCACAAACAGGACTTTAATATCACCAACCATTCCCATGTTATTACGGTGTATCCATATAAATGGCCCACCCTGTATAATCAAACTCAGTTTCTTCGTTCAAGATGTAAAAGAACGCATCCACCACTTTAATGACACTCTAGATCTTGTTCTGACATATGACATAGAAAGTGAACATTTAACAGTATTTCTTGAAAAACCCTAATTTCCTTATAACATTTAAATTTATAATAATGAATTACACAGCGGTGGGGAATAGATTTCATCACAGTAGATGTCTTAAAGCACTGTGACTACATTTAAGGATATAGTTTATGCACTGTGATCTTCTTCTTCCATGTCATGTGCCAGCACAGTGCAGAACAGTTACCTGAACTCTGATTATCGTGTTAATACTTTAACATCTTCACTGTGCATGACTCTGGATACTGTAGCTCCTCTGAAAATGAAGGGCTCAAATCAGAAGTACTTAACTCTCTTGTAAAACTCAAAGTAGATAACTTGTAAGCTGGAGAGGAAATGGTATCTCACTAATTTAGAAGATAATCATTTATCCTGGAGAAATAGTTTGTTGTTCTATTAACAAAAAACAAATAAAACCTTTTTGAAGCTAGCTATTCATCAGATGATTTCTTTTTGCACATCATATCGATTGGTCATCAAGAACACCTTCTTCAATCATAAGTGCATCCACAACGCAACATGGAGAGCCCTGGGCAGTAGATATGCAAACGAGATTGACTATGTGTGCATCTCCTTTCACTGGCCATCAGTTATCCGGTCGTTCAGTCTGACGTCACTAGCCATGTCTGGGCCTAAACTCCGCTGCAGGTCCATATATCAAACGATCACTATGGCATTACTGAGAGTTGAAAAACTGTCTAAAGTCTTTCATCTGTAATAAAATGATCAGCGTTCTGCTCTACCAGGTGTAACAATTGAGTTTAACATCCAGGCATCCATGAAAACGGAATTTATGACATTTAACGGAGTTAGAAGTTAGCAGGGAGTTAGCTCGCTAGCTTCTATCTAAATACAATATAGCATGTCCTGACTGCGGGGTTTTGGAAACGAATTAAAACGTACAGCTCTGCTATCACTTCCAGCATAAATGAAGACAGAAAACTAAACAGCAGTGATGTTTGTAGGGTTACTGAAGTTTGGCTAGCTGGTATATAATGATGTGCTACGTGACCGCTAGCTAACACAGCTATGTTAGCATAATATAAACAAGCTAATTTTTTTTCCACTCGATAAAAGTTAACGTGAGTGTTCTCGGTGGTCAGGAACAAATGTAATCGCATGGCAGGATGCTGTAAAAGGACCAAACTTCAGCCAGGAGAACAACTGAGATAATCCATCCACAATACGAGGTTAGTCATTCATATACTGCTGCATGGGCTGGGCTGTAGTTACATCCTAAGGTTTTAAAAACTGAGCTTAAATAAATGATTAGCGGTAATAAAAGCCGAGGGAGGTCAACAGTGATCACTGACTGTTTTAGGAGCTTTTTGAGATCAAATAGAAGAAAATACAAAACATTAAACATGTTAACAACACAAAAGCCATATTAAACGCAGACTACTTTAGGCCCGGAAGTAGGATTCGTCGTGTCATCACTTAACGACCAGATCAGCTATGTCAGTGTTCCACGAGGAGCAGGCTCTGATCATCACCTTCTCCTTGGGAATTGCACACTCTGCCTGAAACGCCTGCCATCTCACCAGAAGCGACCCCGCCCCTTTAATGTTAGATGTCTGCACAATGCAAGAGTGACTTTCAGCTGCTTGCCCAGGAAACCACAGGCGAAAATCTGGATGTGCTCTGGGATGGATTCAAGACAACCATCACCAGCGCCGCAAACTCAAAGGTGTGCCGGCGACCTGGCAGCTTCAAGGAACGCTGAATCTCAGATCACTCCTGGAATCTTATTGACAAGTGCGAAATTGATCCAGGACCTGATGACGCTGGACCCCAAAAGGGACACATGAACGAGCAAAGAAGACTAAGAGTAAACTCGCCCGACAGATCAAACACAGCTGCCACTGCAACAAAGTGTAAATAGATGGAATCAAAAGATATGAAGCCACGAGAAGCTAGAATGACACCAGGACTCTTTACTGCAGTTCGTCTGCGAACTGACAGGAGCTCGAAGTGGACATGGCATCCCTGTACGCAACAAGGATGGACGAGCCCTTCTTGCATCAGCCAAGCAAGACTAAAAGTGGATTGAACATTTCAACGGCACACTGAGCCAACCAGAACCCGCCCAACTGCACAACACGGGCGAGGTGGAGCTGGCGGCAGACGTCGCCATCAACGTCGGCCCAATTGCTGTCAGTGAAGTGAAGAAGGTGGTACACCTACTCAAAAGAGGCAAAGCAGCTGGGCTGGACGAGATATCTCTCAAACTACTGAAACATGGTGGCCCTGCGCTAAAGACTGCCCTCACAAGACTACTAAATGGCACTAACTGGGATGAAGCTGAAGCAATTGCTGCTGATCGCCAACAATGGAAAGCATTAGCTGCCCGATGCTCCGCACGGTGTAGGAGGAACTAAAGGCTGAAGGCCAGGTCTTCAAGCTGGCAGTAGTTAAACTGTGACTTTCTTCCTGTTAAAATGGAGTCTTCCTTCCCACTGTCTCCAAAGTGCTTGCTCATAGGGGGAAATTAATATTTATTTTCCAATGTTAGATATTTTAAACATGTTAGAAACAAGAATCCCAGTATTCTGATAAACTCCGACACTTGATTGAGCACATTCAGCACATCAAATTCTTTGTTTTACTATGGAATCTCTCCTTTCAAACAAAAAAAAATATTATCGTCTTTACGGATGGGTATCGTTTAGGTTTTTTCCGATACCGGTGCTCAAACCGGTGCTTAAAGAATGGAGAACACAAAATTGGTCCAAAAACCTCTCATGTTCAGCTGGGTTTTTTTTGTAAAAAGATAACAATGTTAGCATTTTCTGCAGCTATGGGGCATATATGGTATCACTCTTGGCTGGAAGCAGTGCTTAAACAATGGAAAAAACACAAACTTTGTCCAAAAACCTCTCATATTTAACTGTTTCCCACTTTTTCTTTGGTCATTTTAGCCTTTTTGGCCAGGGTGAAGGGAGTATCTGCACTCAAACAAGAAGACAGCCGCATGTAACTACCACGGTGTTTGCTAGTTCACCTTACGTGCATTAATGTAATAATGTGGTTAGCCTACTCAACGTAAATTACACACGAACAACATTAAGCTACTCACGCAGAGAAGAACGGCTGCTGCTGCATCATCATCCTCATCATTTCTGCTACACTGGCAGGGCGGGGCCAGGACTCTCCTCTTCGGGTTCTTGGGGGATGTTGATAACTCTGGGTCCGATAACAGGCACCACACCCGCAGTAGATGTGCACGGTGTGAGGTCTTGCAGCAAGCTATCAAATACGGCGCATTTTTCGGCTTTTAAAAAAACCGCTATGCATCGCCAAGTGTTTCATCGGATTTGAGGTGTTACTTCCCTTGACAGTATCACTTGTTGCAGGCTGCTGAGTTTGCATATTTTGCTGTGAAGTACAGCCAGACTTTGACCGCTTCGCCTTGGGGATTTTTAATCTGTAGCTCTGCTCTAAAAGAACGTACGTACCTGGACCCGCCTACTATCCTTGGAAATGTAAAATAATTGGCTAGAATTCAAAGTGTATGACATCTCAGGAAAAAAAAAGCACCGAAATAAAGCACAGAAATGTGCGCTGCTTTTCGGTCTGGCACCGGATACCGGTACCCATCCCTAATCATCATAATCTAAACCAAGCACCTATCTGTCTTTAAGCATATCAAACCTGTTTTGTATAGTGTGGATTGTAGGAAATCTGTCAAAAGTTACGTTTTTCAGCTTATCTAAAACGACATATTTAACTAAAAAATAAACACTTGAAACACTTGCTAGTGAAATTTGGAACACCCTTATCTAAAGAGATCACCTAAAGTTTGCCTTTTCAGCAAGCAGGCGATTTGTGCTGTCTCTCTTTTTCTCTCTTTTTCTCACATATATATATGTGGGTGTAGGTGTGTGTGTGTGCGCGCGAGTGTGTGTGTGCGCGCGAGTGTGTGTATGCCTAGGTGTGTGTGTGTGTGTTGCTGTGTGTGCGAACAGGCTGGTGGATGAGGTCCCAGGGGGCTGGATTACCCCTTTGCATGCCCCAGGCCAAGCAGCTCTTGGGGGATTACTGTGAGACCTGCACCCTGGCTGGATTAGAGCGCTGGACCTCATTTCCATCTCCTTATTTACCTCAGCCCACCAGAGGAAACGCTCAGCTGCACAAAAACATGCTAATTGATGCTGAGAAAGCCACGGAGAGGTGCAACACTCACTCAGTAAGCTTGTTTTTTTGGGATGGTTTAAGGTTTAAAGACGAGTTGTTGAAAAATGCTTCTCAGTTAGCTGCTGAGATGCTGTCAACCTATTGTTGTGTATGTGTGTGAGTTTGTGTGTGTGACTAGGCAGCTGTATGTCTGTGCAAATGTAGATGCTTTAATTTTTACATGTTTTTGTGCATTTTAGTATTGTTGGTGTCTGATGTCTTTTTGTGTGTTCTGGTGTTTTTACTCGTAATCTTATTGGTTTGTTATCTGTGTGTGATGCTGTTTTATTCTGTGTTTGTGTGCGCATGTGTGTGTGTGTCTGTGTATTGTGTATGGATGTCATGGCGGAGGTCCTCATTACTTGGCGAGGTCGCATACAGACATGGCCACAGTGCGATGAGGACAGTTGGTGGACCTGTTCCTATTCCCGCAGCTCTTTAACGAGCTAGTGATGGGAAGAACAGCCCAGTTGCCCCGGCAACAAGGCTGAACTCCAACCTCGGAGGTTGGTAACCTGTATATATTAGGATCACAGGCATATGCAAATTGCCTGCCGCTCCTTCTCCCCCCCTTCTTTTTTTCTGCCAGAATGTCCTTCTTGTTCCATCCTGGACTTGACATGTGTGCTAACAGTGCCCTTGCTCTGAAGGGCGGGGAGGTGGAGGAGGGGGGTGGTTGGTTGCTGGGACTTCCATTAGTGATGGCTGAGATGACAGGGGCTCTCACTTTGGCTCGGACTCTGCGTATGACCCTCCACCCAGCAGAACAGCCTGAGTAGCAGGAAAGTGGATCATTAACAGAAAGTGTGTGCTCACAATGATTAGGCACACTTTCTTGGCCTGTATTTTCTGGCTATTTTTTGTCTTTATTTTGTCTGTCTAACTCTTCGTCCTCTCAGACCTTCTTATGTTACCATTTAAACATTTGCTACCTACCTTTGTCATGAAAAACCACATTACATCCATCCCTGAGAAACACGATTTCTTGTTCCTTCCACCATCAACAATAAGTGAGGCAACAAACAGGATATTGGAGGTTTTCAAATGTGTAGCAAACTCATAGCATTGAGTATATTATTATTTTTTTAAATAAGGTTTTTGTTGAACAACTAATAGTGCTCTTAACGAGTAACAACTGTGATTTGGCTCCGCAAAGAGGCATTAACAAGGAGGAGTAATCACACTCAAGAAATCCTGAATCGAAATCTATTAGAGGAAAAAAACTTGGTTTTTATATCGTGACCATTGAAATTATATACAGGGAGTGCAGAATTATTAGGCAAATGAGTATTTTGTCCACATCATCCTCTTCATGCATGTTGTCTTACTCCAAGCTGTATAGGCTCGAAAGCCTACTACCAATTAAGCAGATTAGGTGATGTGCATCTCTGTAATGAGAAGGGGTGTGGTCTAATGACATCAACACCCTATATCAGGTGTGCATAATTATTAGGCAACGTCCTTTCCTTTGGCAAAATGGGTCAAAAGAAGGACTTGACAGGCTCAGAAAAGTCAAAAATAGTGAGATATCTTGCAGAGGGATGCAGCAGTCTCAAAATTGCAAAGCTTCTGAAGCGTGATCATCGAACAATCAAGCGTTTCATTCAAAATAGTCAACAGGGTCGCAAGAAGCGTGTGGAAAAACCAAGGCGCAAAATAACTGCCCATGAACTGAGAAAAGTCAAGCGTGCAGCTGCCAAGATGCCACTTGCCACCAGTTTGGCCATATTTCAGAGCTGCAACATCACTGGAGTGCCCAAAAGCACAAGGTGTGCAATACTCAGAGACATGGCCAAGGTAAGAAAGGCTGAAAGACGACCACCACTGAACAAGACACACAAGCTGAAACGTCAAGACTGGGCCAAGAAATATCTCAAGACTGGCTTTTCTAAGGTTTTATGGACTGATGAAATGAGAGTGAGTCTTGATGGGCCAGATGGATGGGCCCGTGGCTGGATTGGTAAAGGGCAGAGAGCTCCAGTCCCACTCAGACGCCAGCAAGGTGGAGGTGGAGTACTGGTTTGGGCTGGTATCATCAAAGATGAGCTTGTGGGGCCTTTTCGGGTTGAGGATGGAGTCAAGCTCAACTCCCAGTCCTACTGCCAGTTTCTGGAAGACACCTTCTTCAAGCAGTGGTACAGGAAGAAGTCTGCATCCTTCAAGAAAAACATAATTTTCATGCAGGACAATGCTCCATCACACGCGTCCAAGTACTCCACAGCGTGGCTGCAAGAAAGGGTATAAAAGAAGAAAAACTAATGACATGGCCTCCTTGTTCACCTGATCTGAACCCCATTGAGAACCTGTGGTCCATCATCAAATGTGAGATTTACAAGGAGGGAAAACAGTACACCTCTCTGAACAGTGTCTGGGAGGCTGTGGTTGCTGCTGCACGCAATGTTGATGGTGAACAGATCAAAACACTGACAGAATCCATGGATGGCAGGCTTTTGAGTGTCCTTGCAAAGAAAGGTGGCTATATTGGTCGCTGATTTGTTTTTGTTTTGTTTTTGAATGTCAGAAATGTATAGTATTCAGTGCTACACTGTAGCAGGCATCATGACATTTTGAAATGAGAGTCGGTGAATACAGTCACTTTGCACTAAGATCTGTAGCACTGCCGTATGCTAATGAGAAACACAGCAATACCATAGACGTAAAAATACTGAAATTGTTACTTTACAGAGTTGCTAGACGAGCAGATGCTGGGGCAGAGGAAGCATGTTCACTGCAGACCAAGTAACCCATATAGTCATTATGGCGATTGCAAATAATCCTATACTTGGAAATAAACACTTGTGTTTGTTTTGATGTGTTTGAATAAACACCAGTACTTGAAGTTTGGATCCCTCCATGTTTACAGACCTATGACAGAAGTATGAGCTCCAACTGACATGGCCTATTGTGCACAGAGAAAGCAAAAGCCAGATGTGTTTTTTATTCATACCATCAGTGTTTAGTTGGTGCATTGTGTGCTTATTAATGTGATGGCTTGTGTTAACTGTTGGATACGAAAATACCGTTTTTACAAAGGTGTGGAGAGTTAAGCAGGGTTGTTCACTTTTACAAGAAAACTACAATGTTTTGCTGATTGGGTGAAGAGTTTTCTTATTTGTGTGTAGAGTTTTGCAAAAATAGCCAACAGTTACAAAAAATGTGCTCAAGCCATCAGAACAAACTGTATTACAGATGCCACTGTGAAGCGGCTTAGATGTGGGTGGACTCTCTGCCCAGCTTCCCTCATAGTCAGGCCGTGGTTGATGACATGGTCCACCAAAGTTGCTCTTATATTATCAGAAATATGGGTCTGTGCATGGCCTCCTTCGACCTCCTCCTCCTCCTCTTCCTCCTCTTGCTCTCCCTCCATCCATGCTTGCAAAGTTCTTGAATTGGCTACGCTGAGGGCTTTTTGTAGTTGGCTAATTGGTGTTCGGTTTTGCAAGTAAGTGCCTTCAGGTGTGTATTTGAGTGGTTGCAATTACCCGATGTGTTTTGTATTTTGGATACATGTGTTTTCCAAATGGCACCCTGAAATTTCATTTTGTGAACGAAGTGTCTTATGTATGAAATAGAGTGTAGTATGCAGGACCATGTGTGTTGCATACAGGAGTAAGTGTGTTGCATAACTGCAACTAGGGTGCAAAGCAGCGCTTTTGTTTAAGGTATGTATGTGTTTGAGGGATGGTAACAAAAGCTTCAAGTTGTGTTACTTTAGTCTAAGCATGGGTTTATAGTGTTCAAGCAACGGGCAAAAACTGCTAGCAGGACAAGCACAGAGAAAAGTCCACAGGCAGATAATTTCTAACCTTCACTAGTGCTGTTTCTGTACCGTGATTGAACACAAACCTTTCCTCTGCAGGTGATCAGTTAGCTGTTCACAACTATTCTTTCAAGAAGTTTGGAGAAGGTTGGAGATTGGCCTATAATTACCTAAGACTGCTGGGTCAAGTGATGGTGTTTTAAGTAATAGTTTAATTACTGCCACTTTAAAGGTCTGTGATATGTAGCTCATTAGTAGAGATGGGTTGATCATATTTAATTCCTTAATGAATCTTAGTACATATTTGAGAGTCTTGTAGGAAGGAGATCTACACATTGATTGTTTGGAGAAGGTGATTATTCCTCAGAAAGTTAACTCAGAAAGATCCATTAGAGAGAAAAAGTCTAAATAAATATCAATAGCATTGAAAGTAGGTGTACATAATGATCCGTGATCCAGATCCAGATGGTTATGAAATATTTAAAATACTTTGTGTTGCTCTTATGTTTTCCCATCAGTGATAAATAGTAAGATGATCTCGTTTTAAAGAGGGTTTTTCTTTTTCTTTTTATTGCGCAACAAACTCTATCTCGATCTTCTAAATTAGTGAGACATCATTTCCTCTCCAAGTTTAGGGTTGTCTGCTTTAACCTCCTAAGACCCGAACTCTTAGGAGGTTAAAGCAGAAATTAAAAATGGCATGCATTTTTAATTTCTCTTTAATATTTGGGCTGATTGGGACCCGATGAATGTAAAAACAAAGAATCACCAGATTTTTTCTTTTTTTACCTGATTTTTGTTTCTAAGAAAAATAAGAGCCACATATGAGGATATTCGTTTTAAATTTTGATAAAACAGAGACAGTATAACATCCTCGTAAGTGGATATCAGGCCCTTGTAGAGCAAAATTTAGTATTTTGGTCTAGACAACCAAAAATGTGATGTCCACATATGTGGACGCCAGGTCCCAGGAGGTTACGGTGTATATTTATACCAGTGAGGCAAGCAATTCTGATTTTAGACTTTCTTTTTCAGAGGAGCCAAAGTATGAAGAGTTGTACAGCGCGAAGGTATAACACGTTGAACAAGATAAGCAAACTCTGGGAGTCGAGTTTAGGTAGCTGCTCTGCACTGTGTTGGCAAAAAAGCATTGAAGAGGACGATCACAGTGGGTGAATTTTATCCTATAATATAGTTACAGCACTTTCAGAAAGACATCTACTGTAACGAAGTATATTCCCCACTGTTATGTAATCCATTATTGTAAATTTAATGTTATTAAGAATTTATCAGACAAAAGGGAGAATACTTTCAAATGTTCACTTTCTAATTATTCATATAACACTCATTTATTCTTCAGCCTCGAGTGCAGTCTCTACCTCAGTCAACAAATGTGTTTTATTCAAACAGAGAACATGAAGCTTGGCATGCTGTACAGCATTTTGAAGGTGCGTTTGTGTCCCAGTCCAAACATAACTGCGTAAATGAACCAGTGTTTGACTGTCGTAGATTTTGGGTGATCCAAATGACAACTAGATGTAAGTCCAGACTCCCCGAAGCAAGTTTTTAATATTATCTACAGTACTTGGGGAGGACCATCTTCACTGACTACAGTCAGCACACCAAATGGTGATGGAGGGCTTGTTTTTCCCGTGTCCTGCAACAATCAGATTCTTTAGAACACCAAATTATAAGATACACAATCAAGCTGCGTTATCACATTGCTGCCATAGATACTAGACATGTGATAATGCCCTGAAATAGGGATGCACCATTACCACTTTTTGGAAAACGAGTACATGCATTTCAGTACTCGCCGATACCGATACCGAGTACTTAATAAAAACATGATTTAAATTTGCAGGTAACAGCTTTAGTCCTATAATTTAACAAAAAACAAACAAACAAGGGACTAGTTTGGAATTAAGAACATTTATTTAAAATGAAAAGCATGTTGTATGCAACATATTACAGAATAAATAATTATAAAAAGAACAAAATTTAATTTTAAATTTGTTCGTCTGTTTCTCTGTTTAGAAGTCTCACTAGCACAGTCACAGCTAGGATGACATCAGAGGCTAGTGCGTCGTAGATGCTCACTTTTTTAGTTATTTCCTCAAAGGGGGCGAGGATGGCAACAGTCGTCTCCATAAGAGCCCATTGGTGAGCGGCGAGATAGTCAGGGAGTTCATGCTCGGACACCCCCAGCACTCGCTTTTGCTCAATGAGGGACTGGAGCATGTAATACGTGCTGTTCCAGCATGTCTGTACGTCCTGCTGCAGTCTCTTTATTGGCTGGTTGAGCTGTCCCTGAATGTCCTCGAGGCGGGAGTAGGCTAAGGCGGAATCTTTAAAATGCCCAACTATTTTCCGCCGCACTGCTAAAGCATCAGCTATGCTCCTCTGTGCTAATAAGCCCTCATGAACAGCCAGTTGGAGCGTGTGCGCGACACATGGCAGACTTGGGAGCCCTGCGTCATTCATGGCTTTAATCATGTTTGTGGCATTGTCACAAAGGACAACATGTACTGATGTCTTAGGTATACCCCATGTCTGGAGCATTTCCTCAAACACATGCGCTATAGCCTGGCTGGTGTGCGAGCCGCGGAATTGTTTCGCATGTAATATGGCTCGCTGCGGCGTGAAACTCGTCTATCCACTGGGAGGTTAGGCTAATCAGCGACACGGGGCTAACACTGCTTGTTCAAATATCCGTGGTGAAACTAAATGCAGAGGAGGCTTGCAGCAGGCTGTGGATATGTTTTTTCACGGACTCGTGTAGTTTAGGCAGCTCCGTGTCAGTCATGTAGTGGCGGCTTGGGACATCATATCTGGGCTCCAGAACATGGAGGAGATGCAGGAATCCCACATTTTCTACCTCCGAGAGCGGCTGGTCACTCAATGCAATGTACTCGATAATTGCCTGTGTTATTTTCACAGCACGTAGATTGTCTCTGGACATTTTCTCTCGTCTTGCAGGAGTTTGCTGCAGCGTGGGTTGAGTTGGTTTAGAAGCGTGGGTAAACTCCTTGTACTCGTTGTCGTGTTGGGATTTTAGGTGCTTGATTAAATTACTTGTGTTAAATGCGCTACCTTTTGAGCCTCCTCTGGACAATTTTGCTGAGCACAATTTGCAGTCCGCCTTTGTTTTGTCGTCTTCATTCACTTTGAAATAGTTCCACACGGCTGACATGTCTCGCCTCGCCTTCTCCCCGCTCTAAGCTGCAGCCGGGGCCTGGGGGCGGGCACTCGGCGCCTGTGATTAACCCCTTACATGCCACTCAAACATAGACATTTCTCAAACCGTGGTATCGGTCCTCGGTATCGGGGGAATTTTAATGAGTACGAGTACTTTAGAAAATGTGGTATCGAGGCCGATACCAGATACCGGTATCGGTATCGGTGCATCCCTACCCTGAAATCACTGTTCCAAAGCTTGCTGGCTTCATAGTGAATATGTGGGGACCAAACTGTTGTTGTGTGTAAGAACTTTACTGGAGTCAGCTAGCAATGAATGCCTCTGAGGACAACATCACAGTTATAACTAACAAATCTAACAACAGGAAGCAGAAACGATCAATAAAGAGGCAATTTTACCGAGTCGAAGCACAAATCAAACAGGAAATAAAACGAGTTCATCTAAATTCTAATTGAAGTTCAGTGTGATTAAAACACACTGAAGATTATTAAATTCAACAACCAGAAACACTTCACACCCAGTCGATGTCTTTTTGTCCAACAGTTCCTTTTCTAGAGTTTGATGTAACCTGAGAAGTTCTGTCCAGAGCCTCAAAGAAATCTTACCAGCAGTTCTACGAAACATCAGGATGTCTGAAAAAGCAGAAAGCAGGGAGAGTGAGAAGACTCACACATTCATTCAAATCTTACAGGTTTTATTGTACAACTTAGAAAATAAATGCAATCTTTGCCACAGCTAATTAGATTCACACATATAGCACTCATTAAAAAATACTAATTAAAAACAGCATCTACTACTATGAATGTCTGAATGTGTGATATTTAAGATAAAACACAACAAGACAACTTATGTTAAGTGTGTACGTTTGTTAAATGTTAACTTTATTCCAGTAAATAGAATTTCCAGGTTAATCATGCCGTAATATTTACATTTACCCTGAAACGTTTCTCGTGTTGTTTTCAAAGGACACGCTAAGTTATTTGATTATCAAACCATTTGAAACAATCATTCACTGATATGGTTTATGGAGGTCGTAAATTTGGCTTTGACTTGCACAACCAAATTTGTATCTGAATACAGTTTTTAATAAATGAAATACCATTAATATTTAAAATGTTTAAAATGAGGTTGAATATATTGATAAAACCAAAGTATCATGTGTTTGTAAATTAATGTGCTGGGTTGCCGCCTCACTTAACTGCCAGACTCTCCTTCACTGTTAATTGTTGTCTTCTAACATTAACTGTTAGCTCTGATAGCACAGACAGTGAAGTCAAAGAAAAGGTAACTTCTATGCTTTTGCCTTGTTTTTGCTGGTCTCATGAGATGAGCATGCTTTTTGTCCTCTGCTCACTGGCGTCACAGGTACACGTGGATTTCTTCAGCTTGTGCATCGACAGGAACCAGCCTCAATCTGCCAGTGACCTCAGCAGGAAATGTTTCAAACATTTACTCACCAACAGCTGGTAACTGATGACTGAAGGAGCTTCGATCCATAATGGAGTGTGAGGTTCTGCATATGCAGCTACATGGATTTGTGCACGGAGAGGAATTACTTATGGCTTAACAATGAATGCTGCTTCAGTCTTGTACCTTTGTATTAAATGACCATCCTGAGAGATTTACTGTTGGAAAGTTGAGATTCTTCAAGCCCAAACACGAGCACTTTCCCTTAGCCGTAATTGCTAAATTTTCAGATGCATTTTCAGATTTGCATTTCAGTCCAAATGACACATCATTTTTGTACTATTTATATATAGTTTGTACTATTTAAATATCTTGACACTAGCTGGTTTGTTTTCAATTTGACTTAGCTTGCTTTAGTTTTTGTGAAAAAAACAACAACAACTGCAACTGAATGAAAATGCTACCTTGGCCTTAATCTATTATATATCATAGTGTTACATGAATTGTGAAAGAACGATGTCATTTATTCCTTTCATGCTGAGAGGATGCACAAAACGTTACTAATGATTAGCCCAGGGGTCTCACTTTGAGAACTATAGATCTAAGCGCTAAGGTCCAGGTAATTTGTCAGATAGCCTCAGAGCACTGACTTTACAAAGTATGCATCTACTATTACAAAAAGTCAAGAACTTGGTAAACACAATCCACAGGGCCAGCCTGTAGGAGTCACTAGTGAGGTAACAGTGACACGAGCCCTCACTTTGTTCCCACCCACAAATACTGTTCATTAAGATGGATGGAGTGCCTTGCCAAGCCAGGAGCACAGCTGCAGGGAATGAACTGTAAATTGGTCTCTCGGGTGGCCGGTAAGTGCTTTAACCCGCTTTTGGTCAAATTCCCCACTTTTTAAATGTGTGGTTGATGGACAGTGCTGTCCCATAATACAGCAAGTAACAGAAAGGATGGAGCTACTGGCAGATAGCAAAGAAGCTTGGTTCCATGTACATTACAAGCTTTTTATCATGAGGTCTGATAGTCATGCTTCCCTCCATTAGTTTTGTTCATTGGTTTGTTTCTGTGTCTCTCTTAGCTTCTTGCTGTAACTTGGATGAAGACCACACACACACACACACACACACACACACACACACACACACACACACACACACACACACATATATATAATTTATACAGTATTTATAAACTGTATTGTAAAGAGCAAACGAGAGATAGACTTACTGATCCACTTCACCACTCAGACTGGATGAGTGTGGCAGGATGGATGCAAAGTGAGGGAAGTTGAGACTTAAACTTTTCCAGAATGAAGCTGTGGAGTTGCCAGAAGGTAGAATACCAGATTTATAGGACAGGTGCAAGTACCTGTGAACTATGCTAAAGATGCCCAAAGGTCATCTACAGTACTTTCAGAGTATCCAGAAGGTAAGACAGCTGTTGAAAGCCAGCTGAACAATAGGAACGCGATCTAAACCATGAATCCATAAACTCTACTGGTCATCAGATACCCAACTGGAATAATAAGGTGGCCACAGGAAGAGATAGAGGCAAGATGACAGTATACTAAAACTCCTCATAATGGATGGAGGTCTTCACTCGAAGTCTACGAGCAATGGAAAGAGGATCAGTGAGTTTCACTCCCTCAATCCAGGAGTAAACACACAGCGTCTGTGAATACATCAGGAAGATGGCTCCCCGGGATGAGTTGCTCCAAGAATGGCAGGCAGCTGAAGACAGATGGTGATGAGGAACAGAACAGGAAGAGGAAATATCATGGATGACCAAGCCCCTATATGGAATGTTACATTGACAAAAAGATAAAGTGGTTGACAACAAGAAATCCTACCAGTGGCTAGAAAAGGCTGCCTGAAAGCACACGGCAGAATAGGCCCTAAGCACAAGATCCATAGGAGCGGGCGTGTACCACAGCTGACAGGACCCAGGTTCAGACTGTGGGTGGCTGTAGCTCAGTAACCAGAGCAGGTCATCTACTGATCGGAAGGTTGGTATTTTGACTGGCTGCCCCAATCTGCATGCCAAATATTCCTGTTACCTCAAGTTACTCTCCAATCCATCCATCAGAGTACAAATGTGTGTAAATGGTAGATAAATGGTAAATGGCCTGTATTTGTATAGCGCTTTACTCAGTCCCTAAGGACCCCAATGCGCTTTACACTACATTCAATCATTCACCCATTCACACACACATTCACACACACTGGTGATGGCAGCTACATTGCAGCCACAGCTGCCCTGGGGCGCACTGACAGAGGCGATAGGAAGATAGAAGATAGAAAGCACTTACGGGAAAAAGCACTTGTATAAATGGGTGAATGATTCATCTTGTATAAAATGTTTTGAGTGCTCCTGAGAGTAGAACAGCGCTGTATAAGCATCAGTCCATTTACTGTGCAAGAGACTAACCAACAGATAATACCAGAATATAAAATACAGGCTGGGACAGGATACACTGAGAGACAGAACCAAATGACTGGGATAGTGTAAAGAAATATATGTGATTTACATGGACTATAGTCTCAAAGTCCCAGTAGGAGACAAAGTTAAAGCTGGTTGAGAAGAGCAGGTCTAGGATCCTGCGAGACTTCAGGTTCGAGACAGACCTGCTGGTTTACCAGACACACTGAATCTGATTGTGGATTTACAAGGAGCCAATGAAGAGAAGTCAATGTAGGAAATAAATTCTCAAATACAGTGTTGTATTTGAGAAGATGCAGGGGTAAGGTTGCTCTAAAAAACTGTGCATAGTACAGGTCAGTCAGTCAGGTCACCTGGAAGTGTTCCATAGAGTCTCATCAAAAAACAATGGACACAGCAGTGTAGTCACCTCAGCCTGCAGGACAGGACTGGACCCCAATTACAGGGTCTATACACTTTGTGGATGAGACTGTTATCAATGCTTTTAATAGCATTTTTCAAAAGGTGGAAGTAAACATGAGAAAAGTACATAGCATCAAGGGCAGTTCAGGGTTGTTTTGGTTGCTTGATGAACTGTTACTGCATGGAGGAATTTGACATTTTAAACATCAAAGTAATGTAGAGGTTTTTTAATGCCTTGTAAGATTTCCAGTTTTGTAATTCCTGGATATTAAACATTCTTTCAGCGGAGGTTTAGCCCACCAGCACAATTTCCTTGAACTTGTGTGTACTAATCTTTGGCAATTCCTCTTGTAATCAGGATGTTCATGTCCTACTGTAGGTTGGTAAAGAGAAAACTATAGAAGAGGATCAGTGACTGCTTGGCATCTGTCTTTTTTCTTTAGTGTAAAACAAGAGGATGGAGAAATTTTGACCTTTATTTTAATACAAAGTTTTTGTTTTGTATTTGTGCCCATTCTATACCATCAAAATGCTAAAATGAGGATTAAGTTTCCAGATGCTCTTAATTGTGTTGTCTACAAATAAAGATGCAAACACAAAGTCATTTCAGGAACTCCGTCTGGTCTTATTTCGTGGGTCTGCACTTACCACTCTGGAAGCAAGACTAAGTAAGAGTTTAATTCTGTTAACAGACTGCTCCCTGCACACTGTGGCAAGCCAGGCTCAATGGGGCCTGATTTATGTGCTGACAGGCTATGGAGGCTCAGTGTTCTGTGTGCACTGGAAGACAGATCACTGCTGGAAGCTAAATAAAAAATCAATGAGAGTGAAGCTGGTTGGTTAGGGAGAGCGTCCGCTCGGCTTGAGTTTAACAGCGTTTTAACTCTCCGCTGACTGAGGTTGGGGGAACGGCCATCGATTTTGCCCCACTGCAACCCCAGCCCCATCACCTTCCTTTCTGTCTTTTAATAAGTCAGTTTGGTGTGTGTGTGTGTGTGTGTGTGTGTGTGTGTGTGTGTGTGTGTGTGTGTGTGTGTGTGTGTGTGTGTGTGTGTGTGTGTGGTATACTTTAGTTTCTTTTTCTGTCAAAGACTGAGATGTGAGTATGTAAGTGAGGGTAACACACCTTTTAAGACTCACATAAACTTTTAATATACTTTTCAAAAAATTAAAGGAACTTCATCAAGTCATCAAGTCAAGTCCTTCAAACTTCTGGTGTATTGATCTGGTCGGTTCAGTAGCAGACGGTGTTGTTAAGTTAATCTGTTTCAGCTGCATTGGTGCTATTGGAATTAACAACAGATGCACAGATGCATTGGCCATACTTGGACCAAGGTTGCACTGGTACTCCAACTCCAGGATGCCACATCATTATGTGCCATTTCCAGGAGTTTTGTTGTGTCTTCCAGCACAGACTCAAAAACACGGAAAAGATTCCAGGAAACAGACAATTACTCCAGGAGAGGTTGATAGGAGAGCTCTCTTACAGGCTTTCACAAAGCTTCACAGATGTTCCAGCATTTTCCATCACATTAAACTCTTTAAGATTTAAGTAACCCCTATGCTTTACTATAAAAATAACTTATAATGAATAAAAGAAAAGAACATATAGTGACTCTGTACATTTTGCTCAAAGAAACCACATGATGCCATCATGAATATGTCACACCGTCAAATGTATGTGGAGTTTATGGAAAGGACTAAGTTGTCTGTCGAGCAGCCTATTTAAATGTACGCCTTTCCCTGTCATATTAAACTTTAGAGTATTTGCTGCTTTTTTGAGGTGTTCCAGGAGAAGGTGTGGTGCTATGTTGCTTTTAATAAACTCTTTAGTATGGGGATAAAACTTACATTTGTAGACTTAAAGGTAAATACAAGGCTTTTATATACAGGGATTTGTTGCCATGTCTAGTACCACTAACTGAAAGGATCACCAATTACAGGTTACAGTTTCAGTCTTGAATAAATAAATATTTTACAACTTGTCGTTTCATTTAACGTATTCAAATCACAGGTGGAATAATGCTTTAATATTTGCTTAAAACGAAAGCTGTGAACATCCATCAAAAGCAAGTGAAAAAGTTTAAGAAAAATGAATTAATAATATGTAATGATGTACAGTGAGTACAGCTGAGATTGATAGAAAAAAGGACTTTTGTTTAGTACTGGGAAAATCTCAAATTTGACAGTGCCAGACAAGTAAGGGTCACCAACAGCACAACAATTAGTCCTGTGAAAAGACATTTTATGTCCGTGGAGCTGTTACCAAAATGTCTCAACAAATGGGCATCTAGTTTTAGATGTTGTGTAAAACAAAAGAAAAAACAAATCGGCCTGGCTGCTAAAGTACCGTAATGGACAAAAGTCAATGAGCAAAATGAGCCACCCCTCAATTTGTTGTGTTTTACTTTTTTTCCTCGTAATGTTTTAGTGGTCTTAAGTGGTTCTTCTCCAGGCTTTGTGAAGGTCTCTCAAACCTTGTCCTCATACACTGATTGCTTTTTTTCAGTTCGGTCCTTGTGCATGAGCATTTTCAGAGGAACCTTTGAATCATGTAAGCATAAAAATGGAACTAGGGGCGATCGTGGCTCAAGAGTTGGGCGTTGGTTTGGGTTAGGACCGGAGAGAAATGTTAATATTAGTTTGTTCCCTGATTTTTGGTGCCCACTTGTCATATAAGTTGGATTGTAGATAGGGGGCGGGGTTTAATAAGAATATTTTCTTCTTCCTGCTCCTTTTCACACATGATTGTAGTGCTTTATTGATAGAAAGTGTGGTTGGTTTGTTTGATCTGTTGTACCAAGTGTGAAATAAATTAATTAATTAAATGAAATGAAATGAGAGTTGGACGTTCGCCTTGTAATCGGAAGGTTGCGGGTTCGAGCCCCGGCTTGGACAGTCTCGGTCGTTGTGTCCTTGGGCAAGACACTTCACCCGTTGCCTACTGGTGGTGGTCAGAGGGCCCGGTGGCGCCAGTGTCCGGCAGCCTCTGTCAGTGCGCCCCAGGGTGGCTGTGGCTACAATGTAGCTGCCATCACCAGTGTGTGAATGTGTGCGTGAATGGGTGGATGACTGAGTGTATAAAGCACTTTGGGGTCCTTAGGGACTAGTAAGGCGTTATATAAATACAGGCCATTTACCATTTAGACCAAGAAAAGAACCAGTGTTGTGTTTGCAGATGACAACCAACCAACAACACATCTATCCCCATTTCTTTAGCTGCATCTATGAACAGTGCTGAAGATAACATAGTTCAACTTGAATAAAAGAGTAAATTCAGCAGACTCGAAAAACAGACATGACATTTAAAACAAGAAATCACATTTTGAAGCTGCTGATTTCATTCACTACACAAAAATACAACATTAATATTACAAAATAATATTTACTTTCATACAAGTGTGGGTGAATGCAGGACACAGACATTTAAACAGATGATAATATAGTCTGTTAAAAACGATTTCCCCTTCCTAATTTATTAACATTTCAATATTACTCACACCTGTGTAAATAGGCTTTCGATACCTGTGTCAAAAGGTAGGTGTGCTCTTTAGATTATAGAGGATTAATCCTTTAATCGTTTTTAGGACGCTGAGGTCAGTTTTGTGAGCCACACCAAAGGCCGATCACTATCAGACCTGCTGAGTCAAGAAATCACTGAAAAAGAAGCTGACAAAGTGAAGTAGGTTAAAAAAAGCAACACATCCTGCCATGATCTTAAAGAAATGTGATGTTAAGCTCAGAACAACAACAATTATTATATTATTAAAAATTAATAAAGAGACTGGGCTAAAGTGGCAGCAGTGGCAAAGCAAAAATCACTGTTGATGAAAAAAGAACAAAAACTCTTGTCTCACATTTACCAAAAAACATCTTAATATCCCCAAGCCTTGAAAAAATATTCTATGGACTCAAAAGAATTGATCTTTTTGGAAAGCTTGAGTCACATTATATCTGGCATAAAACACAGCATTTTAGAAAAATAACATCACAGCAGCAGTCAAACAGGAGGTGATGGATGAGGGAACCATGAAACCCACTCTCTTCCAGATAAATCCTGAAGCACAATCTCCACCTATGAATGGCTCAACAAAAGTAAAACAGAAAAACAATATGAACATTCTGGAGTGGCCAAATCAGAGTCTGTACATAAATCAGAGAGAGATGCTTTGAAAGGACCTTAAACTCAAAAACGGTCCAATATGGCTGAATGAAGAACATTTCTCCACAGTGATGAAGCCTGGCAGGTCTGGATGACTTTCTTCCCTTAATAAATTAAATCCGCATTTAAAAACAGCATTTTGCATTTACTTGTTTATGTCTAATACAATACAATAAAATAACAACATTTGTTTGAGGATTTGAAACTTTTGAGTGTCGCCAATGTCTAGAATAAGAAATCAACTCGGAGGCCGATAGTTTTCTGTGGCACTGTCCACTTTCATTAATGACCAGACAAAAGCAGAGCTCGCACCAAGTCACCCAGTGTTTGTATAAATAAAATCCCTGGGCAACAATTTCTCAACATCATTACTGTTTTTAAAAAAATGTAAAAGTTTAGCAAGACTGCCAAACCGTAATGAAATATTTCCATGACACTTATGTTTAGATAAAAAAGTGTGCTGTATTGTGCCCTCTCACCCCTACTGCAGCCCTCTCTGACTGGCTCTCCCTGATCACCCTAATGAGGCCTGGGCATGAAGCAGGGCAAGAGGGCAGCGCCATTATCCCATGTCTCCCCCATTAAAATCACTTCCAACAGCAGTGACTGTCCAACATGCAGTCATCCTCCGCTACAATTAGCGAGTAAAATTATGCAAATATAAAACAGGGGAGCTGCTGTAAGGATGCACAACACAGAGATGGGGAGGTGATCTGAAGGAAAAGTGAGGAGGCGGGTCGTCCAGAGGGCAGACAGTGATTAGTAGCATCAATGTATCCATCGTCATGGAGATGATGTTGTTTGGGTGGGGACAAAGTGAGGTGACTGAGTGACAGGAGTAATTACTTAGGAGAGGTCACCCTGGGGTGATAGGGGGTGAGACGGCACTGCTAGGGACCCGCCGGCCCCCTGTGTCACTAACAGCCACCTACTGAACTTTGCACAGCCCCGTTACAGAGAGGTCGCTGTACATACGCTTTACTAACAATAGTAAGCGCTGAGCTTTACATGCATGTAAATCTGACTTTGCCCACCTCCAAACTCTTACAGTCCACTAAATGACCATTACGTTTGTTATTCTTGAACACATTCTGTCCTTTTTCCATCAGGACATTTCTAGTCTTCTTGATTTGCATATTTTGAGTCTGTAGTGTTCAGCTAATGACTGTGACCTGTCCGGGGTGTACCCTGCCTCTCGCCCAGTGGCAGCAGGGGTAGACTCCAGCCCTGGATGGCTGGACCTAAGCTTATTAATTTATTTCTTGAGCAACAGGTGAGCAACTGAAAAGTAAAGATTTTTGTCCTGATGTTGGACACTGTCTTATGCTTAAAGCTACTGATTCGTTCATATTTGTGGACTGCATTTTTAAGCTAACGTTAGCAGGTTGTGCACATTCCTGGTGCTATGTGGGAAAGAACGGCATTGAGGTAAGGCGCTTTGGAGCAAGCATAAACCCTCCTCAAGTCCTTTATCTAGAAATTAAATCCAGCCATGAGGAAGTGCAAAAGTTAAAGAAGTTCTATTTTTTCAAGTTCTGTTCGAACAGTAAACAAAAAAAACAGAAAAACCCAAATGCATGAAAAGTGCTTCAGTATCGCACACAGAATCTTAAAGTTGTAATTTTAGCTCAAACCAAAATATTGTCCTGACCCTTGTCAGCCCCTACCATAGTATCACTAATAACAATTTAACTGTTTCACTATCAGTCGATGTCCCCCCTCTGATGGGCTGTTACATAATAAAAGGCTTTTTGCTGACAGGGACAAATGATTGCTTCAGTTCAGTTTGAGGAGCATGTTTTGTTGTTGCTCAGTCATATAAAATTACCACGTTGAGTCCACCCTGCACGCACTGATACAGTTTCTAAACTGTCCTTGAATATGTTAAAAAACACACGAGGACTAAAAATCGACCCTCTAAAAGCTTCAAACCGATGCTCACAAGCACAGAAGCACGAGAACACACAAAAACACACACTCACAGACAAAGCCTGAGGGGAAGTGACAGAGCCACCTGGAAGCGCTGCAGAGCCTGCTGTGAGTAGAGGAGTGGAGCTCTCTCCACAGATCAGTCCCACAAAGGGATCTCTCTGTCAGTGGTTTACTTCTCTTCATACGACTTGTCACCACGTTCTTCCTCTTTAGTGCTTTTCTCTCTTAGATGAAGCCGTGTTAGAGTGAGGGTGGAGGAACGGCGCTCTAATGCATTCAGAGGAGGTTGGTTGTGAAGTCTGGTTCCCCCCATGCTCTTCCTCCGAGGCTGGTCTATTGATTGTTGTGTGCGTTTCTGCTTCCTGAGATCCCCGTCAAGCCTTGTTATACCAGCAGCGTTCCTTTGCCTCCCTTTGGCAGGTAACTACAGCGGTGCAGTCTCGGATTTTAACAGTTCCTGAGCTTCATCTGACACGTTCAGGCTTTTTTCTCAGTATTAGTCTTCATTACATTTGGTCCTGAATGGGCATTACTTTGTAGTTTTGACACACTGCTTGCCAATTAAAATGTAAAACTAAATTTCTTCTTAATTTCTGTCAACAAAATTTTAATTTTTGTAGGTGCTGGTTTTCACGGTGTTTCCTCTGCTACTAAGGCGCTCTCGAATTCCTAAATAAAGCTTAGTGAATGTCTTTAATCGCCAGAATCTAAGCATGGACAGAGCAAATTTCAGCAAGCACCTTTAATATTAAAGACTGAGTAAACACAGTTTTTACATGACTTTTATTTATTAAGGGAAATGAGTTATCCAAACCTACCTGGCCCTATGTGAAAAGTAACTGTCTCCCTGGAAAACTGAGTAGAGTTTCACAAGCTGATCATCAATACGTGATTACTGCCAGACCCGCTGAATTGAGAAATCAGTGTAGTTGGCTAAAATATCTCAAAAACATCCACCAATCAACAGAAAAAGCTGGGAAACAAACGTTTTCACTTCTATGAGTTACAAAAATATCACAAAGTCATGTCGAAAGCTGGGAGCCAATGGAGAAAACCTGGAGTAGTGGTAAACTTTCCCAGGAGTCTTTCCCAAAATTACTCCAAGAGCACATCAACAACTCATCCAGGAGGGAACAAAACCCCAAACAACATTTAAAGAACTGCAGCTCTCACTTGTCCCAGTTAAAGTCCACAGCAGGTGAAAACCACTGCTGACCAAAAAGTCCGTTCTTTTTATATACATGTAGCACCAAATCACAACAACCATCACCTCAACAACACGACAATAACAGAAAGAAAACCCCAACAGTCAGCCTGAGCGACAGTGGGAAGGAAAAACTCCCCACAAGGCAAATGAATGTGACGCTGTATCTAAACATAATAAAGACTATGCAAAGCGAGATATCTGCTTGTGATAGAGCAGCTTATTGAGTGACAGTATATGAGCGAACCAAAGAGTGACTGGAAAGCCTTTAGGGTGCCGACAGCCGACTTTTCCTTCCCATGTTTTCCTGAACACGTTCACGGCAGTCACACGACTAACTGGGTAGCGCATGTTTGGCTGTTTTGTTCCCGCTGCACACTGGATAGCCTTAAAACTTTGTGGGGAGCTTCTGAAAAGTTGATCCGAGTAAATATTTTATGTAGGCCATTTTTGTGTTTGATTACCCAGCTTGCTGATGTGTATTGCAGCCCTGGGAGCACGGGGAGGACAAACTCGACCCACCGTTTGCCACTCATTTGATGCACTCATCCATACAAGCTCCCTCCTTCACTTTCTCTCGCTCTTTGCTCTGCCCATTAACTTCAATTAATGTGATGGTTCATCAGCGGTGAAGGACTCTGTCACGGGGATGTACCCCACTACTTATCTGATTACTCTTAATGGGAGAAAATACGATAAACAAAGTCAATTATCCCTGACCTATTTCCAGTGGTGGGGACATGAGATTATTATTCATGTCATCTCTGACGTATGAATATGAAGAGGTCTAATTACCTTGGTGTCACATTATGGATGGACAGGGTATGTAAATATATTCCGTATTCATGGTGATGAACCTCTCTGTTTTGTAAAGGCCAGAAAGGGAGTGAGCGATACTGGAGATGAACACCCCCTGTTGTGTCCTCGGTGGCCATCAATTCTTCACCGAGAGCGGCCTTCGTCCGCCTGTATTGATGATAGGAGTGCCGGCACCACGGAGTCCTCCAGCAACCACACAAATGATGAAGACGGATGGATATAGATTTCATTAAATCTGGACCTGACTACATGAAGATTGAAGGAGGTAATTGAAGACAAAGGCACGCTATGTTTACCAATCCAGCTTCTTATCATCTAAATCCCACTTTTAAGCATTTCGCACACATGCGTTACAACAGCTGAGCCTGTAACGGCATGTAATTTTTGCTTTTTCTTCTTTATATTAAACACATAATTCCTCTTCAAATCAGTTCTGGTGGTTGGTTCAGTCGTCTCGTTTACCTTAACACTGTTTAACTGTAGGAGACGCGTTTACCAGCTTAGATTACACAGGTTACACATTTCTGAACATTGCTATCATCAAGAAGTAGGATTTAAAATGAACGTGTCTGCATGTCTGCTGGTTGCTCACAGATTTTAAGGTGAGGACATGCCGCGTGTTTCCAGCTCGTTCCGTTGCCTTGAAGTTGACAAAAGAAATAACACAGTCACCATGTGGAGTTAGGACTAAGGCCTTAACGAATAAGCTATTTTTTTAGAAACTAAAAGATGTAACTTTACACAAAGCCTTGGGGTTTTCAATTAATCTATTAAAAGGGTTCAAATGAAGTTAATCCAAACTCTGCGCCTGACCTTACACAATGACTGAAGACGTTACAAACATAAAGTGCCAGTATAGATGCTTCAATATAAAATGTTATAGAAAATAGGTGAAACTAAGACATACGATATAATAAATAAACTCCATATAGTCCTCTTTTTAATTTATTTTTGCTCAGTATGAAGACGATTTAAATATTGTGCAGTATAAGGTGACTTTTATGTAGTGCTCCTCAGCATGGCCTGTCTATGGAATAGCATGGGCTCCCTCTGTTGGCCAGTTGCCGGCTTGTACTCTAGCTTTGATAGAGGTGATATGGGGCCAGTGTGACTGTCAGCGGAGATAAAAGGAGGTTCAGGAGTGTTTGGGCCACTGCTCCTGTTTCATCTCATAAAGGGAAACAAAAACTGAAGAAATTCACTTGAATTAGCCGTTGCTGAGAATGAGTGTCTGCTGCTCTGAGTCCTGTGCTTCCTTACATTGAGCTGTTGACTGCTCATGTTCAAACCTTTATGCTTCTTTATGTGCCTTTCTTTCCCGTTTCTCTTCTCTAACTCACAGCCCTCTCCACTTTTCCCGTTTGTGTGTGTGCACGCATGTACATGTGAGAGAGAGTGTGTACATTTCTCTGAATACACTGGCGCTTGTGTCTCGGAGAGTTCACTGACTCTAAAGGATCGATGAAGGGAGGAGATTCAGAGCCAATTATTTTCAGCTTAATGGTCCCTAGGGTGTAGGGGTGAGCAACAACAAAACGCCTTCAAGAGACATCAATTCTGGACAAGCCAGATCCTCCATCTCTGCACTGCCACAGTGTGGGCATCAACTCCCAGCTCTCAGGAGGAGAGGGAAGTGCACGTACACTGAGAAACACGTGCACGGCAACAACAGCTGGAATGTGTAGACTCCATGTGACACACTAAACCAGCTTGATGGCAGACAGGTAAAGGAAAAGAAATCTGCTCAAAGCCGGAGGAAAGGGAAAAGGAAGCCAGTCCACTTCTTATCCATCCTTGGTTAGGCTTCCATCTTGTTTTAGACACTTGCTAGATAAGCAAACATTACTGCAATGAAAACCTACATGAACCCAGACTGGCTGCCAGTGACCCAGTGGATGTTTACAGGTTCAAAAGTGATTGTTTTGTTGTCTTTTTCTCACTGTGCAAAGCAGTCATGGAGACTATTTGGCCGTGCATGGCCGCTTAGCACTTGACTGTTTCTCAGTTACGTCATTATGTCATTGATTTCATTAATGTCGTGATCTGGAGTTCTTGTTTTACCCTCAGTTGAAGGTGGGCAGGCCCTAGGCTCTGCCTGCTTGTGGAGCCTTCTGGTGTCCCGCCCTTCACACCTGAAGCGACCAGTATTTAAGGACCAACTCAAGCTTCTACTCTCTGCCAAACTGTCATATATTGGCTACAATAATCAGGCTCTTTCACGAGTCTTGTGGTCCCTGGTGCTAGCATCCTTGCTCAGATGACATCTCTCATCGGCTGAAGGGCTCATATTGCCAGACTGAGACCGTTTCCTCTGGTCTGCATTCTCCAGCCCAGAGGAAAGGTTTTGGAAAAGCTTTGATAAATACTTATAGTTACAGTCACGTGCCTGTCCACCCTGCACTGTGCAATCATAACCAGTTGATTCCAGTCAGAATCCACTCAGCTCCTGCAATATCCAAATAAGAATCCAGTTCACTCTGCACATTAAGTTTTCCTTTCATTAAGTCACACACACTAACTCCTTTCTCCTGTCTGGCAGAAGTGGCCTCTGGTGGTGCTCCTCTGTCCCCCACCTAATTCCTCTTTGCTAATCTCTGTGTGAACCTGGCGATAAACCATTTCAACTTCATGCTGTTGTTTTGGGTCGTTCAAGAATCCTCCATCACGAGTGCCGTGTTTGGCTTTGACAGTAATTTGTAAACCAAATTATTTGAACTACCTTAGTGTTTCCTTCACATGCTGTTGGAAAAACACCAAAATAATTTGGAGATATTTCCCCTGAGTTATGTGGAGGCCAGTTTTAAGACCAAACAATGCATTGTTTAATTAGCACATGCTTTAGCCATGATGATATTTGCATTTCACTCGCTGGGCCCATGTCCTCATTTTAGGTTTGGCAGCGTTTTAGTAGGTAAAGGTGATGCTTGGACATGAATTGAGCTGCGGTTTGGGGAAGGCCTCGAAGGGGACTGGCGACGGCTCCCAGGCCTGGCAGATCCCCGTGCACTAAATAGGAGTGAAGAAGTTAAAGAATTGAGAACAAAGAGGAAGGGTGGGGCACGTTAACAAGAATGAACAGCTTGCACAACTGAGGGAACCTATATATTTCACAAGCATTTCTTGCTTACTTAAAAAAAAAAGATTTTTAAATATAAAACACTGCCTATTATAATATCTACATCAGTAAGGACAGCACTTTCTTTGTCACATCCCAAAGCTGATATTATATGCTTAACATGTCACTTCACCTACTACTGAATTACCTTCAATTAAACATATTATTAGAGACACATTATTTTAGGTAACAATGGAGCGACCTGAAAAATGAAGGCAGTGCACGAGTGCCACAAAAGATGGTTCCTCTTGGGGCCACATAATCTCCCATGTTCATATATATTAAGAGCTTTAAAAGAAACATTTATAGCCTGGCACAAAAAACTGTTCTGCCCTTTAAAGATAGTTTCCCCTGTCAGATCAATTCTGAGTTGAGTGATTTTTTTTATATAGATATATATAATATATCATATATTTTTTATAACATACCAGCATATCTCTTCCACGTGGATGAAGTATGTTGTTGATGATGTTGTTGGTGTGTTGAGGCGCGTACTTCCCGAGTGAGAAAAGAAAAGAAAAACTCTCTTTAGAAACTTCCAGCAGAACCAGACTTGGGGAGGAGCCGCCATGTGATCTGCAGCGACTAGTTGTGGGTGAGGTGAGGAAGACAGGACAGAGACACGCTGTGGAAAAGAACCAGAGATTAATAATAACTAATAATTAAATGCAAAGTGGCGTATAAACACATGGGTGAGTGAAACAGCTGATAGAAGAAACACTCAAACACACTCAGTGCATCAGGTGAATCCCCCAGCAGCCAAGACCTATTGCAGTGTATCTAAGGGAGGATTCAGGCTCACCTAATTCAGCCATAACTATGTGCTTTATTAAAAAGGAAAGTTTTAAGTTCAGTTGTAAAAATAGAGAGGGTGTCTGTCTCCCGAATCCAAACTGGGAGTTGGTTCCACATTAGAGGGGCCTGAAAGCTGAAGGCTAGGATATTTAAAAGTAGAATGGGAGGCAGCTCCCATTCTACTTTTAAATGTCCTAGAAACCACAAGACTGCAGTCTGAGAGCAAAGTGCTCTGTTGGGGTGATATGGTACTAGTATGGTGATAATATGGCATATTTCTCCTATACTGGCTTCCCTTCATTGGCTTCCTGTTAAACCAAGAATTTAAGGTCTTAAATAATCAGGCCCCATCTCATCTTAATGACCTCATAATACCATGTGACCCTATTAGAGCACTTCGCTCTATTCGCTCAATGTTAATACTGCATTGCACTGGGTTATGATTTTGCCCATGTAGTGTTTGCATACTTATGAAAACTATCCACTTGGTCCGCTGCTAAATGCACATTATAGTTGAGTTCACTAAATGGTATATTAATAAGCAATGTGAGATTTAGATGCTAAGGCTAATCTGGTAATTGTGATGCGCCATGTGACGATTAGCTTGTTCAATATAGTGTTTGTCGAATACCTTTGTGTGTAAAGAGCGGCCTTTCTTGGCACTATTCCACTGCTAAAAGTTGTTTTTCGGCCAGTTTACATGTTGCTTAATCCAGTTTTTTGATTTTCCACATCCCAGTCAACCTTGAAAACTTCTTGGCCAAACTCTAAGCTCTCTACCAGTTGCAGCAGATGGCCATCCCGGAGTCTGGTTCTTCCCTCCCACTGTTGCCAAAGAGACAGAGATGACCTGATTGTTGGGGTTGTCTTTGTTTTCTCTGTATTATTGTGGGGTATTTAACTTACAACAAAATCACCTTGAGGCAACCGTTGGCATGATATGGCACTATATAAATAAAATTGAATTGAATTCACATGTTCCAGTTCTGTCTCATTTAGTCCATCAATCTATCAACAGAATAAAAGCATGTGATCAGTAACTCCTGAATGTCTCGTACTGTCATTTGTCCAGGGCATCATTTTACTTCTTGTTTCTTAAAAAAGTTTTATCCAGCACAAAGAAAGTCTCTTAATGTGACATTTTCCAATAATGCTTGGTAGCACAAAGTTTACATTAAACACGTATCTTAAATCTTTTCACAAAGACTGACAAACAATGCAAACTGAAAACATCCATCAGCTTTCCAGCAAACCACTTGGAAGATGTATTACGTTCACCTTATGCAGACTGCTTATTGACTGCTGCTGCTACTGCAAAACTAAATAAAGATTAAACTGAACTGAAACCACGTTTATGCATTTTGACAGTTTTTCTGTTGTAAGATTTGTCTGCATCAGGCAGGTGTGTAGGTGGTAAATGGGCCGTAACACCAAACAGCTCTGAGCTGGTGGATGTTTCATATTAAAGCTCCTCAACATTCACGTGTTTTATTTTACGTTATTGTATATGCAGTGTGATTCTGGTTTGTGCTGTTTCATTAAACTCTTCCTATAACTGGAAAGATTTAAGGTGTATTTAAAGTATAGATCTGTTATTCATGTTTTTAGCACATAAAATAAATTATAGTTACATAATGGAAACTGCATTAGAAGAAGATATTACCCTGTCACTAAAACATAAATGCTGACTTTTTTGTTCCCGATTTGACAAAAGACTAGAGATGGCACCATACCACTTTTTTATGTCCGATACCGATATCATAAATTTGGATATCTGCCGATACCGATATGAATCCGATATAGTGTTTTTTAATCAACAAAACTGTTTTTTTAAATATCTTGCTGCATTTTGTATAAGTTCATACTCAAGTTTAAAACAACTACTACACTAAAGCTATTCTGTTATACCTGTATGCAAAAAAAATGTTTCATAGTTCAGCAATACTGATCAATCTAATAAACTTAAACCTACACCATCCTCCCTATTCTGGTATTTTAAAGAGTACTTAGCGTAAATATTAAGCAACCTAACTAATAGGGTTCCAACTCCCAGCAACAACAAAAATAAATAAATAAAAAATAGGGAACCACCCCTCACGCTCCACCTCATGATGCTTAATCGACGTAATCAACCTTAATTTGATGCAGTGTGAAAAAAAAATGCACAGAAATCAATTATTTTTCAAGAAATATTAAATAGATTCAACATCTTTCTTCAACAAAATTGCAGACTGCACAGATGGTACCTTCCCAAAGGAAAAAGTACTATAGCTTACTAGGGTATATTAGACTTAATAGTTACTATATACAGTAATTGACTTCTATTCCTTTTACATCAAATTAAAACTTTGGGTGTCAGATAATTATTTATTAAAAGCTCGACATTTTAAATGAGAATAAGAAAGAAAAGTATGTCTTTGTGCCCCCTTTTCCCTGTTAATGCCCTATCGGCCCCCCTGGCTAAACTTTGCTAGATCCGCCCCTGCACAGTTACCAGCCGTCAGCTGTAGAAAAAGATCCTGGTGTAGAAAGTAATATTAAATACATTCTAACAACAGCTGATCAAGCTTAAACGTGCTGCTGTTGTTCAGCCGCTGGTTTCCTCTTTCTGGTGCAAAGTGGGCCAAAAGCAAACAAGAGAGAAAAGCCGATCAGCTGATCATTGTTCAGTTTCATGATTGAAGTAGCAGCAAGAAGAGGCAGTCGCTTGTTAAGCTTAACGCAGGAATGCTTTACAAACATTCAGAGATGGACTTACACACTTGCTTTACTTCTCTCGGGATAACTTTGTCGGAGATGAAATGCCGGGTTGCTAGCGAAGCTCCACATGCTATCCAGACCACCGACAGGTCCCGCATGCCACAGCCGCTCTATCACGTGATGCATACTGCTCCGACGTGCTAACGTTCTGAGGTGAGTTACGGCGTGTTGCAAGTTTTGTGAGGTGCTTTCGTGATATTTAATGGATCGGATTACATTTTTTATTTTTCTCCGATATCCGATCCAGTAATTTAGGTCAGTATCGGACCGATACCGATACGTAATATCGGATCGGTCCATCTCTACAAAAGACACTGTCAAAGTTCATGTATGCTCACACATGTAAAGTGACTTGAACTGAGAGCAAACCTCTCTCACGTCTTCTTTTGAAGGCTTGGAAATGTAAGAAATCATAAACAGTCACTGTCAAAACAGGTTGACAGGAAACGTGATCCCCCCAAAATAAAGGAGCACGTTTTCATGTACTGTAACACATTGATGAAGAATAACAGCATCAAGAGAAAGTCTTTGTTAAATCTGTGAATCTCCCTGCATACATCCGCTCCGTCTGCATTTTTACCTCCATCGTTTGATTGGAGTAAAAACACCGTTGTGTCTTCTGATAATTATCTTAAAAGACTGGAGAGGTGAGGGACCCGCTGGGCTCGGAACCATCTCCTTTCCCAGGTTGCAGAGCAGTGGGACGCCTGGTTGTTTAAAGCAATCCCACTGGGTGTCTCTGAGGCAGCTTTCAATGAGGCGCCACCGGCGACACTTTCCCCTTCCAGCTTAGTGCTCATCAACTATTTAGATATGCACTTAACGCTCCTGGGGAAGCTAACATCGAGCTGCTGGCGGGCAGAGGGAGAGGAAACACTTGTCAAAATAATGGCCAGGGGATGAGAAAAGAGGAGTTCTTTGGTGGACCATGCAAGGCCAAAACAAAGCAAAACTATACTGAGGTGGCTGGGGTTTTTTGCACAAGAGCGGCGAGAAGAATAAAGGGTGGTTTTAATCCAAGAGTGCCCCTGCACCCCCACCCCCTCCAGTTCTGCCTGTGAGTCCCCAGGCACAGAGCCATGAGGACTTCTTCCTCTTCCATCCTTCGCGTGTACAGACACATCCCTCTCTCTTACCCAGGCTCCCCCACATCCTGTGCTCCGACACCCTTACTAGCCTTCCACCACCACCACCACCGCACACCTCCAACACCAACTCTCCCCTCCTCCTCTTCCATCTCCATTGCATCCCCAGACTCCCACAAGCAACTCCATGAGAGGTCGCATGATGAATGAGCAGACAGTCAGCAGGACCTCTGTGTGTGTGTGTGTGTGTGTGTGTGTGTGTGTGTGTGTGTGTGTGTGTGTGTGTGTGAGAGAGAGAGAGAGAGAGAGAGAGAAAGGGGGAGTCTGCATGTGTGTGTGTTGGTCAGAGAGTGATGACCACAACTGCCAGAGTGATCACAGTGGGATTCATTATGGCGACAGACAGGGCCGCCTCTAAAAATCTGACCGAGTGTGTGCGTGTGTTTGTGCACGCGTGCCAGTGTGTGTGTCTTGACAGGCCCTCCACTAAAATGGCGTCTGAGGATTACACAATGACTGGGAAGGAATAAACAGCCTTGTGTGCGTGCGTGTGTGTGTGTGTAGGTTTGATAAATTATTTACATCAATGAGAAAGCAGCGTCGACACTGTTTATGCCTGCACCTGCTCTTCTCAGTGCTTAAAAGATGATTTATGTGTTATGGTCACATCGGATTTCGGCAACTATTGGTCTGCCGTCTTTTGGGACATAAAGCGGTGGTTACAAAGTGCCGCAGGCTTGTTTGGGAGGCGGCACAGTGAGAGAAGAGCAGCATCATATAACTGGACCATACAAACTCCTGTCCAGAGAGCTGTTACAGCAGTTTGTTTGCGCTTACACTCAAATGAGTTATGGAGGGAGGGAAGGCTGGCAATGCTCTCCATGAATCTTGTAGTGTAAGAAGCTATCATCAGGATAGGTTGACACCACCTAAGATCCTCACTATTGCTTAGGAAAAGATAAAACAAGGCATCGCCGTGTGATGTCTCAGCTAATGGGGTTAATTAATGGGTATAAAACATGTTTCAGAAGTAACACAGGAAAAGATTCATGAGGAGTAACATCTGACATGACAATTGTTACTGTACTCAAGTAACAAAGATTAAAGTTGATACTGATTTAAACTATTTTTTAAAAAATGGGCACAATTCTGTAGTAAAATGATAAATGGTCTTTTTTAGTGAAAGCTGCACACTTCAGCCGGACAATGTCAGGTAAAGTTTTTCCAACAGCGTGGCTTCATACAACTACACTGCCCTCATTTCAAACGATATGACTGGGAGAACAGGGGAACAACAGAAAACCATTAGTTTACTCAGGTAACATACACTTAGTGCGTGTTGTTAAAAGATGATGAAACACAGTGATAAACATACTCCTGTCAACTTTTTTTAAAATGTGTTACTGGCATCAAGCTCTGAATGAGTAAACATGTCTGGAGGAAGAGTCGCAGTTTTCAGATTGAACAGTCATTATTTTGTCTTTGTTCTGTTTCAAAATCTTGTTTTTATTTTGGAATTTGTTTTCGCTGAATGTTTCACCCGTGTTCATACGTCAAATTACAAAACAAAGTGTGCTTGATGTGTTCTCTGCCGCTATAAACCTGACCTGACATAAAACAAGTAAAACAACAGGCTTGGATGTAGATTTGTGTCTTATTGTAAGGGAGGAATAAAAAATGTAATTAAAATTAAAATTAAATGTTCTGTTCTGAAGCATTGAAAATGTGTTTTGGATAAATCATGTCACTGATTTATACCAGCAGAGCTGCACTTCTTAGTGAGCACTGTCAGTGCCATGTACTGAATAACTGTTAACCCCCTCAATGGAATAATTTCACCTGCTGTAATTAGTGAACATAAATTCTGACAACTAAAAGTAGAAAGAAGTCATATGTACCTATTTTATAATAAAAAGGTTTTGCTACCCAGGCTGCTTGTTGTAAATGGAAAGACGCAGAAAGCTAATAATAAACAAGCAGCATAAAAAATAATAAAAACTGTCAATGGTAAACAATGTTTGTAAACTTGACCATATACTTTTACATTGAAAAAAGTTTTTATTCACTTTTAAAATGCATGTCCAAATTTTTAACTTTAACCTCCTAGGACCTGCGTCCACATATGTGGACATCACATTTTGGGTTATTTAGACCAAAATACTCCATTTTGCTCTACAAGGGCCTGATATCCACTTACGAGGACATTATCCTGCTACCGTTCTATCAAAATCTTAAACAAATATCCTCATATGTGGCTCTTATTTTTCTTAAAAGCAAAAATAAGGTAAAAAAAAAATAAATCTGGTAATTCTTTGTTTTTAAATTCATCGGGCCCCAATATGCCCAAATATCAAAGAGAAAGTAAAAATGCTGCTGTGGAAGAGTTCGGGTCTTAGGAGGTTAAATTGTAAATCTAACGATTTGTGTATTATATTAACAACTGCCTGTAAGTAAATGTGGTATATGGTCACCGTGTGATACAGCAGGGTCTGCAAGCGTTACATGTCATAAAATCTGTAGAAAGTTTTCAGTTTAAAATTTGCTCAGTATAATAATATCAAATTATAATAAAGGCCAAACTTTTAAAGATTATTCTAGTTGATTCTTTAAGATTCGGTGTGAGATGAATACTGAACGAACAAAATCCTTCTTTTCTGTTTGTCTTCATATCCACGCTTTACATGCTCTCTTACTTGAACTTTTACCAACATCATTGCACATCTTACATTAATTTGCCTCCAAAGTTGCACCAACATTGCTCCACTGTAGCAAGCAGAATGTGATACTGCACTCGTCTGGAGCGTCTTAGCTTCACATTGCATCATTTTCCCTGTAGTAGCTCCCAACATGTCCCAGATATCAGTCTCCTGCTGCAGACAGGGGTGTCACAGCCAGATTTACATACAGCCCCAACAACACAGACACCCAGCGGTACCACAATGCCACACACCAGTTCAATATTTCATAGCCCTATGAAATATGCCTGAATATGTGCTCGGCATCTGCCATCTTTGGGGCTTTGCAGCCCCCAGGAGGCCTGTTTGATCTGTAATTGGGAAGTGTGCTGAATTAATCAGCAGTTTATCCGCTTTTTAATTGAAATAACACTTTCAAAAAACACAGATAACACAGCACCACTGATCCTCCTCATATTGTCTTTCGCCTATTGTCAATTTTCATCTGTGTATTCACGAATGGTCCGTTGAGATTCAAGGGAAATAACAGTGTTGGGAATCAGAAAAAAGCTAATAAAGACAGAAATATCTTCACTGTGCAGACAAAACAGCGTTCCATGGAGATTTCCTCTGATGTTTCGATTTTTTTTTCCACTGTTGTGTTGTTTGGTGGGCCGCTTGTTGATTTTTCATCCTAATGCTCTTCAGTTAAATAGCAACAGTCAAATAATAGTGGATTATATAATCCATAAAGCATAGTTTGCATTTTGCTTAGTGATGCCTGAGGCCATGAGCTTCTGTCATACGCGCTTGGCTTACAACCTTGTAGCATGTAGCATGCTAATGCTGTTTGCAAGATGCCATAGAAAGAATTATGCTGCTATATGAAAACGAGTGAACTCTCACAGATAGAGTAGTAGAGCTGTGGGCATTCAGAAACAGCTTCCCTTTAAGTATGTTTTTATATATTTCCTAAATTATTTTATTAGCTTTGGTGTCTGCAACTCTAAAACAGAATTCAAAGTTGCCTCCCTTCCACTACAGCATAGGTGTCAAACTCTGGCCCGCGGGCCAAATTTGGCCCGCAGCCTAATTACATTTGGCCCGCGAAGCCATACCAAATTACTATTAGAGCTGGCCTACTGGTATTATACAGCTAATATATATATTGTTTAGTATTAAGCTTTGCTTGTTCCATATTCATGTCACGGTCTGGCTGGCAGACCGTGGGGATGTGGGGAAAGGAGGACCCAAAACGCAGACTCTGCGATGCAAACAGTGCTCTTTATTTACAGTGAAAAGGCTGTAAAAACAATAACTCCCCGTTGCTCCCTCGAACCCCGTGTGCGTGCTTCCCTCCGATATCTGTGCTCGTGCTCCCCGCTGTTGTGTTTCCGCACCCCCGTGCGTGCTGCCTCTCCGGACCACTCCTCCTCCTGTAGGGAAACCAGAGACGCAGCCGTCAACACTAACCCTCGGCGGGCATATACGCACAGCACAGACCTACGCTAACACACACTGACTTGGTAAGATAACTCAATGATCCCGCGTCGGTGGGAGCTCCAAGACTCTCCTAAGTAGCTCCCCCGACGAGCCCTGATCAGCGGCAGGTGTGTGGCTTCGGGTGTGGCCAGTCCCTCCGCAGGGCCACACCCCTCAGGCCTGCAGGTGGCCGAGCTCCATCCTCCAGGCACACCCGCAGACATACACACCCATACCTCGCCTAAACATATGAGTGGGACACAGACTAACACAGCACAGAGAAACACACATATGTACACGCACAGAGAAGGAGAAACGACACCAAAAATACATAATAATAATACACAGGTCCATGACTGCCCAGGGATCCTGGGTCGCCCAGTCCCAGGACCCTGACAATTCAGTTTTTCAGCAAAACGTGTTTGAGTCCATAAGAAAAGATTAATTCTTATATCTGGAGGAATAAATATATTTCAGTAAATATTAATGTTAGCCCGCAACTTTGTTCCAGTTTTGAATTTTGGCCCACTGTGTATTTGAGTTTGACACCCCTGCACTACAGCAACACGAGCTGAACAAGGTAAATTTGAATGGTCTTAATCAGTCATATTAGCCTTTGAAAGACTGATGAGGTGATTCATTAGTTTTGCAACATCTGTGTCTAATGTAACTAAATTTCATGAATAACTATGGATAATAGTGAAAAAAAAAACAACAGAACAAAAACAACAGGACCAGAGGAAACCAGGTTTGTGTTCATTTCTATGCCAAATATTCTTTTTTGTGTGTGTGTGAGCAGCAATCTGCTCATCTCTGTCTTGCTTCTGGTTGGTTTCTTGGGTTTTTAAAAAAAACTGCATCTTTTCCAAAGCTCTCAGGAGTATATAAGTATTTTAATCTAAAGAACAGTTATGTCCTACTGGAGCAGTTCCTGTAGCTGAGACGTATATTGTGGTGTGGGCCACTTTGAGACTATTTGCTTCCAATTATTTGTAAGAAAAACGCAGCAATCACAGAGGTAAGTCAGCACGACAGACTTCTATATTAATATGCTCATCAGCTATAAGAAATAACAAAGGATAGTGTTAAGATCTGAAATTACAGCCATGGCTGCCTTAATCGACAGTGTGGGGACAAAGCAGGGCTGCTAGCGCCTCCACGTCACGTAACTGGACCACTTCAGCACAATTTTTATGAAATTATTTCACAATTAATATACCCAACTATGACACATAGACAGTCCAAAAATTCTATCCTTCAGTTCTGGTCAATGACATTCTTGTATTTTATTTGTATGTCACTATAACAGGTGTCTGTATCTGTGCATATAGAGATGATGGGTGCAGGTTGCTAATCAAACTTTCTAGAATAAAATCATTACTTGGCACTCTACCCTCTCAACAAGTTTCAAGAAGAGGAAAAATGTCAGATGTGATTCAAAAATGTCGTTTTACATTCTGATTATTCAGGATTTTAGTTAATGATAATTGTTTGTTAAATCCTTGGCTATACCAGCTTTAATGGCTTTATTATTGCAGAACAGTCTCAGTGCTGCATAGCTCAGGGTTGAGATCTGAGTATCCATATGCTGTCACTACAGTACAAAAATGGTTTCTCTCAGCTGCCTGTAATGTAGCTATATTTATACTGCTTGAAAAAAACGTGGAAGTGTCTCCAAGCATCCCCCCGACAGCAGCCATATGTGATATAATAAATTGTTGCAGTGTAGATCAATGTCTGTGGGAAGAGGTGAGGGAGGAAGGGAGCAAGTCTCATTGTTCCTGCTCTCTATATTTTTGCTCTTAAGGAAGATCCTCCGCTGCCTACATGACGGATTGCGACCATTCTGGAGTGGCCGTTTGGTACTTGGCATCAAGGTGGACTGGGAGCCCGGGGCCGTCAGGTCTGAGACGGCGGCTGTCCCCAGCGCTCTTCAGACTCATCCCCAAGGGTCTCTGTACTGCCTGCATCGAAAGGAGACACCATAAATCAGCCCATCTGGGGGGCTGTGTTCTGCCTCACCATCCATCTCAGCCCCTGGTCCCCACTGGGGAAAATGGGGCAAGAGGGGTTGCAAGGCAGAGGGTATATGGGGTTCACATACCTGGGGAAATGTAGGAGTAGCTACAGGGAGGCAGGGCAGGGGTCTCTACCAACCCAATGAACCAGTAACCTAGCAGGCAGGAGACAGTGTGAAAAAAACAACCAGAGGAAAGGCCACACCAAGAGTCAAGAGCAGGTAGTGGACTGAAACACTGCGTATGTACCGTGCATCAGATGTTAAAGGATCGCTCCATCTTTTGGCCATTGTTCCATTCAGCAATAAAACTGGCGAGATCTGTGAAAATAAAACAGCAGCTAATTAATAACTCTATAACTACCAGCCACACTAACTGAACTCTAGTTAGGCATTAAATTTAAACATGTAAGTTAGTTAAGCTAAGGACTGAACCACATTTATTCATAGTAATCATTGACAGTGGTAGTAGAGCCTGTTTTATTCATCTCTTTAATCAATGATAATCACTACTACATTAAATCTCTCATTGTTTTAAGTTATATGATTTGTCCAATCACCTGAAAAGTTTTTTTAAGTGCCAAACATGCAAAACTGTTTCCACCAAAGGTCACCAAACCTTCCTTGATGTTCCCTGGAGAGTGTCCAACAGCGGGTGTTTGTTTGTGATGCACACTGACAGCTCAGTCTGCATATAAATAAGTGTCTGGCTGATCCCATTAGCCAATTCTAGATCCTTCGGTTCCCATTATAAAACGCATAACCCTCATGAGGTAACCAATAATATGAACAGTGTGGCTGTTCTCCCAGTTATTAAAAGTTTAACTTCGAGCATCAATTAAAAGGAGGATTTACAAGCTTTACCAGCATTAAACCTCAGATGGGCAAAGACATCTGCAACGCCATCATTTGGGAGGAAGCAGACCTGTCACACGATGAGAAGAGAAAACACACACAAGGTTAGTTATTAATGTGTCACATGGTTGGGAGCACTTACAGTCAACAAGTCCTGATCCTAAGCTTAACGTGCACGCTGAAGTCCTAATCAGCCTCTGAAGTGTTCAAATATTTGGTGTCCTGAATGCTGAGGCCATCGGATCTTAAAAGCTTAAAAACGTGCTACAGATGAATGATAGTCACTTACTACATGCACTAACTAGCCACAAGATTTCATTTGAGGAGTTTTGCAGAAATTTTGCACCGACGGTTTAGAAATTACAGCCCTTGTTTTACAAACTCCCCGATTTTTAGAGGCTCAAAATTAATGGGACATCTAGCAGTGACACACTGTGTCATGGTCATGGTGAATGGCTGTTCTCTAGTTGTTTTGTGACAAATGAAGCAGACATAATATCTGAAGCTGATTCAGATTGTTGAATCTGTATCTTATTACTTTTCACTGTCATTTTAAATATGAGGTCCGAAGAAATCTATCATTAGCCTGAAAAAGAACTTTGTAGTGAGAGCTGTTTCACTGCTGCACTGCAAAGATTACTCAGGATCGGCTTTGAGCAAAAAGACAAAGGATGAAAGCAAACTCAGTGAATCTCGATGTGGTCGAACACCAGCAGGATGCTCCAGAACAGGCTGCCGAAGAACTTCTACCTCGCAACAAACAGGGCCATCACACATCAGCATCTGACACATCTGCACAGTATGTATTTGTACATAAGGAAGCTATAGTTAACCAACAGTTTATTAGCATTTGTAAAAATCTCTCCAGTTAAGCCAGATTGTTGTTTTGAACCTAAATCTGTGCCAAGCTGCAGCAACCAATGCTTACCCTGAATAAATGATAAAAACACAACTAAATAAAATGTTATGTTACAACTCTAAGACCACTGTTGCTGCTTGTTACTGGGGTCTGAGAGGGTGGGAGTCAGACCATGGGCGCATATCAAAGGGTAACAAGAAGAAGCTGAGACTGATTTTGATTGTGTGAGTGGGAATGTGTGTGTGTGTGTGTGTGTGTGTGTGTGTGTGTGTGTGTGTGTGTGTGTGTGCGTGTGTGTGTGTGTGTGTGTGTGAAAGAGACAGAGAGAAAAGCATTCATGTCTACGTATCAATGTATGTGTGTGTGTGCCTGTGGCAGTAGCAGGGGTCGAGGCGAGAAGCCTTTCACTCCATATCTTCAAACAGCGGCACGGTTCTGTACAGCAGGACCCTGTAGACGGTGGCAGTGCCGGGGGCTGCCGGGGTGGCTGAGAGGAGTCACACCGCTTCAAAGAAACAAGATACAACTGCAGGGCAGAGCATCCGATCCAAGCACGCGCCTTCACCCTCCAACCAACCACAGCAAGGATGGTAGAGGTAAGGGTGGTGGGGTGACTTCTCTATTCACTGCTGCCTTACTCTCTCTCCAGTGCAAACAAGAGAGAAGGAGTGAAGAGGCTACAATTACAGCCTGTCATGCAGCTTAAACACCCTGCTCCATCTCTCTCAATCTCTCCTCCTGGGAGTGGAGCAGCAGAAAATTTGCCAAAAGCTACAGAATAAACTAGAAAAGATACATTAAAAAAGAAGAAGAAGTGTTCACACGGCATGAAAAAGTTCACATTGTGACGTGACCACTTTAAATCTTCAAAGCAGTGGTATTTGAAGCAGCAGTCCTGGTAACAATAGTTCTAGCTGAGTTTGGAATGGTCTATAGCAGAGGTTACAAATAAGAGTGTTATGAGTGATTGTAATAAAGGTGATCATCAAACAGCAATAGCACTGGAAGCTAAAGCAGTAGAAACACTGACGGTCATCCAAGGACTACGGGGCTATTTCCAGCTATCAATATGTGAACATGGTGGATTTAGCCATCTAGTTTTTCTCTAGTCCCTGAATGGTTGATGCCATTTATCCGGTCGTTCAGTCTGACGTCACTAGCCGTGTCTGGGCCTAAACTCCGCTGCAGGTCCATATATCAAATGATCACTATGGCATTACTGAGAGTTGAAAAACAGTCTAAAGTCTTTCATCTTTAATAAAATGATCAGCGTTCTGCTCTACCAGGTGTAACAATTGAGTTTAACATCCAGGCATCCATGAAAACGGAATTTATGACATTTAACGGAGTTAGAAGTTAGCAGGAAGTTAGCTCGCTAGCTTCTATCTAAATACAATATAGCATGTCCTGACTGCGGGGTTTTGGAAACAAATTAAAACGTACAGCTCTGTTATCACTTCCAGCATAAATGAAGACAGAAAACTAAACAGCAGTGACGTTTGTAGGGTTACTGAAGTTGGGCTAGCTGGTATATAATGATGTGCTACGTGACCGCTAGCGACACAGCTATGTTAGCATAATATAAACAAGCTAACTTTTTTTCCACTCGATAAAAGTTAACGTGAGTGTTCTCGGTGGTCAGGAACAAATGTAATCGCATGGCAGGATGCTGTAAAAGGACCAAACTTCAGCCAGGAGAACAACTGAGATAATCCATCCACAATACGAGGTTAGTCATTCATATACTGCTGCATGGGCTGGGCTGTAGTTACATCCTAAGGTTTTAAAAACTGAGCTTAAATAAATGATTAGCGGTAATAAAAGCCGAGGGAGGTCAACAGTGATCACTGACTGTTTTAGGAGCTTTTTGAGATTAAATAGAAGAAAATACAAAACATTAAACATGTTAACAACACAAAAGCCATATTAAACGCAGACTACTTTAGATCACTAAACGACCGGATAGAATGACAACACAAATATGTAGAGAGGAAAAGCAACGCTTTGTAGATCCTCCAACAACAGCAACTGTCACAAGATTCATGAAGAATGAAACAAGTGAACTCCCTAAATGAGAACGATGCTTTAACACTGTAACTGACAGAAGAGACGTCTTTGGCCGTGTCCACACTGAGATCTTTTTCTCTCCGTTTTGTCCTTCTGTCCACAGTGAGACACTGTTTTTGGTGAAGGAAAACTGAGCTTTTTGAAAACGCTCTCCAAAGCGGATAAATTTGAAAGCGCTGTTTTTCGTGTTGCAGTGTGGACTGCAAAAATGGAGGCTTTGGAAAAATATTACGCATTTTAGTCCTATGATGCAGTCATGTGACCTATTCAACTAAGATGGCAAAACTTCATTGTACAGCAGTTCTTTTGTTTGCTCTCAATTGTGACAGCCTCATTAAAGATTAATACCAGTTTGTACATGCTGCAGTTGGCTCCAGATAAAACTCGGCACTTTTCCTCGACATTTCGCCGCAACGTTTCAAAAAGCCGGAAAGTAAACAAACGGCAGATGGAAATCAGGCAGATCGAATCGTCTTACTTTTCATGGATGTGCAGTACAGGAACGTAGTGTTTTCAGTGTGGATGAAAACGACTGACAACGATAGTGTGGACACGGAGCGTTTCAAATTTATCTGGATTAATGTAGACGTAGAGGTGTATATGACACATCAGTTCTAAGTTGTAAGTTATTGTTGTTGATGTGATTTCATTACATCAACTGCATGAAATGTCTTCACATATTGTACTTTTCGTGCATCTTTTAAATGTCATGCCATGGGCCTTCTTGATGCTACAAGGTACAAAATCAATGAGAAAAGCTAAAATAATGTATATGTGGCAAAATCACAAAAATAGGCAAGGGCAAAGCTATACGCTATATTATGCTATATTTTCATTCATTATGTCATCACTAATCATTACTAATATGACTGGACACTACTACAAAGAGATTTGCCTGAATCATAGAAGTTGTGGTCTTTTTCTGCACAATGTGGCAAAAGCCAGTTTTAAAGGGTTTTTTATGTAGTATCCACAGCAGCAGCAGCAGTGTTACCAGTCACAAGGAGTTCCACTGCAGTCACACTGCTTCAAAGTAAAAAGAGCCTTTTGCAGGCCAGAGCATCTGATCCTTGTGCGCACTTCCACCCTTCGATCACCGCGACAAGCAAAGAGGAGAGGGCGACTTGGCTTCTCGCTGCTGCCTAACACTCTGCAGTGCAAACAAGAAAGAAAAAGTGCAAAAGTTACCATTATAGCACGTCACACATCTTAAACACCCTGCTCGATCTCCCTCTAACTCTCCTCCTGGGAGTGGAGAACCAGAAAATGTGCCAAAAGCTACAGAATAAATAACAGAGCTGTAAGGAGGAGGGGGCTCTCTTCAAATGAATGCTAATTCTATTCACACCCACCATCCCCGCACCCCACCACCAACAACTTTGTTCACATATTGATGCGCACTGCAATCAACTTCAATGGCACGAGCCATCTTGTGGGAAGAGAGAGGTTGATCAAGCGAGGGAATGGGGGAGAGAGAGAGCGAGAAAGTCAGAAAAGAGGGGGAAAGTGAAATAGGGGTCCCAGATTATTTCTTCACTGGAGCCCAACCACTGCTTTCATTAGCCCCTCCATTAATTAGCCTCCTTGAGCTCATTTGCAAGTCAATGGCTGTGGCTCTAGGACCAGCAGCTTTGAGCCACAGCGCCCCTGTGATCTCTGGGTCCTCCAGCCCCTCCACCCCTCACACACTGGATGCAAGCCTTCCTGACAATTAGTACAAAAGAGATTCATGCTCCGTATAGCCAATACATTATTCATATTTTCTCCTCACTTAAATAAATCATAATGTTCTTGAGGGTTTTACTTAAACAACATGCTTTCTCTCCTTCTCTGTCTCCCAGCCACAGCCAACTCACTTAGCTAACACACAAATGAAATTGGTTTGCAATGACCTTGCCCCGTATTTGGGTCACTTCCTCAACAGTGCAAGACAATCAGACACCCCACCCCCCCAAGATCATCGTTATAGCTCATGGAAACGAGGACAGTTTGTCCACTAGTCTCCTCTGTCATCTGTAAAAGGACAGATCAGACTCTTTGCGTTTAACTTCTAAGAATTCCACCGTTTCAGATTCATCGAAACAGCCTCCCATTTTTATTATGCAAAATAGGTTTTGATGCTTCCAACTAATCAGCCCCTTTTTCCCCACCACAAACGCCCGAGTTGAAAGTCCTCCTGAGTTCTGAGCGCTCGCGCTGAAAGCAAGCCGAGGCTTCGTCTGGAGGATCGTGGGCCTCGACGCCTCTTATGTCCTCCACATTGATCTGTTAGCAGTGTTGTGCTGGACCAGTGCAGTCTGGACAGAGCAGAGAAGCTGTCTCAATGATTTAGCAGCCCTTTGTACTATTATTCATCTGACTGGAGGGAGTCAGTGTCCAGCTGAGGGCCTGCATCTTTTATGACCACTTGCACTCCATTCAGACAAAGGTACTTCCATAGAATACTTTTGAGACCCACAGCACATGTATATTGATGTACAGTATGTGGCTGCATATTGGTTTTGAACATCTTTATTTCATTGTGAAAAGGAGACGCTTTGCTATGATAACATGTGAATTTCTCGGGTTACCTTTAAATGGTCTGTCTTGTCTTCTCCCTACGTGGCAGTGCTATTATGAGACAGATGCTGTCATATTTCCCAGCACACTTGTCACATTAGCTAATCCATCGGCACCTGCCCGACCACTATCTCTTTTTGCAGCTAACTCGTTTGGAAAATTAACGCTGTTCAAGGAACAGAATCCATGTTCCCTCTCAGAATTTGCTCAGCCTCATTGTGGCTGTTATATTTTGTGCGTTACCCCAGCATCAGGAGATCTGAAGCTTCAGGTAGAGACAACTAGCCTGTCAGCGTAGTGCAGTTAGCCAGCTGACAATATGTTTATTAGTCAGCCCAAAGACAAGATAGGAAGGCTCTGAGGAGAGCGGATGCTCAGGTCCTTTTAACTCTACTCAGGCTACTGGACCAGCTGAAGTAATATATAAAGTTAAGCTTCAGTAAATGATGCAAACTGTCAGTATAAATGAGTGCAAATATAAAAATGAAAGTAATAAATTGAAAGGACTACTTCACATAAAAATACCTCAAAAAAACTCATCACTTCTACTTGGTCTCTTCAGAAAGGTTGTTCCAAAGCTTGGTGCTGCTGAGGGGAGGTGCACGGACGTAAGTGCACGGATCCCCACCTAAGAGGCTGAGGCTCATACTGGGTGAGCTTTTCTGTTATTTAGCTTGAAGGAAAACACAGAAATGGTTTCAAAGTGATCAGAAAATTGTTGTGATGTGATTTGCTAAAAAAAGGAATCCTGGCTTCTTGCCTAGTTGGAGACAAATACATTTTCATGTATACTAGAGAGAATGAGTTACAGCTGTCAAACTTGAATTACTTTGAATACTTTTTCTAACCCTAGAAAGAAGTTACAGAGGTTTCAGGTTTATCTTTCAGGAGAAAATCTTTTGCATCCCCTTCAGGCTGTCATATTTTTTATTCGGTTTTGCTTTTTTTTCCACTCACGATTTCATTTTCTTTTAAGTGTCTTTCAATTCAAACCACAATTCATGTTTAGGCACTGAAAAAATTATACTTGGTTAAGTTTTAGTAAAGATTTAATTCCACTGTTGAAACACTGGTAAGCCTTCATAAAAGCAGGCGTCGCTGCATAAAGACATCTTCATACTGGAGACACAGCAGCAGCTTCAACAAAACTTCTTTATTTTTCACCTTTGGAATCCAGGCTGGCCCTGTGAACCGCAGAGTTCCCAATAACCAGGATGAAGGTGGTCTGAGGGGGGAGGCCATGAGGACCTGAGAGGGGGGCTGAAACAGGTAAAAGGTGGTGCTGGGGGCTTCTTTAGAGAGCTAATTTCTAGATAGAAAAAGGGGAATACCAGTACTTTCACCCCCTCGATCCAATTAGTAGAAGATTCCTCCTTCTTCAGCATTTATTACACCTATTCAGTATTCGGGATGCTGCAATCAGTTTTCCATAACTAGGCTGCACAAAGAGCAAACGCTCCATTTGGTGTGATTTGTTGCCCCGCTTGACCACTTCTTTGTCTCAGCCGGGCTGCCTAAGCGCTGTGGAATGGGGCACCCCTGCTGTTTTATCAAGTCTGCTGAATCTGTAATGAAATAAGTGAGGGTGACAGTGACACGAGCGGGAGGGGAAGCGGAGATACGAGCAATAGAAGGCCTTATTTGAATCATTTAAGCAAGATGCAATTACAGCTGTGCCCAATGTGGAGGAAACAGCCCATTTTAAAGGCAACACAAATCAATGGGCACAGCGTTGGTGATGTGTTTGACAGAAGTGCCTGTTAGTGGAATATGGTTGCTCTCAGGGATCATTAGACACCCTGCAGACATTATCACCAAAAGAGAGGAATGAAAACAAAGAGCAGTGGGAGTTGAGCAGGAGCCATTGGGCCATCTGTATGATGGTCCTGAACCATCTTACCGAGACAGGAAATGACACTTGGTGTCATGGTCCTGGGCCATGTGGGCCCAGTATTCTTAGTTCTTTGTATTTTTGTATTTCGTTCCTTATTTAGGCCATGTCTTCTGAGTTGCCCTGTTGTGTTGTTCCCTAAGTGTTTTCCCTTCATGGCTCTCTCCCCCCTGTGTGCCCTCTATGTATTGATGAGCCCTCGTCTCCCTTTGTGGTTGTTTCATGTTTCCCCAGCCCGTTATGTCTGTGTTTTCCCCGTGCTCTCTCTCCTCCTGTCGGAACCTCTGTGCCTCTACATGTCATGTTCAGTTCACCCCGCCCTGTCTCGTTATGATTATCAGTGTCACCTGTGTTCCCCGTGTGTGCCCACTTTCCTCGTTTACCCTCTGTGTATTTCTGTCTGAGTCTCCCTCTGTTCGGCGTCGTGTTCTCCCTCATGCTGTGTGTGATTCCCCCGTGTTTCCTGGTGAGCTTTACGTTAGTTTTTCCCAGTTTAGTTTTGTATCTCCCATTATCTTTTGTCAGCAATAAAGCTGCTTTTTGAGTTCATCCCCGTGTGTGTGAGTTTTGCATTTTGGGTCCTCCTCCTGCCTGCCACACAGCCGAGCCATGACAGAAGAACACGACCACGATATGGACCCAGCAGTTCACAACCCCTCCGCGGACCTCCAGTACGACGCGACCATGCCGGACCCAGCGTCACAAGACCAGGAGATCATCCGGACAGTGGAGTCGCTATGCGGCGGTTGGCTGCAGTGTTCCGGGGAGGAGGAACGGGTTGAGCTAGCCCGCCAAGCCGGAGTATGCGTGTCCGCATTCCCCTGGTTATGGGAGGCGCTGCATCCCCTCATCATAGACTTTCTCGCCTCCACTCTCCAGCTCCACCCGCGACAGCAGCTGCCCGGTAAGCGTGAGCCGTCGCCTGAGCCATGCTGTAGCTCTGTTTCCCCGCTGCCTCGTGAGCCTGAAGCGGTCAGAATCGGTACGGTGTGGCTCACCGCCGACACACCCTCGGCTCACGCTCCATCGGCTTCCGCTTCCTCGCCATCGCCTGACTGCACTACGCGGCTCAAGGAGATGCCAGCTGCTATTGACTTTGGTGAGGAGGAGCGGCAGCAGGTATTACGGGCGTATCGTGAGGACGAGCTCCGCTGGAAGCCCTGGCTCATCCCCGAGGAGGAGTTCTCGCCAACTGCCCCACCTCGCACCTGCCGCCCGCCCTCGCCGCCCCGATCGGACTACTCGTCCCCTGCTGTCTTTCTAGCACGGATGTGGTTGGAGGACGAGGAGCCGGTCGCCAGGGACAGTCAAGTTTTGTCCACAGCCGCTTCAAGGGGAAAGCGGCGTTCTCGCCGCCGTCGCGCACTGCTACGTCCTGTCTCGCCCTCCACGAAGCGTCCCGCGGACGCTGTGGGGGTCCTGGACGTCGATCACGCGGGGCAGCAGCACGCCGCAGGCGCACAGCTAGTGGAGGAGTTCGGGAGGGAGCCGTGGCTCGCTCCTGATCATGACGAGCGCTCTTTCCGGGGAACTCGACTGGCTCTTGGGGGTCCCCGGAGTTGCCAGGGACTTCCACCGCTCACCCCGCCCGCTTCCACGGATAGAAAGAAGCGGCACTCTCGCCGCCGGCGCTCTGAGCCCCTCACAGTTCAGTTAGCTCCCTCGCAGCCACCCTCAGTTCAGTTAGCTCCCTCGCAGCCACCCTCAGTTCAGTTAGCTCCCTCGCAGCCACCCTCAGTTCAGTTAGCTCCCTCGCAGCCACCCTCAGTTCAGTTAGCTCCCTCGCAGCCACCCTCAGTTCAGTCTCCAGTGCCGCCTGTAGCGCAGGCCCCAGTAGCTCCAGTGCCGCCTGCAGCGCAGGCCCCAGTAGCTCCAGTGCCGCCTGTAGCGCAGGCCCCAGTAGCTCCAGTGCCGCCAGTAGCGCAGGCCCCAGTAGCTCCAGTGCCGCCTGTAGCGCAGGCCCCAGTAGCTCCTGTAGCCCAGTCCCCGATAGCAGTACGGTCCGCTGGTCAGCTTAACATTCAGCCAGGGGTCTCAAATCTCTCTGGCTCTGCATCAGCTCCTGCTGGGAGCTCGGATGAGCTCATCCAGGACTCCGCGGCTCCCACGCCGCCATCTACCTCGTCAGCTGGAGGGTCCGAGGGGCCCGTTCAGCCTCCTGTCTCCGCTGGAGGGTCCGAGGGGCCCGTTCAGCCTCCTGTCTCCGCTGGAGGGTCCGAGGGGCCCGTCCGGCATCCTGTCTCAGCTGGAGGGCCCGAGGAGCCCGTCCGGCCTCACGCCTCGTCTGCTGGAGGGCCCGAGGAGCCCGTCCAGCACCATGCCACGTCAGCTGGAGGGCCCGAGGAGCCCATCCAGCCACCTTCTGCTACGCCTGGTCCAGCCTGTGCTTCGTCAGCTGCAGCTCCAGCCTGTGCTTCGTCAGCTGCAGCTCCAGCCTGTGCTTCGTCAGCTGCAGCTCCAGCCTGTGCTTCGTCAGCTGCAGCTCCAGCCTGTGCGTCGTCAGCTGCAGCTCCAGCCTGTGCTTCGTCTGCTGCAGCCTCAGAGCCTTCGTCTGCTGCAGCCTCAGAGCCTTCGTCTGCTGCAGCCTCAGAGCCTTCGTCTGCTGCAGCCTCAGCCTGTGCTTCGCCTGGTCCCGCCTTGACTGGTCCCGCCTCGACTGGTCCTGTGCCCACCGGGCCTCGGCCAGTACGCCTGACACTGGAGAGCCGCCGCCGCTGCCTTGCGCGCGGCCGGCCCCCTGAACTGCTCCGTCGTCTCCTTCGTCGCCGCCGCTGCCTTGCGCGCGGCCGGCCCCCTGAACTGCTCCGTCGTCTCCTTCGCCGCCGCCGCTGCCTTGCGCGCGGCCGGCCCCCTGAACTGCTCCGTCGTCTCCTTCGCCGCCGCCGCTGCCTTGCGCGCGGCCGGCCCCCTGAACTGCTCCGTCGTCTCCTTCGCCGCCGCCGCTGCCTTCCGCACGGCCGGCCTCCTGAACTGCTCCGTCGTCTCCTTCGCCGCCGCCGCTGCCTTCCGCGCGGCCGGCCTCCTGAACTGCTCCGTCGTCTCCTTCGCCGCCGCCGCTGCCTTCCGCGCGGCCGGCCTCCGGACCAGCTCTGCCACCTGTGCCACCCGCCTGGTCGGCCCCCCGACCGTGTGACCCGTGAACTCTGGTGCCTGTGGGCTCTGGGTCGGCCCCCTGAACTTTATTTTGACTATGGTCATGTGCTCCCGTGTTTTCTGTTGTTTATTTTGTTTCCCGTTCTGGTCCCTCCGTCCTGGTCCCCCGCCTCCCGCCCTGGGTGGGTTGTTTTCTGTTTTTGTTTTTGTTTCTCGGGTTTGGGCTGTCGGGAGCCAGCCCTTTAGGGGGGGGTGATGTCATGGTCCTGGGCCATGTGGGCCCAGTATTCTTAGTTCTTTGTATTTTTGTATTTCGTTCCTTATTTAGGCCATGTCTTCTGAGTTGCCCTGTTGTGTTGTTCCCTAAGTGTTTTCCCTTCATGGCTCTCTCCCCCCTGTGTGCCCTCTATGTATTGATGAGCCCTCGTCTCCCTTTGTGGTTGTTTCATGTTTCCCCAGCCCGTTATGTCTGTGTTTTCCCCGTGCTCTCTCTCCTCCTGTCGGAACCTCTGTGCCTCTACATGTCATGTTCAGTTCACCCCGCCCTGTCTCGTTATGATTATCAGTGTCACCTGTGTTCCCCGTGTGTGCCCACTTTCCTCGTTTACCCTCTGTGTATTTCTGTCTGAGTCTCCCTCTGTTCGGCGTCGTGTTCTCCCTCATGCTGTGTGTGATTCCCCCGTGTTTCCTGGTGAGCTTTACGTTAGTTTTTCCCAGTTTAGTTTTGTATCTCCCATTATCTTTTGTCAGCAATAAAGCTGCTTTTTGAGTTCATCCCCGTGTGTGTGAGTTTTGCATTTTGGGTCCTCCTCCTGCCTGCCACACAGCCGAGCCATGACACTTGGTTTGCATGTTTTGAATACGCTCACATTCTTTTGGCAGTTTTGCACATTTTAAAGGATATCTGCACATTTTGCTTTTCCCAAAGTGCTCAGTGTGAATCTTAGACTTCATATCATGGACAACAGAATCACAATACTATGCCAAATAAATGCAACTTGCAATTAAAGTTTACATATCTGAGAATGACATTTACACTGCCCATGTGGAAAAGATATTTATGAATCTTACAAAGTTTGTATCTGTCTTGTGTGAAACTTGTATGAAAAGCATACAAGGGTGAAAACACATATAAGATCCCTTGAAAAATTACTTAATGAAACTTGTATGTTTTGGATGCTTACTAAAACGATATATGAAAGTAATGAGAAAGTGGCCACTTTCATGAGTAAATCATGTAAGTTTTTACTATTTCTTTTCCATATGGGTGGTAACAAATGTGCCAAATGGTCCATTTATTTTTTTCCTCAAAATTCGCTTTTTATCCGTTGTATCAGGTGCTTGGATATAGTATGTCTAATGCATGTCAAGCTTTACTTAATCTCTTTCACAATAATGTTCCATCTTTTTGTTTATCGAAGTACTGTGTTTCCATTATGCTAATTTATGATACGACCTATAGATCTTGTTAAATTTTTCCACTGTTTCTTTTACTTTTACTTAACAAGCCATCACTTGACCCAGCTATCTTACCTAATTAGAGACCAATGTACAAACTTCCTTTCTCTAAAATTCTTGAAAGAGTTGTTGTAAAAGAGCTAACTGGTTTATCTGAAGACTTTCAGGATTCAGAACTCATCGCAGTACAGAAAGAGCACTAGTGAAAGCTACGAATGATCTTCTTATGATCTTGGACAGTGGACTCATCTCTGTGCTTGTTCTGCTAGACCTCAGCGCAGTATTTAATACTGTTGACCACAATAGTCTACTACAAAGGTTATAACATGCTATAGGGATTACAGGTATTCTGATGCAGTGGTTTGAATAACATCTGTCTAACTGACTCTGATTTGACCAGACTATGTCCTTCACTGTGTATATTAAACAAACTGACAGTTTTCTTGCAATATCTCTAAAATTACAGATATTTTTAGAAACAAACTTTTTCAGAGTAATGCTGAACAAGTAGACTGTTGCAAGTCATTACTATCAAGTTGCTCTAAAAGCTCCCTGAAAGCCCTCAGTCGATCCAGAATGCTGCAGCAGGGAACGAGAGACCATATTTCTCCTATAATAGCTTTTTATTATTGGCTCCCAGTTAAATCTGGAACCAAATTTTAAATGCTTCTCCTCACATATAAAGTCTTGAATACACACAGCTGTTATATACCAGAACAAGCATGGACTGAAGGTCTGTTCCTAATATGTTTGAGCAATTAGAGGTTAAGGAAGATTCTCAGTGTCAAAAATGTATATAAGAGAGTGGTGCACCTGATTATGTTTGAGGGCTTCATGCCATCCAAGCCTTGGGTCCTCGTGTTTCTTGACACGCTTTTCAACAGGAGTAGTTCAGGCGTGAGCTTCCTCCCCACTCTTTTAATCCACTGCCACATTGTGACTGCTGCATCCCAACATCCCCCATTGCCACTGCAGCCTTACAGCTCATTGATGGGGCCACGTCCATGTCCCCACAATAAAAAGTGTGGCCCCCAACTGCAGACTCAGCAGCCCCAGTCTGCCAGCGCTGGGTAGCCTACGCAGCCCTCATTCAAACCTGCATGTCAGGCCACATCTCCTGACACCGGGCCACCTGACATTAGTGCCACAGTGAGTAAAACTGTCTTATTCCCTTGTAATCTAAAGTGTGTGTGTTAGTCCCCATAGGGAAATAGTTCCTCTGCATTTAACCCATTCACCCAGTGAAGCAGTGGGCAGCCGCCAGTGCAGCGCCCGGGGAGCAGTGTGTAGGGACGGTACCTTGCTCAGGGGTACCTCAGGGTAGCCGTTCAGTGGAGTCGAACCCCCGACCTTCCGATCATGGGGCCACCACTCTACCTACTGAGCTATCCCTGCCTAGTACATCATCTACATCAGCCTCAATCAGTTTGTGGGTTTAAGGCCTGAATAAGTCTGACTCAAGTTTGCATATAAGTAAATTCAGTATTCTGATTTTGAACTGGGAAGTGATCGTTTTTATTCCTGAGCTTTAGTTTCTGTGTTTTTTGTTCATGAGCTTGCCAACGTAAAGACTGTATTTTGTGTTTCTGAGCCAGTGAGAGTCTATATTTTGTTTTTCAACTGATAAAATCGTTTTTGTGGTTTCCACATGTGACCATCTTCAGCCAAGCTTACCTAAGGTTTTCCATCACATTGATCTCCGGCCATACCACCAGCAGCATCAATGTTGCATTATACCACATGATTGTATGTCTCCCTGCTCCGTGCTCCTGGTTTTCACTTTCTCTGGCCCTGCCCTGTATCTGTTGTATTTTACGTGGCATTAGAGCTGATTTTTAAATGTATTCTGCCTTCCACACAGCTGCTCTATGACACTTTATGTGTTTATATGCAGCTTTGTGTAGCACTTACGTGGAGTTATATACAGTACCAATGGATAATAACCAAGGTAAGCCACAGCTCGTGAAGCCACAGCTCAGTAAACCTTCCGGGTTTTTTAAAACTTGTTAGAGATTAATTTCTCCAGCTTACCGATAACAAAGTTTTAGCCTGCCTGCTCTGTTCGGCTGTAGAAGCAAGAGACTGAAAACTGGAGCTGGTACTGAGGAGGGACAAGAGCTGCCTAGAGCTTCACCGATTGGTTGACACGCGAGGAGGAGTAAAACAATAGGCTCATCTCATCAGAGCTCATCAATCCTTGGAGAAACTTAACCCTTGTTTAACCAGAACAAATATATAAATCTGTGTCCCCCCCTTTTTTTTTTAATAAATATTTTGATCTCGTTTCACTTTCATTAAACAAGGACAGTAAGAACAGAAACAATGAACATAAAATCTTTTACTTTTTCTTCTTTTTTGTTTAAGATGATTTTAGGAACAGGGTACATTTGCATTTAATCCTTAGTTATTAAACTCGTGCTCTCTTCCACAGTGTGTCTTTTGTCCTGTCTCCTCCACCTCACAAAAAAGAGATTTACATCAGTGCATCGCCAAATTTGACATAACTGAGTGTTCCAACATGACAATGACTCCAAACACACATCAAAAGTTTGTGGATGGATAGAGCAGACCAACATAAAGGCTGTGCTTATAAGTCAGGTCCATGCTGGGATCAACTTAAATGAACCAATTCTGCTAAGACGACTGGTCAAGTAAGAATTATCTCAGAAGCTTTTTGATGGCTACAGTGTGGTCCAGGCAGAAATTACTGAGAGACATTTATCAACTATAAGTGGAGCTGTGTGTATATTTTTGAGCCTGTATATAAAATTGCGATGCTCTGTCGTTAAGTCAAGGTCCAAAATATGTGTGCCAAACTCTTGTTTTCCTCAAATCATTAAAGGTGTGTGCTTTATCCTTCCATCCTGAAAAAAGATCAAAATAAATCATTAAGATATTCACACCCAAGATGAGTGTATGTAAACTTATAACCACAACTGTAAATGCCAAATACTTACCAAATTCCACATGGCTAAGGGTTGGAAACTAGCCATGATGATCTGGTGGATACATGTCAAAGAGTAGCTTTCCACCTTAGAGTTCAGGGGCAGCGGTCCCCAAGCCCCAGGCCACAGACCGAGAGTTGAGGCTCGGGTGTGAAAATTATGGTTTTCAGAGTTTTTATCGTTAACTCAATTTTCCTTGGTCTTTTCCCGTGTTGTAGTTGTGCGTCTTATTTTGAAAGAAATATTCACGCGTTACCATAGCGACCAGAGAGCAATAAGGGACAGAGAGGAGGATGTTACTCTCAGTGTTGTCATTTCAGGAGGACGCTGCTAATAAAGTTACACAATTACACAGTGAATTCACGTTTCTTATTATATTCACAAAATACCACAGTTGTTGTCTTGGTCGTATCATTTTATTTTGTTGTGTTCATCCGCAACACGGTGAACAACAAACATTTTTATTTCAGTGGAAACGAAGTGTTGTGCTTCTAAGGTGTTTTTTTAATCGTTTATGTTTTTTCTTGCTTCTTCTTCTTGTGGTTGAGTTATTTTTGTGTTCAAGCCTGTTTTTGACCAACCGGCCCTCGACCTGTGCATACCCCTATCACATTCAGGTTAAAGCATTCCACACAAAGAGATATAAAAACAGACCATGAATTAGCCACTCCCCCAAACACTGTGGAAGTGTAATACTAAAATATTCCCTTAAAACATTAAATACAGCCTTCACATCTACATTCTTAAAAGCACACTGAAGAATAAGAGTTGAAACACATTTCCGGCAAATAGTGAAATTTACTAAAAGTTGCTTTAAGGGTTCGCTTTGTTTGGCTGATTCTGCACAGGAGGCCCTCATGTGTAATAAGACAGGATGAGATAGCAATAGGGGAAAATAGTGACCTACTATGACAGTTTTGTGGGATTTAGGCTTTTCCAGTTAGTTAGACTTAACATTAGATGAGCTCCAGTAGCATCTAGACCCAGTGTTGGATATAACTGAGCCTGGCACCTCTGGGACATGTCAAGCACCAGTGCTTTCTCTCACTCAGTCTCACTTTGTGTTTATTTCTCTCTCTGTCTTTCTCCCCGCCTGAGGATGAGGCCATCTGGTCTATGTTGGTGGAGCCAGGCAAGCCGACTGGAGATGGTGTGGGCCAGACAAGTCTATGACTGGAACACAACTCGCTCTGTATATTGCCTTGTTTTGGCCACAGAGCCTAGTTGATCACCCTCAGCAGAACATTTTACATTTGGAACACTCCTCATTTACACTTGTACAGACGAGCTGCACGGCGGCCTGAGGAGTGGCATCATGAATAAAATTATCATATCAAAATATCAGTGGTGAAATTATCCATTTTTGTCGGCCTCCTTCTCTCGTGGAGGGGGAGGAGGAGGAAGAAGAAGAGGAGGAGGAGATAGACACAGGGGATTGAGAAGCAACTGTAAGAACTTGTCAGTGGAAATGAGAGGGGCTTTCTGGACCGTGGACTCACTGACTGCAAAACAGGAATCAGAGAAGAGACCCCCAGACTTTCGTCAAACCATGTGTGAAAGGAAAAGAATCTCTTTTGCCCTTTTTTATGAAGTTATTTTTGTGTCTTTTTAAGGCACCCATAAAAAAGACTTTGAGTTGAACCTCATGAATAAGACAAAATAGAAGGGATCTAGCAGGTGTTGCACATCAAAGTAACATCTACCTTAAAGATACAACCCAAACTTTCCAGAATTCTAAGGATAGTCTGATCCAATTTGGTGGAATTTAAAGGTATGTGTTAAACTTTTCCAGGAGTAAAGCTGCATGTTGAAAAAACGGTATCATTATATTTTTAATTTAATGAATTAATTTTTATTTGAGATTTAATATAGTAGCCTGGTTTAGGCTTGATTTGGTCAACCTGCGAGTTACTGCTTTTAAGAACCCTGCAATAATTTAATGCTCTTGACATTAGGTCTTATAAATCTTTGATGTTTCATAAATGAGCAACTTTCACTATCTAGTTAACATTACATCAAAAAATAATAATTTTACTTTGAATTTCATAGACTGGTTACAGTCTGTGAATAGTATGAATACTACTCTTTATACTCGTTTTTATTCATTTCTTTCCTTGTTCACTGGGTAAATTGTACAAAGGGAAGGTTTCCTTAGCCTGTACTTGGATTTGTGGTATTTGGATGTCTAAGAAAATTTGGTATTTATTTTTATGAAAGCATTTTATTCTTACACCCTATATTTTAACACAAATGTCTGTTTTTTCCACTCAAACCAGGCTCGTTACTTTTGATTTGAAATATGTGACAAGCATAATAATTTCAGGTCGCCGCAGATCTTCAAACTGATTTGAGTCTAAACAGCAACACATTAATGTCGTAAAGGTGTATTAGTCACCAGGTTACTGCATACAATGGAATAAAAGAGGCTAAATAGGCCATATAATGTATTCATCATTTGTAGCGCCACAGTCACAGGTTAGCGTGGAAAACTACTTATAAACACACACACAAAGTAACTCCACCAGAGTGCCTATTTCGGGTCACTTTTGCCGGTCCAAGCCCGGGTAAAGGAGCAGGGTTGGAATTGTGACATTAAAAAAAACCAATAATTGCTAAAAGAAATTTAATTTGTAGCTCTAAATAAACACTAAATGCATTTAGGACGTTTTTTACTGACTTTATGTCTCTTCCACGATGTTATTTCTCTCTCCAACAACATAGGTTACAATTACATTAGCATGACCTATTATGCAAATTAGGCGATGACATCATTTAGCGACTTCTAGCACTTTTAGGACAACCAATAGCGATTTTCCTTACTGAGGAGTTGGCATCACTGCCCTCATGTTACCTTTTGTCGAGTGGAAAAAAGTTAGCATTCATCCTCCAGCTTCACTGTTTATATTATGCTAACATAGCTGTGTTGCTAGCGATCACATAGCACATCATTATATACCAGCAAGCCGACCTCAGTAACCCTACAAACGTCACTGCTGTTTAGTTTTCTGTCTTCATTTATGTTGGAAGTGATAGCAGAGCTGTACGTTTGAATTTTGTCAGCAATCTCTCAGTCAGAACATGTTTAGGTGGAAGCTAGCGAGCTAACTTCCTGCTAACTTCTATCTCTGTTAAAACTTCATAAATTCTGTTTTCATGGATGCCTGGATGATTAACTTAATTGTTACACCTGGTAAAGCAGCAACACTGATCATTTTATTAAAGATGAAAGGATTTAGACAGTTTTTAACTTTCAGTGATGCCGCAGTGTTCATTTGACCTTAGGACCTGAAGCGGAGTTTGGACCCAGAAACGGCTAATGATGTCAGACTTCGGGACTGGAGTGCTGTCAAGAGACAGGTACAACAGTATAACAGTGTCTACAGCCATATTAGAAATACAGTAGAAGCTCTATAATGGAATGGGGCCCATTTCAGGGCTCTTTTCAAAATTAATTCAAAATTAGGAGCAGAGAAAAGTGCTCAGAGTATTTTTCCACCATCCAATACTGTGTGCAAAGCATTCAACTGGCATCATCTTCAGTTTCCAAAGATCCCACTGGATGCATACCTGAATAGAAAAACACACAGTAGCTGTCTCAGAGGTTTGACCTTAACATTACTGAAACAATGTGGGATCATCCTCACAGAAGACAGAACCAAAGGCAGCCAGCATCCAAAGAAGAGTTATTCCAAAGCTTTCTTTAGAGGGTTCAAGTTGTTTTGAAAAAAGCAGGTCATACCAAATATTGACTTTCAAGCTCCATGGAATTAAACTCTGACTTTGCCTTTTCTACCAGAAAGGTTTTTCTTTTGAAAACCCTCAATCACAGCCAGGCTCCACCATCAGCCAGCAGGCCACAGCCAGGCTCAGCAGGCCACAGCCAGGCTCCACCATCAGCCAGCAGGCCTAGCCAGGCGCCATCATCAGAAATTCCGCTTCCGGGTCCCTCGTGGTGGCCGCCTCGTGCTCTCGCTTCAGTATGCCACCCAAGAAAGGCCCAACACCAGAGGAGGTTGAGGACATTAAAACCTCCCTCGGAGCGCTGTGCGGAGACGTGGCCGCAGTCAGGGCACAGCAGGAGCTGCTTCTGGGGCTTCTGGAGGAGGTAAAACAGCTACGCCTCCAAAATGCCGAGAAGGACAGACGGATCATGGATCTCGAGCGGCGGGTGGATGAGCTGGAGCAGTACACCCGTACGAACGACGTGGTCATCAGCGGTATTAAAATCAAGCCGCGCTCGTACGCGCGCGCGGTGGCCGGGAACGTCGGGGAGCCCAGCGACGAGGAGACCCGCTTGGTAGAGCAACAGGTGGCGTCCTTCCTCCAAAGCAAGGGGATAGAGATGGACCTGGAGCACATAGAAGCATGTCACTCACTGCCCAGGAGGAGTGACAGACTGCCGGCCATCATTATGAGATTTGTCAATCGGAAGAACAAGGTCGCACTGCTGAAACAAGGACGCAAACTGAAAGGCACGGACGTTTTCATTAATGAGCATCTGACACGAAAAAACGCAGACATCGCGAGGAAGGCAAGGCAACTGAAGAAGAACGGTAAAATACAACATACATGGGTAACAAACTGTAAGATTTTCATTAAGCTAAACGGGACACCAGAAGAGGCAAAAGTACTGATAGTGAGGAACATGGAGGATCTGGACAAGTATAACTGACACCAATGTATCAATTACACCAGGAAATGACATGGACACGTTGAAATTAGTTCTTCAACAGAAAGTAATTGATCTAGATTGTGAATATAAGGAGCATAATATAATAGATCCAGAAATAGATTCTGAAAGTAACTTTCTCTCTTCTTTTGTTAAAAATTGTAATTATTTCACTCAGGAACAATATGAAAAAGAAATTAACCTAGACGGGAAGCTCTCATTAATTCACTTTAACAGCAGAAGTATGTACTCTAATTTTGATTTCATTAAGGACTATTTGCAACAATTTTCTCGCCCCTTTAGTGTTATAGCCATCACTGAAACTTGGTTCAATGTCGATAAAGGAATAGATTTTTGTTTGAATGGATATGATTTAAAATACATGAATAGATTAAATAAGGCAGGCGGCGGGGTTGCTATATATGTTCATAACTCTATAAAATATAATGTTGTAACAACTATGTCTATAGCTATTGATGGAATTTTGGAATGTTTGACTATTGAGATTATGAATGAAAAAAAGAGAAATGTTATAATAAGTTGTATATATCGGACACCCAGTTCAAGTATTGACACTTTTAATGAATGGATAGAAAAAACGTTTGCTTCGGTGAACCAAAAATTACTATTTATCTGTGGTGATTTTAACATTGATTTGCTAAATCCAACAAGGTTAAAAGCCATTGATGACTTTACTGACACAATGTACAGCTTATCACTATATCCAACAATAACAAAGCCAAGCAGAATAACTTCACATAGCGCCACTATTATTGACAACATTTTTACTAATGTCATGGATTTCCAAATTAATAGTGGTCTGCTTGTCTGTGATATAACTGACCACTTACCAGTTTTTACTTTGTGTGACTGTGATTTAAAAAAAATAGATACCAAGATCATGATAGCAAAGCGAACAATAAATGAAGAAGCAATTCATGCCTTCAATTTCGATTTAGCACAACAAGATTGGAGTTCGGTGTATGAAGAGTCAGATGTGGACAAGGCTTATGATAATTTTCTAGATATTTTTACTATGTGGTACAATAAACATTGTCCTGTAAACGAACACATGACAAAGAAAAAAAAGATAAAAAGTCCTTGGCTCACAAAAGGAATTATTAATGCTTGCAAAAAGAAAAACAATCTGTATAAACAGTTTATCAAAGTAAAAACAAAAGAAGTGGAACAAAGATATAAAGCATATAGAAATAAATTGACTGATATTATAAGAACGAGCAAACAACTTTATTATAGAAGAAGATTATATGAAAATAAAAACAATATAAAAGGAACTTGGGATGTGTTAAACAACTTAATTAAACAAGGATCTTCTGGAACATCATATCCTGAATATTTTACTGATGCAAATGGTGAAAATCACAACATGAGTAATATTGTCGATGGGTTCAATAAATTCTTCATAAATGTTGGCCCTGAACTAGCAGCGGACATCCCGTGTCATAAAAATGAAAATATCAGTAATATAAAATCAAATCCCTTTTCACTGTTCCTCTCAGCTACAAATGAGCAAGAAGTAATAAATATCACATTAAAATGTAAAAGTAAGTCTTCAATGGATTATCATGACATAAATATGTCTGTAGTTAAACAGGTTATTCTGAATATTGCTAGTCCCTTAACATATATCTGTAATTTATCATTTCAGTCCGGTTGTTTTCCAAAAAAAATGAAAATTGCGAAAGTAATACCACTATATAAAAGTAATGACAAACACAGTTTTACCAATTATAGGCCTATTTCTCTACTGCCTCAATTCTCAAAAATTCTAGAAAAACTTTTTAATTCAAGATTAGAAAAATTCCTTGAAAAACATCAAATAATAAATGTTGGTCAGTATGGTTTCAGAACGCAAAGAACCACTTCAATGGCGATAATTGAGGCAGTAGAAGAAATTACTGATACACTGGATAAAAATAAATATGCAGTTGGTATTTTTGTTGACCTCAAAAAGGCCTTCGACACAATCAATCACTCAATTTTACTGGATAAATTGGAAAGATATGGTATTCGAGGGAAAGCTGGTAACTGGTTAAAAAGTTACCTAACAGGTCGGGAACAATATGTTAGCATAGGGCATTACCATTCAGAGAAACTTGGTATTACATGTGGTGTTCCCCAAGGGTCAGTGTTGGGACCAAAACTTTTCAATGTATACATAAATGATATTTTTGATGTTTCTCAAGTACTTAAACTCATACTGTTCGCAGATGACACCAACATATTTTTCAGTAGCGATGATTATACTGATCTTGTAATGACTGTAAACAGGGAGCTAAAATTAATAAAAAAATGGATGGACATAAATAAATTATCATTAAATATAAATAAAACTAAAGCAATGTTTTTTGGTAATTTAAAATATAATATAGAATTACCAATTATCATTGAAGGTGTACCAATTGATAATGTGAGTGAAAACAAATTTTTGGGAGTTATAATTGATAACAAAATTTCATGGAAACCCCACGTCAGACACATAAAAACCAAAATTTCCAGAAGCCTCGCAGTTTTGAACAAAGTGAAACAATTCCTTGATAAAGATGCACTTCGTACTCTGTACTGTACCCTGGTTCTTCCATATCTTACATATTGTGTGGAAGTGTGGGGAAATACATATAAAAATACAACTAATCCATTAGTCACAGTACAGAAACGAGCACTGCGTATTATTCACAAGGCTGGTTATCTAGATCATACTCACAAATTCTTTCTTCAGGCAAAGTTACTTAAATTCCAGGATCTGGTTAATTACAATACATCCATAATTTTGTATAAAGCTTTTACTAAACTTTTACCGGCAAATTTACAAACTAGATTTGAAATTCGAGAAAAGGTTTATAATGTGAGAGGCTTTGGAGAATTCAAATTACCCAGAACTCGAACAACCCGTAAAGGCTTTTGCGTGTCTGTATGTGGTGTGAAAATCTGGAACAGTCTGAGTTTACAATTGAAACAATGCAAAAATATTCATAGATTTAAATTTCTCTACAAACAGTTGGTCTGGTCACAGTATACTCAATGATGGGTTTTAGTGTGCTCTGTAATGTCTGTTCTCTTACCATTGCTGGTATGGATTCCAAAATAAAAAATAAAAAATAAAGTGTGCGTATGTATGTACATATATGTACTTGTGTGTGTAGATATATATGTATGTATATGTATGTGTGTCTGTTACTTGTAGTTATTACTGCCTGTTACCTGTGGTAATGCAATTTATAATTTATATATTCTGTATTCAGTTATGAAGGCTCTAATTGTTGGTTGCGAGCTGCCGCTTAGATGCTTGTATCTGCCCGGGGCTGTTGATGGGTCTGTATGCAATGATGGGCGTAGCTGCGGGAAGTTTATTGTTTTTTTTTGTTGATGAGTGAGTATAGGGGTGGGATTTAATAAGTTTTCTTGTCCCACTCCTTTTTCAGGCAAGTTTTGTTTTTTGTTTTGTGTATTTTATGTTCAATATAGGTATTTGTTGTGCCTGAAAATGAATAAATAAATGAATGAAATGAATGAATAGAGTATTTCCATGTGTTTGCATGTGTTTTAATAAATCATTGCACCTGTTTCCCATCTTCCAGGCAAAATGTAATGAAAGAGAGGTGATTTTAGACGAGTACCACTCATGAGTTTCTTGCAAACTGCTCTGAGACTGTGTGGAGGAAGACTCAACCCGACCCCGCCTGCCTGTGGTATGGCCTTCTAAAGTTTAATGTATGCACAGATTGGAGTTAACCCTTTCATCTCGCTTGCTTCCAGGGCAAGCCTTCCTTGTACCTGATGCACCCTTGCCTCTGTGGTTTTCCATGGATCGCGGATGGCCGTTGGAGCGCCATGCAGATCCACCTCTCATTTATCAGTGACATTGCCGGATGACAGCGCACTTATTCACGCTCACTCATGAATATTCAGTTTACTCCTGCTTCAAGGGTACGAAAGAGACGTCTATACACAGGAGAGAAGAGCGGCATCTCTCATTCTCTGTTTGTTCCCTTCCTCTATATATTCCCCCTTTTTTCCTCTACCTCTTTATACATGTACAACCAAAACATCAGCAGCAATATGCAGACCTTAATTTCATGCGCATGTTTCATTAGAGGTGTCGACCAGGAGACATTTTTCCCTGGCACTTTGAGCAAGCCAACACAATCCTGCACCGTTTGCGCAAAGGAAAAATCCCATTTGTCCTTTGTCAGCACACACACTTTAATTTGAGGCTTTCACTCCTGAGTAAGCAGCAGATCTCCTCAGAAGCCCGGAGAGACACAGGAAACGCATTTGGGTCCTTCAATCTTTCCCTCATCAGCAGAGGCGCAGCTCATTCCGCATGGCCTCTGTGTTTTCATCAGTCAGCAGGGGCATACATAAGTCAAAAGGAGAGGGGAAAGTTCAGGTGTGTCAGCGTATAAATAGCCGACAGGACTGGCAGTCACACTGTTGATAGGAAGTCTTCGAATGCTGCCTCATGTGGAAGTCTTGAGTTTTGTACAGTCAGGAACGCAGTCACAAACACTATCAAAGAAATTAGCCATTAATTCAAACATACAGAGAGCTCCATGGAACTGACTGGAAAAGGCTTCAGTGTGCGTCCCACGATGTGCAACACTAGGAGCTCTCCATTTCTAATTCATTTGAATGCAACGCCATGAATGCTTGAAGGGAGTGACTTTCTGGAGCTGTGCAGTGCCGAAGAAAAGCGGCTCTTGCAGAGAGATCAAAGAGACAGTGGACGCAGGAACGCCGAGGCTGACACTTTGTGCAACGTTCCATTCAGAAATTCCCGGTTTGAACATTGAAGCGATAAACTTGAAGCGCTCCGCAGGTCACATGTTAGTATGACCTTGACTAACCTGTCAGCTTAGCCAGCTGCACTAACGTTATATATTTCACACACTGCCATGTTGATGTCACCAGAGCTCGTGAAGCTTCCCAGAGAGACTTCTGGGCTCAAGTGGTGTTTCTCCTGAGAAATGATGTTCTGTGTAAAATAACATCAAAGCACAACAGAGGATGATGTCATGCTCGTATTCCTGAATCGCCACTGTTCATGTATTTATTTGTTTATTTAATTAATTAGTGTTTTATATACTTATTTATTTAATTTGTCATATTTATGGAACCATCAATGCACTGGTTGATAAATCCTTTGGCTACAGTAACGTTTCTCATTGGTGCGAGCTCAGAAGCATCATGTGAAGCCCAGTAAACCATTTATGTTACAGGAAATTAGATAAATGAAGACACGTTTCAGTATTTGCTGTCAGACTATATATAGGGGTTTTTTTTATCACTAATACAGTAATTGAATTTAAATGTATTGTACTCTCCACCACATTAAGTGTATGCATTGGAAAAGTACAGTACATGTAAATCTAGAGTCTCATTAATCCTACTCTGGACAGGTTTTTCTTTTTCTTTGTAAAGAAACATTAACATTAAGAAGCTACTGAGCATCAGCATTTCGTGTGTTTTCTGAACTGCTACTACCTTAATGGAAATATATTTCTTATGATGACATTTTGTTTGTCTTCTCAGGAGTCCTGTCCTCCTCACAGCTTCGTGTAACAGACAACAAGAGAAAGCTATCAGTGAAAATGATTAATAATGATGAAAGCTATTCTGTTTGGGCTGTACCAATAATTTGGGTGTCAAGATTTCCTCAGGTTGTTGCTTCCATCTGATCTGTTGCCATTCAGACGTTGTGGTGTCGCAGGTGTACAGAGAGATTATTTTGCCTCCTTTTACAGCACATGGATGCACGTGATGATTCTCTAACAATAATAAGCAAAAATAAAATCAGGAATGCTTCCTCATTCTGGCAACGAGAGCTGGGTCACAGCTAAGCTGTCCTTTTCAGTGTGCTAAACCTTTTTTTTTCTACTTCATTCTCTGTCAGCACTTTTATTAATAAGAGACAGCACACTAGGCGTGACAGAGAAGTAAAGCAAGTGGATTCGTGCTTCACACTTCCACTTAAAAAAGCACAGTTTTATCTACTAGTCATTTTAAAATATGTCACATAGTAAAGCTGCAAAGTTCATCAAATGTTCATTTGGGCTTCTGACAATTAAATGAGCGTGATATTTAAAATGCAATCAAAAACAAATCAAGCACTCTCAAAGTGTGCACCTGACCAAATATGAGCCAATCACAGCTCTTCCCAGCACCACACTTGAAGTTTCCTGAACTGGTATGAACGAGTAAATCAGACATCCATCCATTCACTTATAGGCCCCCTTTTCAGGGTCATAGGGGGCCTATCCCAGCTGTCTTAGTGAGGGTGAGAGGGTACACCCTGGACAGGTTACCAGTCTGTCGCAGGGCTAACACAACCATTCACACCTATGGGCAATTTTAGAGTTTCAAATTAACCTATCCCCACTAACTACATGTCTTTGGACTGTGGGAGGAAGCCAGAGTACCCAGAGAGAACACGCCAACTCGACCCGGGCCTGATGGTGGAACTGAACTCAGGACCTTCTTGCTGTGAGGCGTCCACCGTGCTGCCACATGAGAGAAATATTATTATCTGGCATAGCCAAAGGTGAGGCGGTGCATTTGTCTTTGTTCATTATCTGTTGGTTGTAAATACTTTAGTGTAAGTGACGTTACCAGAAACAAAAAATAATAATATACAGAGTGCTGCGTGTCATCACCACAAACCAACACTCCTGACTTTTTCAGCACCTTGAAAAGGCCTCACAGACTGCAGTGTAATTAATGCATGAAGGCCAAGAAAAACAGTGCAGTGGTTCCTTATGTAAGTCGTGCAACATCCACTCTGATAGTCATTAAAGCAAGTCTGTCAGCATATCAATCCAACGTACAGACTCACTGAAATCACCAATGAGATCATGTTTTCTAGCAAGGAAAGACTTTCCAGGGAAATGGTCAAAGTGAAAGCTGTGTCCTCTTTATGTGTTTTCTGTGTTAGATTTTTAAAAATAGTCTCTTATTTTCCTTTTACAACTCAGTGAATTTAGCAGCTTTGGCTGCTGCCATATTTTGTTTTGGGGTTTTTTGTAAAGCCTGCTAACACAGGTAACACTGGTAACTATCAGCGGGTGGCTGTAGCTCAGGAGGTGGTGCGGCTCTCCTGCTACTGGGAAGGTTGGTGGTTTGAGCCCCGTCTGCTCCAGTGTGCACATTAAATAACGTTGGGCAAGATAATAACTCCAAGTTGCTCTAATATGAATGTTAGATAGAAGCACTTACATAGAAAAAAGGGCTTTTTGCAAATGGGCGAATGAGGCAAGTTGTGTAAAGCGCTGTGAGTGCTCATGTAGAGTAGAGAAGTGCTGGAAGTCCACTTAACAAGAGCTACATCAGTACTGTACGAGTGCATCATACAGACATGTTTACAAGCTACTTAGGGCGGAGTAACAAAAGTAAAACATATCATCGACACACAAACACATTTGAGAAGTTCAGCATAGCAAACAGATATGTCACCAAACATGTCAGTCAAATTAGGTAAGCTCCTGCCTAAAGTTCAAATGGTTTAGTTATTTTAAAAAGCACTCAAAACACAGTTTTACACCGTACTACTACCACAGGAACTTTTAAACATTCCCGTACTGGCTTCATTCAGCACGGCTGTAGAGGTGTAGAACAGTTAAGCATTAATGGAACCAGAGATCATGTCCAGCAACTGAAATCAGAAAGCTGGTCTCTTTTTACAGTTCACTTGTGTAACAAACGAATAAACACATTTAAGAAGAGAGTGCCCGTGTAATAGTGTAAAATATTCCAAAGGCTTTTTTGCCACATGGATATGAAAATGTCAAAAAAAAAAAAAACAACCAAAAAAACCAGGTGTGCTCAACTCAATAAAGTAATGAAAAATGTTTTGGGTGCTGAGTGCTCAAAGACTAAATGAACTGTCAGCACTTGTGATGTAGTGCATAATACTCTCATGCTTTATTGCAGCAGAGGGACAGACACACTTCAACTTGTGACTTTCAGCAACCAGCAATGCCTGACCTGTGCTGGATTTTGCATTGTGTTACACTATAAATATGACTTACTCCAGAGTAGGTTAATGCCACTGTGATGTATCCAGGTAGGATATGAACCACCTGAAACTCCGGGGAAAACCTGAAGTAAACCCAAAATCCTACTTCATGGTGCCTCAGATGTACATCAGACAAGTGTGACATCCACAAATCAGAATCATCACACATCAGAAATGCTTTTCAGATGCAAGGAAACGTGTAAGTAACACACACACACACACACACACACACACACACACACACATATATATATATATATATATATATATATATATATATATATATATATATAAAACTGTGAGTGCTTGATTTAATTCACAGCAGCTGACTGACCCATTACTACCTCGGGAGTGTGCTGAAAGCATATTTTAATTCCGTTTCCAGGCCTCAGAATTTATCAGGGTAATGAAAGGTGATGCTTATTTTGCTTGAGCACGCCGTGACGAACAGCAGATTTGACTCTGAGTTGTGTTTGTGATGATCAGTGCTTGTAGCTCTCTAGGTATGATGAGGACTTAATTAGCTGTTTGTGGATCTGGCTGCCACAGATTGCATTGTGAATTGCAGCGATGACGCTGGGGCAATGAGCAGGCTAAGTGCAAACCTCTGTTCTCATAATTGCACATCTGTTTTCCGTTGCTTGCTCCTGTAATTGCCTCCTCCTCAGTCATCTCTGCAGAGGCCGGCTGCAGGTGACTGCGGGTGAAACGAGACCAGGAAACCTGTCTGCTCTCTCATCAGCAGAGACAGGCAGGGAAAACTGGGATGGATGTTTTGACAGCTTCTCCTGGGCACAGACACACATACACAGAAACAGAGACACACACTGAGTGTGGCTGGAGATGCTCAAGTCTTACACCAGAGCACCACCTAGTGGCTGATGGCTTTCCATCTATCCCTCTTGCCCTCTTTCTGACACACATACTCACCTTTCCTCCTCTCCTTTGTCTCATTAACTAATTTTTGGCTTATATTTTCTGTACTAAAGCAACATTGACAGAGCCAGTGAACCACTAAGAACACTTCTCTTCATAAATGTATTTTTATCCATCCAGTTCCTGCCGTCACTGGGGGAGAGGTGGGTAAACTCTGGATAGGCTGCCAGAGCTGTTCAGAACTGCAGTCATAATGTTGTATAGCATTTTATGAACTACCGCTGTACATCTTGTTATGATCTAAATGACTTTCTTTTAGTTGTTGTTTTAAAAGTTCTATTACAAAAAATTAAAAATGTAAACAGTTACATGTAACAAGGGCCATCAAAAGCATATTTTTGGAAAACGGTCTTCACTCACATGCACAGTACACTGAAAATGTCCAGATATTTTTAAAAAACCATAAACAACACAAATACAGTTACAAAGATATGTGTAGGTATTTGCACAAAACTGTGTATAACTGCTTCAATTATTAAATGCAAAAAAAAAGCATTAGAGCGAGAGATACAGATATTACATTAGACATGCAAATACACATTTTTACCATGGTTTACCACATGGTGGCACTGTGGCACACACACACACACACACACACACACACACACACACACACACACAGTTTGACAAGTTGATCAGTGTCCACTTTATGCATAACACTATTTTCAAAAATTGCTTAGACAAATGTATTAAACTTATATTTATTTTACTTTTAATTTGATATATGACAACTAATTTGATCAAATTCACATTTTAAGTTGGCTGTGAAACAAAATGAATTAATAATGATTTGAGTCAGTGGAGGCATACATGTGGATGTGAGACAATAAATAATAACACCTTTGAATATTCATTGCTGTGTCTTTCATGATACAGCAATGTGTAAATGACTGAACCTCAGTCTGCAAGTGTGATCAGAGAGACGTCAGACCGATGTGAACCTAAATGAAGGGAACAATGATTCATAAAAATACATCCTGATCACATACAAAGAGACGTAAAGGTACAGCTGCTGTATTTCACTCAGAGATGGAGAAAAATGTAAGAAAAGGCAGGAAAGGAGAGGAAGCAGAGAGGTTACATTTAAAGGTAAAGACTGCTCAGTGGCATGTGATAAACTGGAAATTTAAAGCTTACATGTAATCTGTTCATTTTTAATCAGATATTGGGTCTGTGTATGATGTGTAAGTTGTGTTTTTTTAATAGTTGTGTTTTTTTCATATTGTGAAAAAAATATAAAAGGTTTGTGTTATTCAAAGTTGCCATTAAGATACACAACAGTTTAGTGCAGCATAACCATTTTAGCTCACTGTACTGTGGTGACTTTACAGTAAATCTGTGTTCATGGTCAGAGTTAGGCTACATCAGGGGTCGGCAACCCTGGGCATGCGTGATGGCACGACCATAGTTGGATGGGCCGATAATTTTTATTTATTTATTTTTTTGTAACAGTATAAACAATGAAAGGTGGTGGATGCTGGCAGATATGTAAAAGTAAGTCAGTTGTTTGGTGGTGGCTGTGGCGGAGCTTCCACAGAGGCCAGCAGGTGGATGAGGGAAGGGGAGACAGGAGAAGGAGAGACCCGAGGCGGCCGGCGGTCCGAGCGTCAGGTGAACTGAACTTCAGGTAAGAAGTTATGACCTGCAGTCTGTCTGGGTCAGATATGAACCAAGTTTAGGTGGAGTTTATTTTCCTTGTGCTGACTTTTTACCGTCAGTTACAATAACTCGTACTGCGTGGTAGCTAGCATGACGGAGTTTCTATACAGCTGGGTGGTGCTATGATGTTACTGATGGTGAACTTTATTTTATTCATAAGGTTAGTTATTAGAGTTGCCAACCGTCCCGTAAAAACGGAATCGTCTCGTATTCAGAAAAAATATTATGCGTTTCATGTTGAGCTGAAAAGGAATACAGTTCCTTTTCAGCTCAACATTCTTCAGCTAGAATGAAAAAAGGCACAAAGCTGGAGTTATTCTGTGTCTTTGTTACGGGAGGTCTGTTAAGAGAGCCTCCGTGCAAAAAGAATAGGAATTCTAGTAGGGACCAGCAACAAACCACCACGCACACACTGCAATGGGTTACACAAAATTTATTTGTTCTTCCTCTAGGCAAACTACCGGCTGAAGACAACCCCGGCCAGGGATCCAAAGCCCAAAGACCACCGCGGTCCGAGTTCTTCGCCTAGTTACAAACAGGGGAGAGAGGGTCACTGCACGAACACGCAACCAACACGTATCAATCCTGCAGCTCCCTAAAACAGGTTTGCCACCCACCTTTTCAGGCTTTAACTTTGTTCGAGGCTGGGTCTCCACATTACCTCCCGGCAGTTAAACTTCCCCGAGCTGGTCCAGTTCTTCTTATCGGGGCGCAGGAGGTCTCCAGTCTAGTGCTCGTTTTCCTCTTTTCCAACACGTCCCTTTTTTTCCAGCACGTCCTCTCTTTTCCAGCACGTCCTCTCACAGCTCCATAGGAATACGTCCTCCTTTCCACGTCCTCCGTTTCGTTAAAAGCAAAAACCAGGCCAGGCTAAAAAAAAATCCTTTCTATTAAAAATGCGCACACTTTGTCCTGGATCTCCGGGGCTCTCCTGCTTCACCGAGGTCCTACTAAAAACAACAACAACACTTCCTGCTTCCTCTCCCCTTTTTAAAGAGGAACTCCAATCAGCCGCTCCCTGTATTCAACTCCGCCTCACTGGCAGCTGGGCTAGAGTAAAATCTCCCCTCCCACACAGGTGCAACAACCGTAAATAAACACAAAAACATGCAATTAATCCAAAACAAACTCAAAAACAAAACCAACAAAACTTGGGGGGGGGGGGGGGGGGGGGGGTTTCTCTCCGTCCTTTCCCACCATGCTATACTCCGTAACACCCACCCCAACTTTTTCCTAGCCCGTCCTCGGGCACTCTACTAAGTATATCGAGGTGGGGGCTTCCCGAGATTTTCACGGGCAGATCTCCTTAAACCCTCCTGAGTTGCAGGGGCGGACTTGTTGGAGGACGGATAGTGACCTGGCCCTGGCATCTGCTGTGCCATACTCCATAGAAGTAACCACTGGTCTGAGGCTGTCGCTATATCATGCGCAGCTGCCGTTCCTGGTTCTAAGGCGCCACCTCCTGTTTTATCATTGACGGAAGGCAAGAAAGTACATATGCGCAGGCGATTACGATGGACCACTCTAACAGGCCCATCTTTACCTTCTGGCCGAACTCTGTAGACTGGGTTCATAGGGTTTGGCTGGCCAACTACAATTTGGATCTCTTCCTCCCAGTGTGCTGCCAGTTTACCCTGTCCGTCCCTTCTTGTCGTATGGACTAGAACCCTTTCCCCCGGGAGCAATGGTGCTGCCCTAGCCCCAACATCATACCTGTCCTTCATCCGGCCTGCAGCCTTCTGGCTGCTCTTTTCCACCATCTGGTATGCCAGCCTCAAGCGCTCATGATGTCTCCTCACCCACTCCTGCGTCGTGGTTGACTCCATGGGTCTCTTCGTCCCCATAAACAGCTCGCCTGGCAGACGAGCATTCCATCCAAACATCAGGTAATGGGGGGTGTAACCTGTAGACGCATGGACAGAGTTATTATAAGCCTGGAGCAGTTCGGGCAAACATTGTACCCACCGAGTCCGCCTCTCTTCCTCTAGGGTGGACAGCATATTTATTAATGTCTGATTGAAACGTTCACAGGCCCCATTTCCCTGAGGATGATAGGCAGTAGTTCGACTTTTCCGACAATTATAATACTGACAGAGCTCCTTTATGAGGGCGGACTCGAAATTAGCACCTTGATCCGAGTGCAGTTGTTCTGGGCATCCAATTGGCTGAATAATATGTCTCAACAACATCTTCGCTGTAGTTGCAGCGGTCTGGTCCCTGGTAGGTATTGCCCAAGCATACTTTGTAAACAAATCAGTGGCGACCAAAATGTACTGGTATGAGTCTGCCGGTCTACCTAATGTCAGGAAATCAACTGCCACGGTTTGGAGAGGTGCGTGTGTAAGAACAGGACTAAGTGGGGCCTGACCGTCACCACGACCTTTATGACGTACACACCGTTCACAGGATGTTGTCCAGTCCCGCACTCTCTTCTCCATTTGAAGCCAATAAAAACTACGGCGCAGCATCGAAAGTGTCTTTGCCACCCCCAAATGACCATTCCTTTCATGGAAAGCCTTCCATGTTGGTTGCTGTTCCTCCAAAGGAACAAGGATTTGGTAGTACGCCTCACAGGTGTTGGAATCCACCCCCCTGCGGACCAGAACACCCTCCAACAACTCCAGCCGTGACCATTGTTTCATGTAGTTTAAGACTGCAGTAGGCTCCTGGCGTCTTTCCTCCCCAGATGGCATCTTTCCTCGGGCCATGTAGTATCTCACTCTATGCAGCGTGGGGTCCTGCTCTTGTAAGCCTTGCCAGCATCCTGGATCCCAATCGATGTTCACAGCCTGAACCCATGCTTTTTCGTCCACCCTCTGTGGAGGCACCAAATCCTGGGGTTGCACCTGCAATGGCATTCTAGACAGAACATCAGCATTCACATTTTCCTGGCCAGGCCGATACTTAATATCAAATTGATAATTTGCGAGCTGGGCTACCCACCGTTGTTCCACTGCGCCCACTTTTGCAGTCGATAAATGGACCAATGGATTATTATCAGTATAAACTGTGAACAGAGACCCCCATAGATAATCTTTAAATTTCTCAGTCACCGCCCACTTCAAAGCGAGCAGCTCCAGTTTAAAGGAGCTATAGTTTGCATCATCCCTTTCGGCGGGTGCTAAGCTTCTGCTAGCATAGGCTATCACACATTCCTTCCCATCTTGTACTTGAGACAGTACTGCACCAAGGCCCACTTTACTGGCATCCGTATAAAGCCGGAAGGGTAATCTGAAATCAGCAAAAGCTAAAATAGGAGCCTCGAGCAATTTCTGCTTCAGAAGATCAAAGGACTGCTGACAATCCTCATCCCAATTTATGGGGATATTCTGTTTTTTATTCTTCGGTACTCCCACTAGCAGCGAGTTAAGAGGCCTAGCAACACCCGCAAACCCTGCAATGAACCGCCGATAATAACCGGCAAAGCCCAAGAAGGAACGCACCTGATGAATAGTCTGCGGGGCCGGCCACTTCTGTACAGCGGCAATCTTATCAGGGTCCGGAGCCATACCCTCACTGTTCACCAGGTGACCCAGGAACTTCACCTGTTGCTGGAAAAGAACACATTTATCAGGTCGCAACTTCAGCCCATAGCTCTTCAATCTTGCAAACACTGCCTGCAGATGTTCTAGGTGGCTGTCAAAATCCAGTGAATATACTATCACATCATCCAGATAGACAAAAGCGGACTCTGTGATTTGACTTCCCAAACAACTCTGCATCAACCTTTGAAATGTTGCTGGAGCATTACACAATCCAAAAGGCATTCTTTCAAACTCATACAAGCCAAAAGGAGTACAAAATGCAGTTTTTTCCCTGTCAGCTTCAGAAACTTTCACTTGCCAATACCCACTTGCTAGATCAAGGGTGGAGTAGTATTTTGATTTAGTCAGCATCGTCAAGGTCTCTTCAATTCTAGGTAATGGATGGGCGTCTTTATGTGTCACTGCATTCAACTTGCGGTAATCCACACAAAATCTCAATTCCCCATTCTTTTTCCTTACCAGGACAATGGGTGCTGCCCAGGGACTTGTACTCTCTCGCACCACCCCTGATCGAATCATATTATTCAGCAATTCTCGCACTTCCTGATACATTTTAGGGGGGATTGGCCTATACCGCTCTCTAATAGGAGGTGCCATACCTGTCGGAATAGAGTGCGTAATTACATCTGTGTGGCCATAATCCTCTTCGTCGGCAGCAAACACATCGCCCCACTTCCTCAAGAGACCATTTAACTTTTCCTGCTCCTCCATAGATAGATTCGACCGCCCTTGTGTCATAACTTCAATGTGAGGAGCTTTACCAGATGGTTCCGAGCTCACCTGGGATACGCCCACTTCAACGATGCCTGGCCTGGTTTGCTCAAACGTGACTTCAAAAGGTTCCTGAATGTCGACATTTTCCGTGGAGAATGTAGCCAGGGCCTCATAACGTCGTAACGTAATAGGAAAAGGATTGAGATTCCTTACTTTGATGGGGACCCGGCCTCTATAGACAGTTCCTAGCGATCGAGCAACGGCAACTGTACTAGGCCCTTCCAATGGCTCCACCAAGATACATTGTCCTTTCCTCAGTGTCTGTGGGGCCCTAGCCCAAATCACCTGCTCACTGTGCTCAGGGATCTTCACCGGGTGGCGGTAAGTGGGTCGCAGGGTCCCTACTTGTGGTACGGGGACAGCTGCCTGAATTCTTTGACAGTCCTGAAAAGCAGATGCCCACGCTTGTTGAGCGTCTACAGTCGAGCCAACAGGCCAGGTCTGGGTCTGCGTCTGAGGTTTCAAAAAAAACATCCCAACATGGAATGATGATGTTCATACCTAATATAGGTAATGCATTAGAATTATTGGGGTCGTCCTTTGAAATCACAATTCCCATATCTTTCAGGGTAATGTCTCCCACCTGTACTTCAGCTAACACATAGCCCACGTAAGGAATAGCCAATCCATTCGCGGCCTTCAGCTTTAGCCAATTAAGATCACTCTCTTTCCCCGGCTCCTGTTCACCAAACAATCTCCTAAAACAGGCTTGTGGCATTAATGTTACATTAGACCCAGTATCCAGCAAAAATGTCACTTCTTTACCATCAATGAATACTTCTACTTGACGGCATGCCCCTAAAAATTGAGGGTGGTTTAACTGAGTTGGACCACTATCATCCTTTCCAATCACCTGGCCCATAGCGACTGGATTTACTCGTTTAAAGCCATCTGAGATGAAGTGCCCCGACACTCTCTTGCCATGTGTCCACTAACTCCACACCTACTACAAATAGGCTGCCCATGCTCATCCCACTTGTGCCGTGGTCGCTCCACTAACCGTGGGGTTTGCTTTGTCACCGGGGGTGGCTCGGACACTTCAACACCTCCCCTATATTGAGGGGAACTAAGGTTCCACCTTTCTCGCTCACCTCTAGGAGCTGAAAACGTCCGTGGCATTGGTGCTGGTCGGACAAATTCCCTCAGCTCCTCCTGAAGAGTATTTTTGAGATCCATAATTTGCTCCTTCATTTCTGCAAGGATCTCCACTTTAAACTTATCTCTCCAATTCAGAGTATCCTGCCACTTTAAATCCCCTCTTACTACAGCACAAGCGGAGTCCTCATGTACGCCATACAGCGCATCCGCTTCCAATTGCAGAGCCTCTTTACGCACCTGTTCAAATGAGAGGTCAGGATCGTGCCTTAATAAACGCCGCAGATCACGCTGTATCTCACCCTCCCTAAGACCCAAGACAAACTGATCACGCAGGTGCAGGTCAGCCCGCCGAAACCCTTGTGGCTCTTTTGTCTGCAGGCGATGGCCCAACTCCCTTAAGCGTAACGTGAACTTTCTAATAGGCTCTTCTGTCCTTTGTCTACATTCATAAAACATGGCACGCAGGGTACCCACGGCTGTTTTGTCCCCATACAGTTCTTTAAGCTGAAGAAAGATTTTATCTGGCGTATCCCGCTCCGCTTGTTCCAGAATAAGAATTTCACGTCGTGATTCTCCTCCTAATGCACTCAATACAAAATCACATTGCTGTTCTATCGACCACTTTTGAGCACGGAGCATTGCGCTAATTTGACTCTCCCAATCTTCATAATTCGTATTAAGCCCACAAAATTTTGGTACCCAGGGCGCACCGATAAAAAATGGTGACGCCATATTCCTGGTTTCAGATAACTCATCCGCCATATTAATCAGTCTAAGGCAGGTAGGTTTGTATACTGGTCACAAATCCTGTCGACAAACGCCAAATGTTACGGGAGGTCTGTTAAGAGAGCCTCCGTGCAAAAAGAATAGGAATTCTAGTAGGGACCAGCAACAAACCACCACGCACACACTGCAATGGGTTACACAAAATTTATTTGTTCTTCCTCTAGGCAAACTACCGGCTGAAGACAACCCCGGCCAGGGATCCAAAGCCCAAAGACCACCGCGGTCCGAGTTCTTCGCCTAGTTACAAACAGGGGAGAGAGGGTCACTGCACGAACACGCAACCAACACGTATCAATCCTGCAGCTCCCTAAAACAGGTTTGCCACCCACCTTTTCAGGCTTTAACTTTGTTCGAGGCTGGGTCTCCACATTACCTCCCGGCAGTTAAACTTCCCCGAGCTGGTCCAGTTCTTCTTATCGGGGCGCAGGAGGTCTCCAGTCTAGTGCTCGTTTTCCTCTTTTCCAACACGTCCCTTTTTTTTCCAGCACGTCCTCTCTTTTCCAGCACGTCCTCTCACAGCTCCATAGGAATACGTCCTCCTTTCCACGTCCTCCGTTTCGTTAAAAGCAAAAACCAGGCCAGGCTAAAAAAAAATCCTTTCTATTAAAAATGCGCACACTTTGTCCTGGATCTCCGGGGCTCTCCTGCTTCACCGAGGTCCTACTAAAAACAACAGCAACACTTCCTGCTTCCTCTCCCCTTTATAAAGAGGAACTCCAATCAGCCGCTCCCTGTATTCAACTCCGCCTCACTGGCAGCTGGGCTAGAGTAAAATCTCCCCTCCCACACAGGTGCAACAACCGTAAATAAACACAAAAACATGCAATTAATCCAAAACAAACTCAAAAACAAAACCAACAAAACTTAGGGGGGGGGGGGGTTCTCTCCGTCCTTTGCCACCATGCTATACTCCGTAACATCTTTGCTGCACAGCTGCCTCTTCTCCTCTCATTCTCCCCCCTCCCTCTCCTGTTGCTACTTCAATCATGAAACTGATCAATGATCAGCTGATCAGCTCTCTTGTTTGTTTATCGCCCACTTTGCGTCAGAAACAGGAAACCAGCAGATGTCGCGCTAAACAACAGCAGCACGTTTAAGCTTGATCAGCTGTTGTTAGAATTTATTTAATATTAATTTCTAGTATCAGCTGATGTTTGCTGGAGCCACAGCTGTAAACCTGCTGGTTATGATATGGTTTGGTTATCTGGTGAGAGGGAAACATGAAGATGAAACCAGGAGACGTCCTTACTGAATCATCAGAGCTGAACAGGTGATGGAGAAACAGGTTTACCTTTTAGGTGACATGAATGAGTTGAAGTTATGAACTGTTTCTGAGACACAAATAACACCAGGATCCTTTTCTAAGTAGCTGACAGCTGGTAACTGTGCAGGGGCGGGTCTAGCAAAGCTTTGCCAGGGGGGCAGGTAGGGCATTAACAGGGAGAGGGGGGCACAAAGAAATACTTTTAATTTAAAATTTCTCGCTTTTATTAAATAATTATCTGAATCTTACAACCAAAGTTTTTAATTGATGTAACATGTATAGAAATCATACATATACCAACAAGACTGTGCATCACTGTCACCACAGCGACTGTTTTCATTCAAAGTAGGGATGCACCGATACCGATACTGGTATCGGGGCCGATACTGTAAAATGTGTGTGCACTCATACTTGTAAAAGTTAACCGATACCATGAACCGATACTAACTTATTTCATTAATCAGAGGGTGGCTTGCCATTTCTGTTGTAGTTTTTTAGATTGGCCACTAGGGGGACATCCCGCGCTAAACAGGCACAGGGTTAGATGAGTCAGACTGGCAGCTCCAGATAAAAAAAGAGAAACTGGAGGCTGCTGTAGCTAGGCTAAACAAAATGTCAGCAGTGTGGACCGGAACAGCCAACTTTAACTCAAGTTTTGGAAAAGCGATGAAAAATGTCAAGAGAAAATCCACGGGCAGTTAAAACAACAGAGGCTCTGACTCATTTTATCGCTCTGGATGACCAGCCAATGCCGGCCGTGGAAAACATAGGATTCTTCTCAGCACACTCGAGCTGCGATATGAAATTCCCAGCTGCCCACACATCAGGGAGATAATGGTGCCAAAACTCTCTAAAGAGGTAAAGACAAGCAGTGTGTGCGCGATGTCAGTCCTTGGTTTAACGGCACACTGATGATCCACGGGCAGATGGGGAGTTCGTTCGTCAATGCCAAATACTTTCGTTATTTTGTTTGTTTGTTTACAATATGGACACTCTGCAATAATTTAAAAGTTTATTTTATTCTCAAACCTAATTTGTATTTATTTTATTCCAAACAGAAGTGTTTATTTATTATTCCGAAAGCTCGAGACAGTGCCAATAGTTCAGTGATATTTTGTTAAATTACAATGTGGAGACTCTGCAATAATTTAACAGAAGTGCTTATTTTTCACTTGAAATTTTTTTGTGGTCTTTTTTATTAAGATATTATTTATTATCGGCAGAGAATAAAATAAAACCTCTCTTCCAATTCATTGCATTTGTCTGTGTGTGTGGTAGAAGTATTGGTTTTTGTACTCTGTATCGGCAAGTACTCAGATCCAAGTATCGGTATCGTATCGGTTTGAAAAAATTGGTATCGTTGCATCCCTAATTCAAAGGCTTTATGGCTGTAATACCTGGTGGGCCGGTCTCTAGGCCGATGTTGTGTCCCAGTCCAGCCCTGCGCACGACACGCAGTGAATTAATCTGAGAAGGTGCATTCAAAAATAAATGGCCGGGCCAGCGCTGCACATCGCAAATTAGCTCGCATAGACACATTAGTTGTGCCGCTTCTTAATGACGGTATCTTAGCTAACAACCCCAACTACCAGATTCAACTTGTAATTGGCTAAAAATAACTTCGCCTACCGGTGAGAGGGACGTTGCTAGCTGACAGTTTTTTCAAGCGATGTTGAAATTTCCACATTCAGACACTTCAAATGCTTCAGCAGCTGTTCGCTCAGCGCAGCATCAGCACCACGGAAATACACGGATACATCCGTAGACTCAGGACAGAATTCACAGTGTGTTTTTGGGACTTTCAGGTGTTTGGACCAATGTTTTCTTTCTGATCAAACCAGAAAGCTTTAATGAGCAGCTGGATTTTTCTCTCGTTAACTGGTTGGACACAGAGGACATCGAAATGCAGCTGATTGAACTGAAAGCTCGACTCTGTGGGGTCAAAGTTCGCAGAACTACGAAGCAGCTGGAATCCAAAGCTGTGCGTGTTCATGGAGCTGCATGTTCACCTGCTGGACATCACTACCTGACAGGTTTAACTGTCTTCAGAACATTGCAGAGGCCTTACTGACAGTGTTTGGCTCTACATGTCTGTGTGAGCAGATTTTCTCTCACATGAGTCCTCAGGTATCCGTCTGAATGCTGGACACTCGGAGACCTGTGTCTCTGAGTGGGAGACCAGAGATCACATTAACATGTGTGTCTCTGTATTAACAAACATGCCATATTGGCCCAGTTTATTTTTCTTATCATTGTTGTGAGGAGGCCATAAATAGCATTTGCATTTTCTGTTGTACAGTTCATTTGCTGTTATGGATAAAAAGTCTTTTTTTGTTTCAAAATAGCTGATAACTATTCGCTGACAGCTGCCAACATCTGAGAACAAATATAATTTTATAAAGTGGTTCTATATAGTGTGTAACTGTTAATATAGAGCGTTATTAAATTTATTGCTAATGCAATCATATGGCACATTGACTTCTGAGGGAATTTTAGATAATAATAATAATGGATTGCATTTATATAGCGCTTTTTGAGACCCTCAAAGCGCTTTACAATTCCACTATTCATTCACTCTCACATTCACACACTGGTGGAGGCAGCTACAGTTGTAGCCACAGCTGCCCTGGGGCAGACTGACAGAAGCGAGGCTGCCATATCGCACCATCGGCCCCTCTGGCCATCACCAGCAGGCGGTAGGTGAAGTGTCTTGCCCAAGGACACAACACACAAATGCAGTTGTGTAAATCCACAAAAACTCAGTAAAAACTGAGACCAGTTAAAGTCAGAATAGCACCAGCACAGGTCAGCTGAGCAAAGTGAGTGACCACAGAAAATCTACAGAAGCTGACAATAGAAATTATTGTGGTAATTTCCCACCCTGAGCCACTACAACCCCCAACTGTACTCACTGTTCTGTTTAGGTGAGGAGGAAACGACAAAAGAGGTTTGTAACCCCATGTATTACAATCATTATTACAAGGTTCAGTTTGCACAGAAATAGCTGGTAAACTGTCCTTTCTTTCTAACTTTAAGTACATTTAAAAGCACTTTTTTGCTTTTACTTGAGTAAAAAAGTTGAATCACTACTTCAGCATGAATAAAGAATGTCTGTACTTTTGCCACCTCTGGTTATATTTCACACAGAGCGGATTCAAAGCACCGGTGATAGTTTGAAACAACTTTCACTTGTTAAACAAAAAAAAAGCCTTTGTTAACATTTTGTCACACATGTTTTGATGTGTTCTTAAAAACATTTTGTGAAATGAAACGTGATGATTTTACAGCAGTTTCCCCGGTGAAGCAAACGTCCCTGGATAATTCAGACTTTTTTTTTTTTACTTTAACAAATGTGGTATATTTTTTACTTTGCACTTTAACTGCACTAAAACAAATATTGTAAAAAATATTGTAAAAACAAAGAAATCTTGATTATCTGTTAATGTAACATTTGTGTTTGAGATGCATTGTGAAATGAAGGTATTGTTACCTTATCAATAAACATGTTGTGATGGGGTGTTGTCGTCACCCCACCAGATCAGCAGGAGGGCTTTGTCGACATTTACAATAAAGGCAATGAATCGAGAACGAGGCAGCGTAGCTTCAAATGGATACCACAGGTGCATCTACTCAAAATCTCAGGCAGCTTGTAATTGCAGTGACCTCGACCCAAAGGTCAGTGTTTTTTTGAAAATCGTGTGACTGCAATAATAGACCCTGTGCACAAGAAAATGCTAACTTCCTGTTTTAAGACCGGATGTAGGGTTGTACATTTAGCTTTATTTTGCTGTCAATCGCTACTGCGAAGGTGGACTCAAAAAAGTCCAAAACACGAAAACGGAAAGATCGCATTAAGTTACAAAGAGCTGAAGCTGGGAACACTCACCATTACTGTTTCATAAACAAATCAAATGATCAATTTTAACGTTTGAAGAGTGTAGATCGATCAGTTGTTTACATCACTTAACACAAGCAGAACTGCATTACAAAATCAGAAGACACACCATCCACATTCATAAGTACATCTCTGTATAGTGACTGTTCTTATGATTTAAACAGGCAAATGTTCAGCATTCAAACTACAAGTGACCAATAGTCAAGGCCAGATGTTTCCCCTGTTATGTTGATATCGGCTAGTCAAGTACATGAAAAAAAGCCACAGAAAAAAATTAATGAATGATTGCTGGTAAGAGTCTCTATATATTAGTATTTACAACTGGTATGTTGTGACGTACCTTCAAAATTACAGCGGTCCTTCGCTATGACACGGTTCACTTTTCGCGGCCTCGCAGTTTTTCAGCGCATTGTGTCCTGCGTCCTGATCAGCTGTAGGTCAATGTCGATGTCCTCCGTGCCCTCTCTCCTGTACAGTACAGAATCGCTACATCGATCGCTAGCAGTATGACTCTGAAGTGCTATACGCTGGTTATTTTTAGATCATAACACTGACGATAAACGAGGGACCACTGTATACAAATACTGAGAAATATAAAATTTAAATCCTTTCTCTCTTTTGCTCTGAGGCGGGGGAAAAATATCGACAAAACGATGAACATCATCTACAGATATATTCGGTAAATGCCCAGGACATCTTGAGAAATGTAAATCACCACTTGATTCATGCATTTGGTTGACTTGTTTTGGAAAACCCGATGGTAAACAAGGTACGAATATCACACCGGAAACAAAGCGATCTACAGGAGTTTCCCCACCGGAAGTAGCATATGCTAAGGTGCACATAGGGGGTGTCTAAATTCATGGGCTGTATCCTCCTGAGGCCGCATTTGTAGACCGATTACGTCACAGCGATGCCACGAAGGCTGTCCAAATTCGTAGACTTCTCCGAATGCAGCCGGCAAATGCGTCCTCCTTTTCTCCGAATTTGAAGGATGGGTCGGATGTGTCCTTCGTGGCCCACCATATCCCAGAATTCATAGCACGGGCCAGCCAATTCCAGTTTTCAACAATTGGGGCCGCTACTAAGATTTAATATTACTTTTATTACTCTTTGTGGGTCACATTTAAGATATTTTCAGGCGAGAATGTGTAAACCTCAAATATCTGCTCAGTCAATCAAGATATCGCATATTTGCAAAAGTGCTCCGACGTTTTCGGAGACGTCTGTTACCCACCAGCTCGATAGCTAGCCGGGAGCTCAAGGGTCACCAGAACTGGTGAGAACGGCAAACTCCCGGCACATCATTTTCAGATCACCGCGGACTTTCGCTACTCAGGCTAAACGTAATATATGAGTCACTTAGACAACCTAAAATGTTATTGTTTGGATTTTTCAGTGTTTTATTTGTTCGTGAGTAAATCAGTTTGGTTGAGACTAAAGTTATTAGATTAGATTAGATAAAATAAAACTTTATTAATCCCTCGGGTGTTTTTCACACAGCTGAATAAACGTCAAACAGAAAACTGATTAAACAGAAGTGTGAGACGGTCGAGAATTTACTCCAGTGTCTTGTTATATTTTAGATAGCAAGGAGCAAGTTTATTAAACTCCACCGAGACAGCGGTGACGCAAATCGGAAGGCTAGACCGTCCAATTTCACAACCGTTTACTTCCGGTCTACCCGACCTTCTGAGGACCCGGCCCACGTAGACTGCGAAGGACGGGTCCTCAGCAGGATGCGGCCCAAGAATTTGGACACCCCTATAGTCTATTTCAAAACAAGGTGACGTAAGATTTTAAATTTTGTTACAGTTTTCCTGGAAGTGTCTAACTTATTTACTTTTTAGGACTCAGTTACATCTCAAGTACCGTATTTTCCGCACTATAAGGCGCACTTAAAATCCTTTGATTTTCTCAAAAATCGACAGTGAACCTTATAATCCGGTGCACCTTATGTATGAATTCTGGTTGTGTTTACTGACCTCGAACCGATTTTATGTGGTACACGGCGCTCAAAAATCTCTCAAAAAATGTTTTAGTACGACTTTGGTAAACTACAAAGTTGCAACACTTGATGGATTGTCGTAGCGTTACGGCTGCCATAGTCAGGAGCCTTGCAGAGTAATCTGGGTCCAAAACTCCGTCCGCTTCAGGTCCCAAAGTCACACAAACTCTGCAGCATCACTGAGAGTTAAAAACTGTCTAAATTCTTTCATCTTTAATAAAACGATCAGCATTGCTGCTTTACCAGGTGTAACAATGAAGTTTAACATCCAGGCATCCATGAAAACAGAATTTATTAAATTTAACGGAGGTAGAAGTTAGCAGGAAGTTAGCTCGCTAGTTAGCTAAACATGATATAGCATGTTCTGACTGAGAGATTTCTGAACCAAATTCAAACGTACAGCTCTGTTATCACTTTCAACATAAATGAAGACAGAAAACTAAACAGCAGTGACGTTTGTAGGGTTACTGAAGATGGGCTAGCTGGTATATAATGATGTGCTGAGGGTTCCTGATGGTTAGGGACAAATGTAATCGCATGGCAGGATGCTGTAAACGGACCAAACTTCAGCCAGGAGAACAACTGAGATAATCCATCCACAATACGAACAATGTTCCCTCTAATTTTTCACGTGTCTGAGCGAACACACAAACTCCCTGAGCGGACACTTGGACCACTGTGAGCAACAGCAGACGTGTGCACTGTGGTCACACCAGCATCGAATCCATCCAAGTTACATGGTTTATTAAAATAATCAAATTACAGCATTTACATTTATGTTAGACTACATTTAATTAACTCCTTTAGCTCACTTACAATGAAAATTTAAAAAATCTTGTTCATGACCTGTGTAGCATGTTAACACCATTGGAAGTAAAAAATAACTTGAACTCCAATTTTGAAAACACATCTCTTTTTTTTTTTTATAAAGTTCTGACTTGTATTATGAGTCTGTGGTCTGGGAGAGAGTCTGTAACTCTTTGTCTGCAAAATACAGTAAATAATGACCAATGTTGGGCAATTAATTATATAGTTACTTCTTCAAAAAAGTAACTGAGTTTTGCAAACAACAAAGTTTTTTGCAGCTGTTTACCTAAAAATGCAGCCAAGGCGTTTTTTAAAATAAACATTTCAAACTATTTACAGAACAATCAGCTGTTCTGCATCAAATTTGATGCCACACAAAATTATTTGTGCCACTCCAAAAATTAATTTCTGTCCACTATGAGATGAAGGAGAACAACAGCCTGATACCCGCAGGCCTGACAACAGCAGATGTATCACTGCTGTAACACCTGTAACATTCAGCAGTCGCCTCACACAACAAAACTATTAACTACACTACACACTAACTACACAATATTTGCGCTAAACGTCGCAAATCTCTCACATCTCAAAACACCGCCGTCACTCCTAAAACTTCCCCCATTCCTAAACAACTAAATGCCATGTTGCCATATCAGTTTTGATTGGTCAACATGGTACATTTTTCCACCAATAGGAAAGGCTGGGGGGGTTGGGAGGGGGGCTGTTTTTGCTCACAGGCGGAGAGTGCTTTTGAGCATTTTCCTTATAGAAAAACAGACTTACAGACTACATCAACTTCTGTGTGGATACTGTGGTTCCCAAAAGAACATTCTTTGCTTCCCCAATAATAAACCATGGGTAACCAAGAACATCAAAGCGACTCTGAACAAGAAAAAAAGAGCTTTCAGGAACGGTGACAGAGATCAGTTGAAAACGGTGCAGAAGGAGCTGAAAGCCATGATTGCAGGGGGAAAAGAGTCCTACAGGAGGAGGCTGGAAAACAACACCAGGGAGGTGTGGAATGGAATGTTGGCCATTACTGGCCTGAAACAAAAGAGAGGTGTTGGGATGGATGGGGACATCGAAAGTGCAAACAACCTAAATCTACACTTCAATAGGTTCGACTGCCCTGCGTCTCCTGTCTCCACACCCAGCTCTTCTCATCTTCTCCATCTACTCCATTCTCCTCCCCCCTCTCCTGCCCCCTCAGCCTGTCTCACCCTGTCCTTCTCAGAAGATGACATCAAGAATTGGGCAGACTCCACTCCAGTAAAGCTGCTGGCCCTGACGGTGTCAGTCCCAGGGCCCTCAGGTGCTGTGCTTCGCAGCTGTCTGGAGTTCTGCATCGGATCTTCAATATGAGTCTGAAACTGCAGAGGGTCCCATCACTCTGGAAGACATCCTGCCTGGTTCCTGTCCCTAAAAAGATTAACCCGTCGACCCCCAGTGACTGCAGGCCAGTGGCTCTGACTTCACATGTCATGAAGACGCTGGAGAGACATCTGCGTCTGCTGGTGGAGCCTTGGCTGGACCCCCTACAGTTTGCTTATCAACCCCATCATCTACCTGCTGGACCAGGCTTATTCTCACCTGGACATTGTTGGGAGCACTGTGAGGGTCATGTTCTTTGACTTCTCTAGTGCTTTTAACACAATCAGACCATCACTGCTGGGGAATAAGCTCACAGAAATGCAGGTGGATGCCCCACTGGTAGCTTGCATCACAGACTACTTAACAAGTTGACCACAGCATGTTCGGCTGAAGGGCTGCTGCTCGGACAACATCCTGAGCAGCACTGGGGCGCCGCAGGGGACGGTCCTATCACCCTCCCTCTTCACCCTCTACACGTCTGACTTCAGGTCCAAGTTTCAGTCATGCCATCTGCAGAAACTCTCTGATGACTCTGCCATTGTGGGCTGTATCAGACGGACAGGAGGAGGAGGAGTGCAGGAGTGTGGTGGACAGCTTTGTTGAGTGGTGTGAGCTAAACCATCTACAACTTAACATCACAAAGACAAAGGAACTGATCATGGACTTTAGGAAGCAGGCTCCTCCTCCTCCCCCTGTCACCATCAGAGGGGCTGATGTAGAGATCCTGGAGGACTACCGGTACCTGGGGGTACACTTGGACTGTAAACTGGACTGGACCAAGAACACCAATGCTGTCTTTAAAAAAGGGCAGAGTCGGCTTTTCCTACTGAGGCGGCTCAGGTCCTTTAATGCTTGTAGGAAAATGCTGACCATGTTTATCACTCTGTGGTAAAGAGTGTTGTGTTCTTTGCAGCTGTGTGCTGGGGCAGTGGGGTGAAGACAGCCGATGCCAACAGGCTGAACAAACCGATTAAAAAGGCTGGTTCTGTCCTGGGTGTCAGACTGGACCTAGAGGAGGTGTCTGAGAGGAGAATGCTAAAAAAGCTTCTTTGTATCATGGACAACCCCGCCCACCACATGCACGCCTCCATGATGGACCATCAGAGCACACGCAGCAAAAGACTCATTGCCCCGAAATGCAGAACTGACCGCCACAGGAAATCCTTTGTGCCGGTGGCAATAAAACTGTACAACTCCTCCTCACTCTGTAGGTGATTTTCCTGAGGATTAATAACAAAGCTATTCTGTTCCCATTCAGACCGTGCACCAACAGTTTTTCATTGAATGTTTGTTTCATCTCCCCATCATATGCTGCTACTCTTTTATCCATTTGGACAATACTATGTCACTTTAGAATCACCTGCACTGATAGCTAAGCTAAGCTATTTATTATTTCTCAGGATACAGTTATATTGTTCCTCGTTACAGTTATTTGATCTTATAATTTGCACTATCCTACTGTATATTACTGTATACTTGTATTCTATTGTACATATTGTATATCTTATTACTCTGTTCCTCTGCCTCTCTTGCTGCACTGAGCATGTGTATGACAAAAGAATTTCCCTCGAGATAAATAAACCTCTTCTTATGTTATCTTATCTTAAAACGCCGTTTTTACCGTTTCTTCCTGCAGTAAATATAAACAACGACAGTATTCAGGAAGAAAACCAAACATTGCAGATATTTTATCATAACTCTGGTTTTACGTGGCCGATCAACACAATTTAAAAACTGGTATAAAGTCCACACTTTGTCCATCAGTTGTTCCGTCTGTCCTGCTCACATCTCCAGTGGTTGTACACGTTGTCATTAACGTGGCTTCACTCCTCATCAGCCGCTTTGCTCGCTAAAACACCGGTGTCGGCACATAAGGACGCTGTCATAGCCTGTCAACGACGTTGATTAGCTGCATATATATGAATGTGAATTGCATCATTGGCTGGACTGTGGGATAAGGTGGCATCGTTCTGATCCCATACTGGAGCAGCCAGTCACTGACTAACACTGCAGAACAGAATTGTTAAAGTTTTAATCTTAATTTCAATTCAGGTGAGATTTTTTTTGTGCACAACACAGATTTTCTGTGCGCAGAGACCGTGCCAGCAGTGCGCAGCTTAGAGGGAACATTGAATACGAGGTTAGTCATTAATATACTGCAACAACATGGGAATAGAGCAGCTGCCAGAGAATTCAGCAATAATGAATCAATGGTAGAGCAGGAAGCAAGAAGAATGAGCTGAGTAAAGTTTGACTTATCTGACTGTTTTGTTTTGCTTAATGTGCCTTCTGGTCCAAAAAATATGGCATGTGGTTAACATAATGAACATATAACTATACAGGTTAGTAAAATAAACTGATGGCTGTCTTTGGCAACACAATAAAAGGTGTTTCAGTTAAAGGTTTTTTTCAGAAGCATTTATTTATTTTTATTATTTTTATTTATTTGTTTTTGCAATGATTATGAGGTCATATCCTTGAAGAGTATGCATGATTTCTCCAGTGTGTTAAAAATGTTCATAGTTGTTCCCTTCATCAGCTTCCTCAGCCTATTTCTCGTCCCTCTCAGCAAACTGTTGATTGTGAGTCTCACAAAAAGTTATGTGGTACACAGCAACTTGTCAACAACTTCCATAATCTACAACTTGTGTAGCTGATGGAAATAGCTTCATAAGCCAGGGCAGTAATGGTTAGGTTATGTCCCCCAGAATGACCAGTGTCACATCTATTTCCCCAAAATCTAACGTCCAGGGTGGTAACAGTCTGTTCTGGTCTGAGTCACAAAGTGTCAACATTTATATACGAAAGCTTCATGTTATTATCTGCTAGACTTTATGAAATGACAGAAAACTGTGGTGGTGGTGGTGCAATAATTAGCTCTGGTTCTTTCTGTGCGGACACTGCATGTTCTGCCCGTGTCTCTGTGGATTCTTTCTGGGTGATTCATCTCAGAGCCCAAAGATGTGGGGTTAGATTAACTGGTAATTGTTCATTCACTGCAACTTTATTGAGAAGGTTAAATGCAAAGTTTTGATTTGGAATGATTTTCGATTTATTTTTAGGTTTATGTTAGTGTGTATTTGGTTCCTACTTTTGGAAGTTGGCCTACAAAGCCAACTTCCAAACAGTTGTAATTCTAAGCAATCACAACTGTTCTAAGTTGCGATTGCTCAGAACAGTCATGTTCTAACACTATTTCTCAGATGCAAGATGAAAGTAAATACTAATGTTTCATTTTGGCAAACTGATGTTACCAGTGTGCAGCTCACTTTCTTGTTCTGGGTGGATAGAGGTTGGTACAGCTCAGCACTGTCCCCTGTGAGCTGAAGTCCATTTCAGTCCAAAGACAACACAACTAACTCCAGAGTCGCTCATTCCTCTCTGCCTCTATCATTCTTTTTGTATCTTGCCAACACCCTCTATCATTTATATGGCTGCTTTTAAAGACAGTCTCCGTGGCGACGGCGTGACCCCTGCTGCTGCTCATCAGTAGTGTGTCTGATTGATAGCCAGTAGGTGGCCATAAAGGCTATCTGCCGTTGCCAGATTAGCCCAGACAAACATGGCTACTAACCAGCCAGAAGTGTTTACTATGGAAAATTCCGCCATCTTCAGTCTGCAGATTTACGAATATGTGTCGCCTGAGCCTCACATGTGGGCTTGTGCTGTTTCACACTACGTTTCTGCTGTTTCATTTGAATAGAAGCACCATAAAGTACAAACAGAGCTCTCTTTTGTTTATTCGTAAAAGGGTCTTCCCTTCACAGCCTGCTCTATTTTCACTAATTTCTCTTACGAGGTGCAGGTTTACAGTCTGGAGTCATCTTCATCCCAGAGCAGGTGGATGAGATTAAAACAGAAGGAGCTTGAGGGGGTTGTCACAGCATTTCTGTCCTTCCTCTGCTGGGCCTGTTCTTCTGGGAACAGCCTTCATCTTCGCTCCATATGTAGGTCGTTGGCCTTTTGTGTGTGACGTTGTGCTTCCACCAAGTGTTTGGCGTTTCCATACCTCTCTTACATTCTGTGGGTTGTCATGGAAATGCACTGGGGGCAGCAGCAGCAAAGTTACAGTGGAGGAAAGAGTGAGCAGTGGGAGGAGGTCAATTAGTCCGGGCCTCTTTTGTGAGCCTCTGCTGGCCTGTTGATGAAGAGCGCTCTGACTAGAGATGTTGTTGGCTTCAGGAAAAAAGTAACTTGGAAAAACCCAAAAACTGGGGTTCAGCTCTTAGAGACAGTCACGCGGTATGACGTTAGATTTATGTGGCTTTACTAAAGCAGAACCCAAATAGCCCTTTCCTGAATGCTTCTCTTTTGAAGTGCAATTTCTTGCACTATTGTGTTGATTTGGCTCTGGTAAAACGAGCTGTGAACAACTATTTACACACTGAGCTCATAGTGTAAAGAAAACACTCTGTATGCACAAACACACTAAGTGCTCTCACTCCAGCCTCCAGATAGGTTGCAATTATGTCTGCACATATGGTAGGAGAATATATATTTGAAAGGTTAAGTGTGATTTTGTCTTTTTGTTAAAAATAATCTTTTATTGTTGTAAAGTAGGTCAGGGTTGCTTTTATCATGTGGTATTGCTCTGGGATGCACAAAGATATGCCTTAGTATCTCTTGCTCTGCATTTCTGTAGACTGCCACTGGTTTTATGACCCAGTTTGCTGGGTTGCAGCTGACCCACTCTCTGTTTTCGCCAGCTGCCAGTTTACTAGGAATTTGCTACACTATAACTAGAGGAATATAAGTTTGCTTCTTTCCTGCCTTTTTGTAAAGCTTGGGTATTCTAGTATTTTTTACTTTTTTAACCTTGTGAAATTGCACTATAAGATGTGGTCTGAAAGAGACATTCAGCAGGAAAATATATGCAAATAAACATGTCAAACTCTACTTAGATTTCAAAAATAAGCTTCAGAACTTGACTCAGAGGCACCACTCTAAGTTTTTTAATATCATTAATAAATGTTCAGTTAAATTACATCACGAAGCAATTAGTAGCTACACATGAACCAGTGCAATATTTGACCCCTACATTGAGGGGATCAGGTGGCTCTATTGTTTTATTGGTCAGTGTTTTCCTATCATGGTTTAAATCTGGGGAATAGTCACTGAAAATTAGTACAAAGTCTTTCTGAGAGAGTGCCTTTACAGTCTAATTCTTTCTTGATTTTTACCAGGGTCTATCCTGGGCCTTGATCTGCTCTGGAGCCTCCTCCCAGTAGGACATGCCATAACCACCTCAGCTGGGACCCTTCAATGAGGACGACCAGGAGCTCCTTCTCGAATGACTGAATTCCTCCTCCTATCTCTAACCATCCTTTGGAGAAAGCACGTATCTGTGATCTAATTACCACAGGTAAAGGTAGGAACCAGTGAATCATCAGCTTTGCTTATCTCTCTTTACCACAACAAACTCTGAGATACTTAAAGATATCTACTCGTCCTTGACCTGGAGTGGGAATTCCATCCTTTCCTCCTGAAAATCATGGCCTCAGACGTGAAGGTGCCAATTCTTATTCCCACAGTTTTACACATGCCTGTGAATATGGGCTCAAATTGTGGTCATAAATATTTTGTACTTGTAAATCAGTTTTGTTCTTGTAAATCAGGATTTGTATGTGCAAAAAGAATTTGTGTGTGGACTTAGCCAAAAAATATGTGTGAAACTCTGCACTCAAGTTTCAAGTTACAAGTACGAATTTTGACCCTGTTTTTCTTTTTCTTTCATCTGATTGGCCAATGTCATGTCAATCACAAATTTAACTATACAATCAGAGAACAGATGGGTTTGGCTGTCAGAGGGGCGCTTTTTTGAACTGCAGGTCCTGGAAGGGTAATACAGTTTGAAGCTGGAAGATCTCTGTGTAAATATCCGATAGCAGCTAGGTCCCCTAACTTTCAGCAGCTGTTGAAAGGATAAAGTTGTGGTATATCAGTGGTTAGAAATACCATTATTACTTTAGTATTAGTTTAACACAAAGTCAGGGCTGACCCGGGACCATTGCTGTGAGTCACAGTGTGCAGCATAAAGGTCCTTTCACATCACATGTGCTGCTAATGCTAACTGCTAACTAAAAGCCAAGGATCCAGAATTTGTTGCGCTGGCTGCTGGGCTCTGTGGGTTTTTGCAGCAGCTCTACCTGTACTAGATGCACCTGCTCCTTGTTGTTTCTATCTCTGACTTTATGTCCTCTACAAGAGTTTCTGGGTTTTTTTGCTGGTTCTTCAAATATTCAATAAAAACATGTTAACGGAGAAAGCTTTGTAAGTATCCTCACTAATGAAGACTGTCATTTCAACAACACTGCCCACCCCCCCACAAAAACTCAGACCACCACAGACTGTTCTCCTTCGTGGTGATGAAGGAAAACGCTGGGCTGGCATCTAAAAGGGCATTTATTCCCTTCAAGGACCTGAAGCTCCATAATGCACCCCTCCAATAGCCAAACCCACCTGTTCTCTGATTGGATAGTTAAATTTGTGATTGACATGACATTGGCCAATCAGATGAAAAAATTATTTTTTTAATTAATTTGGTCAGTTCCCAATGTGATTGGGTACAAAAAGAGAGAGGGAGTTCCTCAGAAGTAAGGTTAGACAGAGGTTCACCAATGTGCAATGCATAAATAAAATAAACACCTACAAACATATTATGAATATCTCATTACGTACTGTACATAACACCATCAAATGATTGTGAGAATCTGGAGAAATCTCTCTGCATAAGGGACAGGGCTTAAAATCAATATTAGATGCGTGTGATCTTCAGGCCCTCAGGCAGTACTGCATTAAAACAGTCACGGAAATCTGAACTGTAACTCAAAACCTCAGCTTTATTGCTGGCATAAAACAAAACATAAACGGAGCAATGGCAATGAACGTGAAACACTGACACGAAAACACACAGGCATAATCTGAGGATACGACGCAACACCGAGCATGGGAAAACACAGGGCCCACACACACAGGGCAACAACGGGGGAATCGGCAACAGGAGGGAGACACAGCTGGGAGAGACCAGGGCCAACGAGACAGGGGGAACAAAGCTGCACACACCAACACAAGACAAAGACCTCCACAACAAAACAGGAAACATGAATCACAACTCAGAGACACGGACCCAACACAGAGAGACAGAAAACGACACATGGAACTAGACATATACTAAGCAGACACAACCGAAGAACAAATCCTAAACACAAATAAACAGAAACATGAAACTCTAATAATAAACATAATCATCATCATCATCATCATCATTAACACAACAAGAGAACAAGAAAACAATCCCTGATGCAAAATTAAAGCAAAACATAATAAACTCAAAATACTGGGTAGAAACTGACCCAGAACCGTGACAAGTGGAGGAAATAATTATTTGATCCTCTGCTGAATCTGTATGTTTTTCACTTACAAAGAAATGAGACGTCTCTTTTATGGTAGTTTCATTTTCACTGAGAGAGAGAATATCAGCCAAAACCAAAAACACATGACATAAAAGTTATGCACTGATTTGCATGTCAGTAAGTGAAATGAGTATTTGATCCCCAAGAAAATTATATGAGTTAGTACTTGGTGGAGAAACACTTCTTAGCAAATATAGCAGTAAGGCACTTGTGGTTGGTCACCAGATTTAGACACGTCTCACGGCCGCGGTATGACGAACGCGGCCGTGACTCTGGCAGACGAGCTGAACACTTTCTATGCTCGCTTCGAGGCTGCAGCTAAGGTCTCCAACGATGCTAGTGCTAGCGGCGCTAACGGCTGCAGACAGGAAGATACTGCCAGCACTGGAAACGTGCTCGTCATCTCCGAGCATGAAGTAAGGAGAGCCTTCAAGAGAGTGAACACCAGGAAAGCAGCAGGACCAGACGGCATCCCAGGTCGTATCCTCAGAGGCTGCGCATACCAGCTAGCTCCTGTGTTCACTGAGATATTCAACATCTCTTTATCTCAGTCGGTGATCCCCACATGCTTCAAAGAGTCCATCATTGTTCCTGTCCCGAAGAAACCCCACCCTGCTTCTCTCAATGACTATCGCCCTGTAGCCCTCACCTCAGTAGTGATGAAGTGCTTTGAACGCCTGGTCAGAGACTTCATCATTTCTTCACTACCAGACACACTGGACCCACTACAGTTCGCTTACCGTCCAAATCGTTCCACAGACGATGCCATCTCTCATCTCCTCCACACATCACTCACTCACTTGGACACTAGAAGGGGGAATTATGTTAAAATGCTCTTCATAGACTACAGCTCTGCATTTAACACCATAATTCCCTCCACACTCACCACCAAGCTGGAGCATCTGGGACTCAGCTCATCTATGTGTCAGTGGATCTCCAACTTCCTAACTGGCAGACCACAGGCAGTAAGGATGGGCGGACATGTCTCAGCCTCCACCACTCTCAGCACTGGAGCCCCCCAGGGGTGTGTTCTGAGCCCCCTGCTGTACTCTTTGTACACATATGACTGTGTGGCCACTACCAGCTCCACCACCATCATCAAGTTTGCTGACGACACCGTCGTGGTGGGCCTGATCTCTGATAACAACGAGACGGCCTACCTGAAGGAGATTAGGAATCTGGAGAACTGGTGCCAGAGGAACAACCTCCTTCTAAACGTCAGTAAGACAAAGGAGCTGATAGTGGACTTCAGCACTAAGCAGGAGAGGAACTACCAGACCCCCGTCATCAACGAGTGCCCAGTGGAGAGAGTGGACAGCTTCAAATACCTCGGAGTTCACATCACGCAGGACCTGTCATGGTCCTGTCACATCAACACCGTGGTGAAAAAGGCCCGTCAGCGTCTCTACCACCTCAGACGCTTGAGAGACTTCCAACTGCCCTCCAAGGTGCTCAGGAACTTTTACTCGTGCACCATAGAGAGCATCCTGACGGGAAACATCTTAACCTGGTTCGGGAACAGCACCATGCAGGACAGACGAGCTCTACAGAGGGTTGTGCGGTCAGCTGAGCGCACCATCCGCTCCGAGCTCCCTGACCTGCACTCAATCTACAGCAGGCGGTGCTGGACCAAGGCCAGGAAGATCGTGAAGGACCTCAGCCATCCCAACAACAGACTGTTCTCTCTGCTGAGGTCGGGAAAGCGATTCCGCTCCCTGAAGACCAACACAGAGAGACTGAGGAGGAGCTTCTTCCCGCAGGCGATACGGTCTCTCAATCACACCACCACACAGTACTGACCCACACATATGGTTCTTACACACACACTGGACTTTCTGGACATTGTTTTCACTTCATCACTTTAAGCATATTTGCACTGCACAAGACATAATGTGGATTGCACAACACTGGTCACTATATTCTTCATTTCCAGTTAATACTTGTACAGCTGCTGTTATTGTGTATATATATATTTATATTTCGTCATACATTCTTATATAGTTCTATACTGTGTATTGTGTATTTTGTTGTACAGTTATTTCATTTTTAACTTTAATTTTTATATTTTGTTTTATTCCTTCCTAGTTAAATTTACCCTTTTTAATTTTTCATATTTATTTCCTATCTTAATCATAGCCTTTTCTTTTTTTTCTTTAGGTCACGAGCAGTTGTCTAAGCATTTCACTGCATATCGTACTGTGCATGACTGTGTATGTGACAAATAAAATGTGAATTTGATTTGTCTCAGGAGGTATTCCAGCCGATTCCTCTTTACAAACACCGTCTACATCATTTCGGTTTCTTGGCTGCCACTTGGCATCTCAAAACTTCAGCTCCCTCCACAAATTTTTGACCGGACTTTAGCTGCTCCTTTGTTGTCGGTATGTGCTGCTGGTAAAGTTTCTGGGCTGCCTTTCCTCATAACAGCCATCCCTCAAGATTCTCTCCATTTAAAGCAATGCATCATCAGGGACTATAACAGCTAGTCCTTTTACTGAATCATACTGGGCATTAGCCTGGTGAGCTGACAGGATTTTGGGTTAATAAGTCAATTGAAGGGCCATTGTGCATCAGCCCTATAAGCGTTGACAGCAGTCCAGTCATTTATTTTCATTACTGACATTGTATTGCCCAGTCAAGTCTCTTAATGCAACTGGCCCCTTGCCTAATTTAATAATCATTCCAGCCTTGTGCAGATCTACAGTCTTGCCTAGAATAGTAAAATTCTTCGACACCTTTTTCATTTCTCTATGTGCTTTCTGCATTTAATCATTAGCTGTTAGTAATCTCTGGCTGTCTTCCACAGCCTGTCTTTTTTTCTGTCTTCCTCAGAGATGGGCAGTAACGCGTTACAGGTAACGAGTAAAGTAAGGGATTACTATCGCAAAAACGGTAATTAGATTACTGTTACTTTCCCGTAGGAACGCTGCGTTACTAAAACCGTGATTTTTTGCGAGAATGTCTCATGACAGTGACGTAAGCGAGTGCGACGTTCGTGACAACAGCTGTGTGCAGATCAACAATGGATCATATATCGAGTGTGGGAGAGAGTATGAGCGTGCAGCGTTTAAAGAGTGGAAGTACTGACCTTACTTTGAGTTTGATTCCATACAAAGTGACAAAAACATTAGTGTCCGCTGTGCGTGGGAAGAAAACTTCTTTTTACAGCGAAAAAAAACCCTAAACTTCCAACAAGCACCGAGTAGCTACGACGTAATGGGAAACTCACAGAGAAACTCGTGGATTCTTCCACTGACCGCTGTACACCTGCACCAGGGTAAACCTCTGCCTGCCCCACTCCTGCTTTACAGGTGAAAATAGAGCAACAGGACCGCTGAGTCTGTGACTTTATTTATTTTCTGCTGTGTTTTACTTGCATCTATTTGAAAGACTGAGTGTAAACACGAAAAAAACCAAACATTTTATGTGCTGGAATGTGCAGAAAATAGGTTTCAATGTTAAACTAATTTCTTCCAGTCAGAGAATGTTGCATATAATTTAATTTTTGCTTGATGCATAAAGTGAAAAGATTAAAACTAATAAAACAAGTTTTAAAAAGAGACTTTTCCATTTGATTACATTTTGTATGATGGATTATGTAGAAAAAGTAGAATTGGGCTGAAAGATCTATCGCTCTATCACCTCTTCAGGTTGTAAATCGTGTTTTTAAAAAGTAACTAAGTAATTAATTACTTTTGAAAATAAGTAATCAGTAAAGTAACGGGATTACTTTTGGGGGGAAGTAATCTGTAATTAGTTACTGATTACTTTTTTCAAGTAACTTGACCAACACTGGTCTTCCTCGCCTCAGCCCAACCAGTTGCTGTAGACGACTGCCCTACTTGACAATTCTGGCTCAGGGATAAAATACTTATTTCACTCAGTGTCATGTAAATCAGTTAAAAAAAATTATGAAGTGTGTTCTGACTGAACTTGCTGTTGACTCTATTAGATGAAAAGATATTTTTTGGCATTAGCAAACTGAATTACAGGTTCTTGTGAGGGGAAGGCACATGAACACAGGAGTAACCAGACTTTCTGCATCTTTGAGAACCTCACCTCAACTGTGCGTCTGACTGGAGGAAATAGCTTTAGCACAGTACTACTGCAGTATCAGTACTACTGCAGAATAAGACAATAATCGCAGTCTTTGGAAAATACTTTTACTACGCCATGTACTTAAAACTGTCAGACATAAAGTCGTTGTAATGTACGACTGCTGGCTGGATTTCTTGTTGTTGGTTAGTGATTTTAGCAGCCTTTGTTACACAAGCACCACCTCGCAGGATGACACAATAGAAATAACTCATTTGGTTTTCTTCTGGCTGCCTCCAACAGTCCATGTGTGTCAGGTTAATTGTACAGGTACAGTAAATGTAGTGTTTGAAGAGTACACAATGTGAATGGGTGAATGTGACTTGTAGTTTAATATGCTTTGAGCAGCCAAGAAGACTAGAAAAGTGCTATATAAGTTCCAGTTTAACCAGTGGTTTGCTTACAACCTGTAAAATGCAGTGTATGTTTCTTGCCCTTCCTTTTTGCTGTTGACACATAGTCAGTGCAATGCCACTGGATAAACCTCAGAGCAGAAGATGCCTGTTTGATGCAGGAAGTGTACTGTGAAGGTGAGGAGATGCTTGATGCTTGTAAAAGCTCGCTGACATGATGCACGAAGCCACCTGATGAAATCTGTCTACAAAGACAAACTTTGTGGGTGGATTACATGAGTAGCACTAATGTTTTACTAACTTTGAAGTACAATAATGAAACAGATGCCCCACTTAACACAAAGTGTTCTGTAGTAAACATAAATAAGGCCCATACAGTAAAAATGTCTGCCACCCTGCTGCTGCTGCTGAACTCTCTCTGGCAAATGCTTGACACTGCTTACGTAAATAGGCTTCTTTTAAAAATGGCTCTATTTGCATGACAAAGCCCGATGGTTTCAGGGTGGAGGGCAGAAGGAGAGGGAGGAGTTTGAGTCTGTCGCAAAGAGGAGGCAGGACAGACTGGGATTGTTGGACAGATGCACTGGGATCGCCAGCTCTCTCCCAGTCAGGAGATCAGACTGCACTGCAGGGTATATCGAACACTGTGGTTGAGGTATTAGCGGTACTCGTCTGGATTTGGGTTCCATTATCCGGTGTAGCTGGATCTTGTTCCCATATTACCTCACACTACTTTTTGTACTGGTTGGAGGAAAGAAGGGATTTAACATCTCCCATAAACTGGGAAAAAATTGAATATTTGCGAACCAGCTGTGGAAGAGTGACACATGCTTGCCACCAGCACTGTCATGCACTGCTCACAGCAGCATCTGAAATGTTTATGGCTTAAATGCTCATAATCAGTGGCGTTTATCTAGATTTAGCAGAAATATAATTCATAATTGCACTGGTGACCTGAATGGTTTATTACAGCAGAACGCTACACTGGCTTAGAGATGATGGGAACCCTGCTTACTGGACTCATACTCTTCCTGTTTGAGGTAATAACCTTCTCATTTTTCCATAATGATTTAAATTGATACAAATTATTTGATGTGTGATTTTTTCATTGTTGTTACCTTTTTTATGTAAAAACAAAAACCCCAAACAAACATTTAAAACATGGAAATCCAAATTATTTTAATTTGGTATTTTGGTGAACTGGTTTCCTTTGTCCTGTAGGTGGGATGTGAAAGTGAGCCGACACATGCCGTGCCAGAAAGAGTAGAGGGCTCAAATGGTGAGAATTCTGGCTTCTCCACTAAAGGCTAAATAAAATCTCTATATTATCCATGTTTAATGAAACTTCATGTATATGTCTGACTTTCTAGGAGAAACACTGGTGTATCTGACACCACACTGGGCTTTCCAGCTGGTCAATGACTCGCTGTCCTTCTCTAGGGCCGACAGCTTCTGCAGAGGGCGGTTTAGCTCTCTCATCACCTCAGACCAGAAGGAAGTTCTGGAGCTGCTTCGGCAGGCTGGACTTCATTCCTCCGTCTGGGTCAGGGATTCCAGCAGAGTAGCCTCCAAGCCTGTGGCGCTCTCCCAGCAGTGTGAGTGAAAACGCAGTTTTAAGCTGCAGATTTTTGTTTTGTTTTGTTTTACGTGAAACACCTTTTTGGTCTCATCTTTCAGATTTGCAGTTCTCAGCTCTAAAGTTTCCAAAGGAGTCGCGTGACGGCTTTGCACACGTCAACAAGTCCTTCCCAGCCCTCTCATCTGTCAGTGTTTGTGTTCGAGTTCAGTGGGACCCATGGTGGAGTGAGGTGTCGACCATATTTTCCTACGCTGCACCTGTCTTTACCAATGAGTTCCAGCTGCGAGGCCAAGCAGACATGCAGGGTCGCATTTTGCTGGCGCTCATCATCCATGGGAAGCACCTACCATACAAGGCATCCTTCCCAAATGATGGTGCGTGGCATCAAATCTGTGTCACATGGCAGCAGAGTGGTGGCCACTGGGCTACCTATGTGGACGGAGACAGGAAAGACACAGGCTCAGACACAGACACTTCCAGGGATATCTACGGTGATGGGATTCTGATCCTGGGGCAGGACCAAGACTCTTTTGGCGGGAATTTTACAGAGCCTTTCTTTGGAAATATAACTGACCTAAATGTCTGGAACATGTCTTTGGAATCACACCATGTCCGTCTGCTAAATGAATGTTCACCAGTCACCCAGGACCTGCTTTTCAGTTGGAACCTTGAGCTCCTTAGTAGCCACCCTGTGGTCAAAGAGGTGCAGGCCCGATTGTTTTGCCCGGGTAAGATGACTCCTTTTAAAATCTATAACTTAAATTTATTCTCTGCTAATAAGAGCTGTTGTATGTTGGTATACTTTGTTGGCCTTGTCAACCTTGCTTTGATGATTTTTGCTCTACTTTATGAAGGAGAAATACAAAGTAAAGTAGATTTTTTAAAAATATGCACAATGTCAGACGGTTAAAGTCAAACTGCCTTGAAAGCTAGCAGAGAAGTGTAATAATTAGACAGTGTTCAAATTTAAAAATGAATGACAACTAAAAAAATAAAAAATGAAATATAAAATAGTCCCAGGTAGCGCAAACTATCCAGTAAACTATAAAGATTTGATCTAAAACTGGTAAATATTTAAAATTATTGTAGGTTAGTTAGAAGTAACAGATAAACAAAATGTCACAGCTAAAACAGAATAACATACAAGCAACTGAAAGACAAATAAATTATGAATAAATAGTTAAAAATGTTAAATAATTGTAACAGCTAAACAGCTGTGATGAGTAAGTAAATTTAAGGTTAATAGGACAGCTAAACGTAATCTGTGCATTTTATTAAAGAACTGCAAAAGCTAAAATAATGACTAAAAAGTAATTATGTAAAGGTTAAGCTGGCCACGTGTAACACAGAAATAAAGCTGAATCCACTTCATTCAGTTTGATCTACTTAGTGGCAATTCACAACAAAAGTCAACCTGGTTTGGCCACCAGGCTGACAGCCTAGCTTACAAGAACAAATAAACAGTTGAGCTGACAGTAACCCATGTAAAAGGTAGTCATTGGATAAAACAGTCAAGGGGCTGAAATAGTTACTTTTTTAAGAATGCGACAAAAAATACTTGTGTAAAATAACAGTAAACAGTTAAAATTTCACTGATGTATAGTCACCAGTAAAATTAAACTATGAAAAATAATTACATCCTGTTATTCTAACTATGGAGGAACTGATTCTAACTGTACTGTCTACACAAAAAAGAAAATCTTTATAACTCTTTCATGTGTTCTTACACAAAGCATCACAGAAAAGCCTTTCTGTCACATTCTTACTTTAGTATAAAACCAAAGAATTAAATTTATACAGGAAAAGTCTGGGATGCTTCCAGAACGAGCAGAAAGAAAGTGTGCAGGGAGGGCTGGATGACTGCAGGGGATTCCCAGAGCTCAGTCAGTGTGTGGGGGGGCGGCTTGGGAAGGAACAGCTCCTAGCAGTGTTGACTACTCCCCCATATTTCCTCTTACTAGATCTGAGCAGTTTTTTTTCTTATCAGTACTAAGATAGGTTTCATTTGTGTTTGCACATTACCCAGATGCAATTTGATATAATTTAAAACCATTATTCAGTTTTCTGCTTTAATCAAATGTCATACCCTGTCCATTAATTCTCACCTAACAAGGCTTCAGATATTTTTTTCATACTAACTCTTGTCTTGTGTGACCATTGGTACGTGTTTGCAGCAGTGCACCAGCAGGTGGAGCTACAGGGCTGCAGAACATTGCAGGGCTGGTCAGCTGAGCTTCCACAGTTGGGTCTGACGGACTGCCTGGATCTCCTGCCTTTCATCTGCAGGAGCAGCAGAGGTGAGCCTCACAGGCTGTACGCTGCAGAGGTCTGGTACATGATGTGACTTATTTAACCTTCCACCAGTTTAAGCCATTTACAGTTTTTTCTGAATGCTTAAACCCTAACTGTGATTCTTACAGCACAATTTCTAAAACTATTAATACTTGTAGCAAAACCACTGAGTTTGCAAAACTAAAAGCACAAACACTGCTTTGCACTCAGTTTGCCATTTTGTAACACACACTTTGCAAACCTGTAGCTACAATCCACTGCACAGCACTCTCTTTGCAGAACTGTAAACACAACTCACTGCTTTACACTCGATTCCCAAATGATCAACACACTCCTAGCAAAACTGTACACATTTACGGCCATTATTTACAGTATTTTGCCAACTGTCTGGCACACTGCCACATGTGGAAACTGTTTTAGATAATTAGTTCACTTTGCAATCAGCCTAAGCACTATAATACAGGTAAGCTGTGTGTGCGGAGTACAATGGAGGGAGCAGGAAGAGTGAGAAGTAGAGGAGGCCGAGGAAGAGGACGTGGAGGTGAAGAAGTAGGACGAAGAGGACGACAAGGACAAGGAGGAGCAAGAGGAGGACGAGGAGGGGGGAGAGGAAGGGTAAGAAGAGTAAGAAATAGAATTGCTGATGACATCAGAGCTACAATAGTGGACCATGTAATCAACCGTGGAATGACCCTGAGGGAAGCTGGCCAACGGGTCCAGCCTAACTCGAGCCGCTACACTGGAGCAAGTATCATAAGGACATTTTGAAATGAGAGTCGGTGAATACAGTCACTTTGCACTAAGATCTGTAGCACTGCCGTATGCTAATGAGAAACACAACAATACCATAGATGTAAAAATATTGAAATTGTTACTTTACAGAGTTGCTAGACGAGCAGATGCTGGGGCAGAGGAAGCATGTTCACTGCAGACCAGATTGCAAATAATCCTATACTTGGAAATAAACACTTGTGTTTGTTTTGATGTGTGTGAATAAACAGCAGTACTTGAAGTTTGGATCCCTCTATGCTTATGGATCTATGACAGAAGTATGAGCTCCAACTGACATGGCCTATTGTGCACAGAGAAAGCAAAAGCCAGATGTGTTTTTTATTCATACCATCAGTGTGCAGTTGGTGCATTGTGTGCTTATTAATGTGATGGCTTGTGTTAACTGTTGGATACGAAAATACCATTTTTACAAAGGTGTGGAGAGTTACAGTTTTTTCTGATTGCTTACAGTTTTTGCCCACTGCTTGAACACATTTTGCAAAACTCCGCTCTCTGTGCCAAAACTGTACACACAAGTACACATGACACAACACTGGGAAATATACCATTCACATCTGCACCAAATTGAAACTCTACTCCCAAAACCTAAACTCTGCTGTCAAAACCTGACATTCCTTTGTCAAAATGTAACTCTGTTGACAAAATGACACATACTTGCATCATATGCAAACACTTACAGAGCAGGAGGAACACACTAGTCTTCTTTATATAAAACACTGCAGTCTTTGATTTCCATTGTTTATTCAGAAGGCACATTTACAGGAGACACATTTTCAAACAACCAAAAAAGCAAATAGACCTACTCAATATTGTACATTGCAGTACCATGAATTCAGATAAAGCAAAAAAAACAACAACAACAACAACACAATAATACTGCAATAGAAAAAACACTATACTGTAAACACAAAAAACCATGACAATTGTGCATAAGTGGGCTCATGGATCCCGCCGTCTGTTGGGGTCTGGCCACAGGACCTCATCAACATCGCAAGCAATGTCTTCTCCCGCTGGGCACCGGGGAAAATATCCTCTTGCATGTCGAAACCATCCATGGATTGCTGTCACCTGAATGTCGCCGCAGGCCTGTTCCATTGCCTGCAGAAGAGGCATGCGGGCATGTGGTTGGCGGTCATATACTCGCCATCTCCAAGCCGAAAAAAAATTCCTCTATAGGGTTCAAAAATGGTGAGTAAGGGGGCAAGTATACCACTTCAAGTTGATTGTGGTTGGAGAACCAGGCCTGGACCAGAGCAGCCCGATGGAAACTGACATTATCCCATATCACCACAAACCTGGGCTGATCTGGTCTGTTCTGTACAACTATATCATGGAGAGCATCTAGAAATGTGAGTATGTGTTGGCTATTGTATGGACCTAGTATTGCATGATGGTGCAGAAGCCCTCGAAGGCATATGGCGGCACATAATGTGATGTTTCCCCCGCGCTGCCCTGGGACGTGCACAATTGCCCTTTGGCCAATTACATTACGACCCCGTCGTCTTGTTTTGCTCAGGTCGAATCCAGCTTCATCAATGAAAATGTATTCATGAGGCTGTGCAGCTCCATCCATGGCCGAGATTCTCTGAAAAAAAGGGGAACATATCCCTGTACTACAGCGCTACACATACAGCACCCTCACCCCATCACACAGGTACCTGTGTAGCTCTCAGAATAGATCCATGTGGTACTGATATGGTACATATTCAGCTGCTACTGGACTTCACCAATACTCTATTGTAAATGTAAGGGACAGTTACACGTACCCGTACATATTCAGCTCGAAGTCCTTTGACCCTGTCACTGTTCCTCTCGAATGGGACTCTGTAGAGCTGCTTCATGGTGATGCTGTGTTTACCCAAGATGCGTCTGATGGTGGTGATGCTCACATGGTCTATGTTGCTGAACACTCGCCTGTCTGCAAGTATTTTCCGTCGTAGCTGGTGGAGACGGATGGCATTGTCTGCCCTCACTAGGTCCACAACGGCAAGTTCCTGCTGTTGTGTGAACAGGCGTTGGCGTCCTCCCCCAGAAGGTCTTCGAGTCATTCTAGAGAAATACAACCACATATTGTCATCGGTTTGCTTATTTTTCTTACAGTACTTTACTGTACGTACTGTGTCATCCACTGTACAGCACTGTACTTCAATATAAGGAATCAGCCACTTTGGCTGAAAAAGGAGCATTAGCACCCCGTACACTTGATATGGTAATGTGATATACTGTAGAACAGTGCTATGAAACCATCTGAGTAGAGCAGAAGGTATGGAGGTGAAGACATACCTGTTTTCTAGTCGGAATGTTCGTATTACAGATTGCACTGTGAAGCGGCTTAGATGTGGGTGGACTCTCTGCCCAGCTTCCCTCATAGTCAGGCCATGGTTGATGACATGGTCCACCAAAGTTGCTCTTATTTCATCAGAAATATGGGTCCGTGCATGGCCTCTTCGGCCTCCTCCTCCTCTTCCTCCTCCTCCTCCTCTACCTCTTCCTCTTCCTCTTGCTCTCCCTCCATCCATGCTTGCAAAGTTCTTGAAATGGCTACGCTGAGGGCTTTTTGTAGTTGGCTAATTGGTGTTTGGTTTTGCAAGTAAGTGCCTTCAGGTGTGTATTTGAGTGGTTGCAATTACCCGATGTGTTTTGTATTTTGGATACATGTGTTTTCCGAATGGCACCCTGAAATTTCATTTTGTGAGCGAAGTGTCTTATGTATGAAATGGAGTGTAGCATGCAGGACCATGTGTGTTGCATAAAGGAGTAGGTGTGTTGCATAAAGGAGTAGGTGTGTTGCATAATTGGAACTGGGGTGCAAAGCAGCGCTTTTGTTTAAGGTAGGGGTACATGTGTTTGAGGTATGGTAACAAAAGCTTCAACTTGTGTTACTTTAGTCTAGGCATGGGTTCATGGTGTTCAAGCAACGGGCAAAAACTGTAAGCACATTTTTTGTAACTATTGGCTAATTTTGCCAAACTCTTCACACAAATAAGAAAACCTGTCACCCAATCATCAAAACATTGTAGTTCTCTTGCAAAAGCAAACACAGCTAGATTAACTCTTCACACCTTCGTAAAAATGGTGTTTCCGTATCAAACAGTACACACAAGCCATCATCTACTAAGCACACAATGCGCCAACTACACACTGATGGTATGAATACAAAACACATCTGGTTTTTGCTTTCTCTGTGCACAAGGTAGGCTATGTCAGTTTGAGCTCATACTTCTGTCATAGATCCATAAGCATAGAGGGATCCAAACTTCAAGTACTGGTGTTTATTCAAACACATCAAAACAAACACAAGTGTTTATTTCCAAGTATAGGATTATTTGCAATCGCCATAATGACTCTATGGGTTACTTGGTCTGCAGTGAACATGCTTCCTCTGCCCCCAGCATCTGGTCGTCTAGCAATTCTGTAAAGTAACAATTTCAGTATTTTTACATCAATGGTATTGGTGTGTTTCTCATTGGCATATGGCAGTGCTACAAATCTTTGTGCGAAGTGACTGTACTCACCGATTCTCATTTCAAGATGTCCTTATGGTACTTGCTCCAGTGTAGCGGCTCGAGTTAGGCTGGACCCGTTGGCCAGCTACCCTCAGGGTCATTCCACGGTTGATTACATGGTCCACTATTGTAGCTCTGATGTCATCAGCAATTCTATTTCTTACTCTTCCTACCCTTCCTCTCCCCCCTCCTCATCTTCCTCTCCCTCCTCCTCGTCCTCCTCTTGCTCCTCCTTGTCCTTGTCGTCCTCTTCATCCTACTTCTTCACCTCCACGTCCTCTTCCTCGGCCTCCTCTACTTCTCACTCTTTCTGCTCCCTCCATTGTACTCCGCACACACAGCTTACCTGTATTATAGTGCTTAGGCTGATTGCAAAGTGAACTAATTATCTAGAAAAGTTTTCACATGTGAAAGTGTGCCAGACAGTTGGCAAATTAGTGTTAATGATAGCCATACATGTGTATACTTTTGCTAGGAGTGTGTTGGAAATTTGGTAATTGAGTGTTGTGCAGTGAATTGTGCCTACAGTTTTGCAAAGTGTGTGTTACAAAATTGCAAACTGAGTGCAAAGCAGTTTTTGTGCTTTTAGTTTTGCAAACTCAGTGAGTGGTTTTGCTATAAGTCTGAATAGTTTTAGAGATTGTGCTACAGGAATCACAGTTAGGGTTTAAGCATTCAGAAAAAACTGTAAGCAGGGTTGTTCACTTTTACAAGAAAACTACAATGTTTTGCTGATTGGGTGAAGAGTTTTCTTATTTGTGTGTAGAGTTTTGCAAAAATAGCCAATAGTTACAAAAAATGTGCTCAAGCCATCAGAACAAACTGTAAATTTGAGCGTTGAAATCAGGTCAGGGTCACATCTTTCCTGTTTGCATGCAACTTTCAGCTGTGTTGGAAACATTTTGACACATGAGCTGTAAAGATGCTTTGTTAGAGGAGTTGATGCTGTACTCCTTCAAAAAACAAAACAAAACCATGATGACCATGAAAATGATCCTCCATGTTTTCTACACTGACTTCCTACACTGTATCCCCCCCCCCCCCCCCCCCCCCCCCCAAGTTTCTTCTAAATGTTGATCAAAAGAATTGATCTATGGTAAAAAAAAAAAAATGGTTTCAAGCAGGGTTGCTGGAGTTACAGTCCTCGACTGAGCATTAATACTGAGTAATAAAGTCTCAGTTCTTTGCCTCCTGTAACTAAATCACACTATCTGAGCTCTAAGTACGGGAGGTCACTTTTGATTTGGGTTTAGTGTTGTACTCTCGGAGGTTGCAGCAGGCCCAGGACTGAGTAATGATCTGTGAGCAGCAGTGCATGCTGCTCTTACTATATATCACCTACATTCATGTCATATTGTTTTTGGCACAGAGCGTTACCTGAAGATGAAGCAGATGAGTGACTCTCAGAGCTCTCAGCCCACTGCTTTCATGAGCCAGCTGATGAAGCTCTCCAACCAGAGCCAGGTACACTTCTACATGTTTTATATGTTTTATAACTGCACTGCATTTTTTATATCTTTATTTAAATCTAGTAACATACTTTGCATTGAAAAGTATCAGGAGACTGGTTCCAGAGCCCACACCGTGGGTTGAGGTGGACTTTATCTAGCTGGGACCTTTCAACTGCACTAACTCAGGCTCCTTCCACACCAGAGAGGTGACATTGCATGTAACAATTGCTAGTTCTGGTAGACAAGGATCGGTCCGCCAGGGTCTCTGCCCCTAGCCTCCCCTGGCCCAGAACACATTGCACCCAACCCCTAATGCGCCCCCTGAGGGTGGTGGGTCTACAAGAGGGTGGGCTCATGTCCCTTTTTCAGGCTGTACCCGGACTAATGGCTTGCTACCAGACACACACCCTACCCGGGCCTGGCTCCAGGACAGGGCCCCGGTAACCCTACCCCAGGCAGGCAGACAATTCCCTTGATCTCTGCTCATAGTGGGTCTGAATGACTCTTTGTCTGGTCTCCCCTGGTAGGGAGACGCTACCACAAAGCCCTCCACCACGATAAGGGAGCGATTCACGGAGGGGTAACTGCAACATATGAAAATGAAATATTGATAGTGTGTCAGTGATATACAGGTCATGCTATCATTAGGAAATCAGACTGTTTTTTCTTTTTGTATGCTTTTGTGCAGTTAGTGTCTCCTGCCAACTACATGAATCTGCATTTTTTTAAAATGAAAAATAAATCTGAGATGACGCTGACTAATAACACAACTGTTATTTTTCACCTCCTAAACACATTGTGATCATATTGTTATTGTGCTATTTATGATAATTGTGACAATAATTGTGTCCAGACTGTATCCAGACTTTTTAAATTTGATTTCTTATTCTTTATCAGGCCTTTTCCACTTTCCAACAGGAAAACACCAATAAAAACACATGAACTCAACCTGATGTCACAGAAAGTTATTAGTAAATATTAATCACACTAAAAACTCAGCGTCGCTGTGTCCTCTCCTAGCTGATGCTGCCATCAGGGCTGAGCAGCCTGGCCCAGGCATCTGCCCTGCTTGACGTCTCTGTCCAGGCCCTGGAGGACACCCGGGACGAGGGACTGCAGCCAGCAGACATGATGTCCCTCATACAGCTTCTGTCTCTAACTGCAGACGTCCCCTCACAGCCATTTACCCATGACACTAACTACAGCCAGGACAACATACAGGAGCTCAGCCAGCACTTCATCAGCTTGGCTGACAGCATCATCAGTGAAGAAGACACCTTAAAGTGGCAAGCCATCAAAGAGGTAGTTCACACGGAGTGACTCTGATACTGACTGTGTGTTTTTACCTGCAGTGTCGCAATATCAGAAGTTTTTACACAACCTCAACTTGTCATTCAGACTGTACCAGAAGTGCTTAGAGTTCCTTGTTTTCCTGCCCTGTGGCAGTCCTGGTCAGGGTGTACCGGCCTGTCAGCCTGTGATAGCTGGGAGAGGCTGCAGCAAGCCCGCACTCCAGGATTGGGTGAACAGAAGGAAACTGATGGATAAAGGGTAAATGGACTGATTCTTACATAGTACTTTTTTACTCTACTTGAGTACTCAAAGCTTCATTTACCCTCATTCACAAATAAACACAGTCATCATTCTCTTCAGCATCTTCTGTTTGAACAGCCAGTTCCTCTAAGACCAAAAAATCTTTCCCTCTTTTTGTTATTAGAATAAACGTAAAGGTAGAAGATGCCAAATGATTACTTTCAGGATTGTTCAGGATACTTTTTCTAGTTTGCCAGAATCAGAATCAGAAAGACCTTATTTATCCCCACGGGCCAATTAAGATACAGCCAGGAAAAATGGGATGTGGCCCAAACCATAGCCTACGACAGTTATTCTAAACTTTAGGGATCATGTTCCATCTCTCAGGGAATTAATGCATATTTTGTTTCCAAATGTGTGCAATATATAACTCTACATCTGACCTGATTACTATTGTACAGTCAGACAGAAGAATGTAGTTGTCAGCCTTAACCCACTCTTCCTTTAAGGATCTGAAGCTCAAGTAGTAGGAATAGATTTTCAAATAAATGGAATAATGGCAGCTTCTAAATGGGAAACAAGTCTTTAAGGGTCATTATTCTTTGTATATGCTGAAGAACTGCTGCACAAACTCCTGCTCTCTCGCTCAACGTGGCTAAAATGGAGGCAAGGCAGGAAACGTCTGCTTAACTCATCGCTGATTATTCTGTTTGTTTTGATGTTTAGTACTCTCTATATTTGGAATTAAACCTTTGCTACATGTATTTAAAGTAACTTGAGTTAAAGTAACTAACAAAATAGTGGGTTCACTGGTGATCTGTAAATTCACCGTGGGAGTGGATTTAAGAGTGTGTGTGTGGTTCTCTATTCAAGAGCTGATCCTGATAAATTCAAAATACATTTAGAAGCAAAAATGAATTCACTGTCCTCTTCTATGATGCACACACAGATCGAATTCTGGTATTTCCTTTGTTTGTAAGTATTTGAGGTATGAAGTACTAACCTTTAGAAAGCACCAAAAACACACAGACGTAACACTTGTATCATCCACAGAAGTCGCATCCCTAAATATAAACAGTTAAATATAGATTTGCAAACCTTTTGTTAAGCCTATTGAAAATGTATTGAATTTTATATGCAATTAACATAAAATTAGTTTCAGGGATATAGTCCTGATGAGTACCTCAGATGATTAAAGGGCTTCAAACTCCCACCCAGGGTGCTCAGGAACGTCTACCCTTGCATCCTGAGTTGGAGCATCACCTCCTGGAAGTAGAAACACATCTGATGGAACCATTTGGTCCTCAGGAAGGTAGCTCATTCAGCTAGTTTAACCTCCTGAATCTGTAGGACAGACAGCAAACGTTACGCATCTGCAGCCAGGAGGACAGCAGGGGAACCAGCCACCTTAATAACAAGCTGCCATGTGCGGCTGCCAGGACAGAACGAATGAGGAGGAATGTTTACACTCAAGCCATAACGCTGCTAAATGGCACTGCAACTTAAGCCCCTACGTGCCAATTGTCCTCGGGCAGGGTACTAACCCGATGCATCCATCAGAGTATAGAAAGGACTCGTGTAAAAAAAAAAAAAGTGCTTATGTGAATGAGGCAGCTTTCGTACAATCTTTGAGTGCTCAGAGTAGAAAAGTGCTATAAAACCCAGTCCATGTCACATGACCCAATCCCAGGTTCAACGAGGGGATAATGGCAAGAAAGGAGAGTGCTCGTACCTGAAAACTGAAATGTACTAAAGACGTGTAGAAATTGTTCTAGATGTCACTATGCTTTGCTGAATCTCATAACTGTTGGTACACTTTCTATTATTTATGGTCATCATATTATATTTATATTGATGGTCCATGGGCCACACTTTCAGGACCCAGGCATTACAACCTCACTGCTACGTAAACACCTGTGACTACATTCCCTAATTTGCGAAGCTGCTTTATGCTAAAATAACTTTTTAAACTTTGAGAACTAATTAATTGTACAAGTGGTTCCCTGCCTGCTGCACTTTCCAGAATGAGACAGCTGACTCTTGATTGATCCAGGATTGGTGATGTTTCTTTTCTTCGTCAGATGCTAAATAAAAGATGCTACATGTTAGATTGGCTTTGCCCAACCTTTATAATTTGGTGAAGAGAGCACTGGTCTAATCACTGCTCAGTATCAAAAGATAGGAAGTGTGAGGACCAAGAGAAAGGCTGTTGTCCCACTTACGCTCCAGTGACTGGTTTTGTAGGAACATAGGTGTTATTTTCCTTCAAATCCACCAGAGGACAGTATGCTTCTATGGTTTGTGTTGTTCCAAGAGCTCAACATCAGCTTCAGTGATGAAGAACAGAGCTGATAAATTTAAAGTCTGCCTCCAAGTCATTGCTTAGTCATCCAGATTTTCCCAAATTTTCTCTAATTATTGAGTAAAAGCATCCATGTAACCCTGTTCACACTCGCTGCACTGTGTTTTCCCTCATCTCTGTCACCAGACTCTGTTATTTTTTCCTCCTCTGCTTCTGCACTATTGATGTGTATGGATCTGTATAAAGGTTGCCTTATGACAAGTGTTTCTCTCAGCACTTTGCCTCCCTTCCCCCTCAGAACTCGCAGTGCTCCAAGGCCAACTCAACGCAGACTCAATGATGAGCCATTTAAAAAAGCTGTGCATGTGCTCATCCATAAACCTCCCTCTCTTGCTCTGCTCCCAGCTGTCTCCAAGGCTCAGTTCTTCAATGGGCAAATTGAAATCAGAATGCAGGTTTTCAATACAGACAACAGGAAATCTCTGATTGTGCGCTGCATTATAGGCCCATCCACTGAGGTGTGTACGTGCCCAGTTCTGCTGCAACAGTGTGGGAAACAGTTAAGAGGATAAAAGTACTGTATGAATGGCCATTTTGAGATCTGCCTTCTTTGGTTTGATGACTGCCGTGAGCAGGCCATAGTGGGCACGTGTCACTGCTGCTAACCTGCTCGTGGTCTGTGTTTGAGGTGGTGAACGGCCCCATGGATGTGGTCAAACGCATTGACCACATGGTGACCAGCCTGAGCCCTCGCTTAATGGCAGAGACCAATCACCTAACCATCCGCAGCCCCAACATCAGTGAGTCTATCTCTCTCTCTGACACACACACACACACACATTAGAATGGCTTAAATGTGAAAATAGAGCAGAGGAATTTGGACACAAAGGTATAACAGATACAGGCTCTGGCTTCATCATCAAGCAGTTTTAGAAAGCTTCTGAAAAAATGCAATTATGTAACAAATGACCTTCAGAAAGATGAGATCTATTCACCAGTGATGACAGAAACACAATAATAGAACATAAAAAGGAGTTTTGTACTGATAATCAAATACACGTTTAACAAAATGATATACTATGACTAACTGCAGAATGTATCTTAGCTTTAATTTTAAGATCGTAGACCTTTTTTCCAGCGTGTATTCATGAACATGGATCATAAGACACTGTTTAACAAAACTATTGAATTAGCTGTTTAGGAACTGCAGCCAGTTCAGTTGACAAGTATCATTTGAGCTATAAGGATGGTTTTTAATGAAATCCACTGTTATTATTCAGACACTTATGGATTAAACTGTATCCAAACGATGTTTAAACTGATCTGTTAGACACTTCCTTATTGCACTGCTCAAATGGTAAAATCTGCCATTGTCCTGTGGATTTTGATGTCCTCAGTGCAACTATGACAATTAAAGCTGATTGGCTACTGCTTTAACAAATTCTCCACAAACAAACAATGCACACCTGTGTACCTGTGTTTATTTTAAAGTTAAGTATATGCCTTCTCGTCTGCTGATGGTCACTTTGTATAGTAATTTTTCACCTTTCTTCACTATGTGACACTAACTTAATATGACACAATATCTGAGGAAACTGAGCAGTGCTGATTTTCTAACACTGGAATATTTCTAACATTTTGAGTTATTTTCCAGTGTTAGAAAATCAGCACTGCTCAGTGTTAGTCATTGTTAATCTTCAAAACTGACTAGGTTACTTTTAAACATATAACACTGTCAAAAGTGTTAATTTAACACTCAGAGGTGTGGACCCATATAGACACTCTCCAGTGTTAATTTAACTCTGGAGTTTTTGCTGTGTAGATATGCTGGGTGTATCACTTGGCTGCATGTCTGTCTATGGATGGATCTGTATTCATATAGATATTTAATTTATATTCTGTCTTTCTCCATTAAAATAACATTACCAATCAAATCACTATTGGCCCGCTATAAATCAACACCATCAAAACAAAGTCTTACAGTAAGTCCAAAGACAAGGATGAGACTGGATTAAGTCCCATACAGAGAAGCCTCCAACAATCAGATGACCCCCCCACCCACGAACAAGCACTGGCTGACAATGGAAAAGAAGAATATGAAGAATCACTGCAGAGTGACATCATTTTAACTCGCTCAGCCTGTTACAGCCTGTCCGTTGCTGTCATCTACTATCATCAGATCACAACAATCTCCTCAAGACGCTTTATATTGTAAGGTTGCTTTGTATTAACGACCCTACGAAAATACAGAGAAAACCCCAACAATCAGGTGAAAAACAGGAAGAAAGAACTGGGGGACAGACATCTGCCACGATCGGTTTGGGATGAGGAGAAAGAGCAGGACAGAACACAGACTGTTAAAGAGAGCCAGGGATTAATTATAACAAACAATTGAATGCAAAGTGGTGGATAAACACAGAGAGGTAGTGAAAAGAGGTGAGTGAAGGAGAAAGACTCGGTGCATCATGGGAAGCCGACAGCAGCCTAGGCTTATTGCACCATCACTAAGGATGTATTCAAGGTCACCTGATCCAGGCATAACTATAAGCTTTTTTTTTTTTTTTAAAGGAAAATTTAAAGCCTAATCTTAAACGTAGAAAGATGGTCTGTTTCCTGAATCCAGATTGGGAATTGGTTCTACAAGACAGGGGTCCTGACAGCTGATGGCATGACAGCTGTTTCCTGTTCTCCTTTTAAAAACCCAGGAACCACAAATAGGATGCAGTCTGAGGGGGAAGTGCTCTGTTGGGGCGATAAGGTACTGTGAGGTGTTTAAGTTGTGATGGGACATGAATATTCAAGACCTTGTATATGAGGAGAAGAAATAAATTCAATTCTTCATTTGATTTAACCAACTGGGGAATAAACAGTGATGGAGACATGACAGACTGGGAAGAAAAAGGACAAAGCACAGATCAGACAGATGGAGGCAGGACACAGAGACGAGACAAAGACAGACTGGACATGAAAAATGGAACAGAGATGAAAGCAAACAAGAACCAAAACTAGAAACATAAGTAACAAAACTCAGATGCTCTCAGACTGAATACAATTCAGTTCAATTCCAAAGAATCAATAACAAACACTGCATGCGGTCTGGGTCTTGGGATAAAATAACATAGTATTTTTTTAATATATACTGACTGGATGAACACATGAATGCAGCATTGGTCGTAGCAATTAAAAAACACGATGGAAAAACAATAAGCATGTAAACAATGCTCACTCTTAGCCTTGAAAAATAAAACATGGAGAAAATAAAAAATAAAATATGAGAGTAAAGTCCAAACTTCACTGAGCCAAATGTAAACATGGTCACTAACAAATTCTCTGAACTTTATTACCCACACCATAAAGCAGCTGACCCCCAACCCAACAATCATATGACCCCCCCAGTTTTTCCCTGTGTGTATTATTGTAGGGTCTACCTTACAATATAAAGCACCTCAAGGTGACTGTTGTGAGTTTGTGTAATTAATTGAATTGAATTGTAATTGAATTATAGAGAGTCTGAGACAAAACTACATGACAACAAAACCTCACAACACAAGGTCGTGTTCAGTTTCCTGTTATCACTTCAGAGTTCTGGTGGAAAAATTATTAAGAAAATGGCAACTGTGTAGCTTCTGGGTGACATCTTTAGTTTGAACTTATCACTAATAATAACATTAATAATAACATAATATTTAGTCTGAAAGTCACTGATACTAAAAGCAAAAGGCCGCAAATGTGATCTCCCACTCACAGATATGTAATAATTACAATCTAATATTCTGGTCTCATTTCTTTGTCTGGTTTGTTTTATTTGCTTTCAGGACTTTTTTAAATTTCTGATGATGTTTGAGTTATGTAAAAATACAAAATTGTAAAACTTATAAAGCTTGAAGCACCTCTGCAACAAGAAACTGTCTATTATTAGATTAAAGTCCTGGTTTGGTGCAGTATAGAAATAATGTTGCTACGGAAGATGTTCTATCTTGCTGAGGTGGCAAAGGTACAGACATTTTTGTATTTATGTAGAAGTACAGATACTTGAGTTAAAAAATACTCCAGTAAAAGTTGCAGTACTGATTCTACTTCTTTACTCAAGTAAAAGTGAAAAGGTACAGTCTCTGAAATGTACTCAAAGTAAGAAAGCAAAACGTATTATTCACAGGGAGAATGACTAATATTTTATTGTAAGATTATACTATATGTGATATTAACTGCACACAAACAGTTTGTGTGTTTGCTGATGTTTGTTGGGCTGGGTGAAAATGTGTACAAATGTTACGTTGTGTAGAAACATTACTCATGTTTATTCCTCTAGAAGCTCGACTACAACATATGGACACATGCACTCGGCCCAGTTTTACCTGCTAAGTATAAACGCTATAAATGATACTGCTGAGCCTGAAGTAACGGGCCTGCTTTGAAAATGTAAGGAGTAGAAAGTACAGATCTGTGTTAAAAATGTTGGGAGTAAAAGTAAAAAGTTGTCAGAAAAAATAATATTCATGTAAAGTACAGATAACTGAAAGTGCTGCTGACATGCAGTAACAAAGTATTTGTACTTCATTACTTCCCACCTCTGTATCTTAGCTTTCTGCTAAGATGTTTTCAGTCTTTGTAATTCACATTATTGTCATTGTTTTGAGACTTTGGTTTAAACCTGCTACTGAAAAAGTGTAAACGTGTGTTACTAAATGAATATAACACGAGTTGTAATATGTACTATAAGCATTAAAATGATGAATAATGTATCTAAACCTTTTTACTCCTGTTCGTAGAATTGGTGGTGCAGCAGCAGAAGCTGCAGGAAGTATTCAGAGGATCGAGTTTCTGTGGACCTGAAACAGAGACGCCAACCATCCTAGACTGTATTTCAGTCCCACATCAGAAGATGCAGGATCTCCATAACAATGGTTGGAGATTGCTACAAAAACCATCTTCCCTGTCTTGCTCTTCAAGCAAGCAAAAACAAAACATGTTCTTTTTCTTGGTTCAACCTGACAAACCTTTGCCATCGTATTTTATCACATGTGCAGGTTTCCATAAGCTCACGCTGGTCAACATGTGGTACGGCTCTCTGCGGCCTTTTTTCAATCCTGAGGAGAACATCACCATGGAGCCCACCGTCACTGATGGCAGCCAAAGGTAAAAGTTTAACCCACTGTCATGTGTTATCCATAAAGTTGTGACTGTGATGTAAAAAGATGGGACTTTTCAGCAAACATTGACATTTGATAAAATGAAAATTTCAATATAATTTACAGCACTGCAGTTTATGTTCACGTTTATATGGAGGATTATTCTGGAGTTATGTGAGAGAAGTAACTCCCGGGCAAAAGGCTTTAAAACCTGATTTGTTGAAATAATTCTTTTAGATGAATTTCGACTGGGTATTTGGTGCATATAGTTTTTAATGAAATTGCAGTTAATTTTGACCATGTTTCAAAGCAACTGTCCCAATAAGCACCTGGATCATTTATTCCCATTTAACACTCTGCATATCACTGGCTTGCATTAGCTGTTTATAGCCAACAGTCTGTATTGTTGATCATTTTTGGATAAAGTTTCAAAGAAAATACATTACTTTCTCTTATATTTTGATTAGTGTGAAGATTTAAGACAAAATCTAAGACTTTAGACAATATGCCACATATTTTGTTGATGACATCAAAGCATTAAAACACTGTGGTTTTAAGTGAGCCGCAGCACTCTTCACTATGAGAATGCCTGGCCTAGATGCATTTCAGCATGACTTGCTTCTTGATTTCAATCTAATATTATGATTCTTGCTAAAGTCCAATTTAATGATTTGAAAGCTTTATACTGACTCGGAGCTGAAGAATAGCCATCGTGGCTCATCAAATATCAGCTTATAAACTGTATAATTTCAATTCAGCTGAATAAAGAAGTAAAGCTCAGAACAGCAGCAGCAGGTCAGCTAACCTGTGACTTATTAGTAGTTGAGGCATTTCCCCATGTTGCCCACAACACCAGTATACAGGTATACAGTATCTCCACCTCCCATGCTTGAAAACCACCAAATTACAATCAGTTATTACTCAAGGTTTTAGCTTTATCTGTCAAAATGAAAAATTACAGCTGTATATTTATGTAAACTTTTTCATGAAAACTAAAGATACAGTTATTGGCTTCAGAGTGAGAAGCTGGAGAAACCAGTGAACTTGTGCATTGTAAAATTTCTCTGTTTATTTCAGTACAGAAATGGTTATAGCTTAGTCAGTTAGCTTTTTGCTGAGGTTGTAAATGACTATTTTCCTGTTTTAATAATACACCAAATACTTTTTTAATGTTGGGAACCAAGACATCAAGGAATTTCAAAGTGATACAGGATACACTAATCCAGTGTGCTATAGACATTTTAATGCTCTAGTTGAAAAAAGAAAACCTGGCTGGTATTACATTATTATATAAAAAATGTATTGCTAGACTGCATCAAGTTTTTTTCACCTTATAACCTATTTTTTTATTTTAAGAATTTCACACTGTACACAGATGTAAAAATAATTACATCCCTTACAAAAGTACACCATTTATCTTGATTCAAGTTTGATTAAAATAATATTAAAACACTGGTTCATTTATTATTATAATATAAAAATAGAGAGAACATGCACACACACACACACACACACACACACACACACACACATTGACATTCTTGATGAGCTTCATGAGGTCGTCATCTGTAATGTTTTCCAAAAGTCTTGAAGGACTCAAATTCGATTCTTGGTCAAATAACACGTACACGGCCTGTTTGGGGTCACTGACCTTTTCAAAAATAAATGATGGTCCAACTAAACGCAAACCAGGATGGCATGTTGCTGCAAGATTTTGTGTTAGCCATGCTGGCTCAGTGTGTGTTCATAACATCATAACAACAATCCTCCTCCTCCATGCTTCATGATGGAAACCATGCATGTAGAGACCATCCATTTACTGTTTCTGCGTTGCACGAAGACACGGCGGGTGAACTACTCTGCAGGAGGAGACAACAAATTAATGATGACTCAGAATGGTTTAGAATAACAGTCAACTTGCTGTTTTCTTTGAAATTTATATACCTCACATCCATAGCCAATTTAGAATCAGCAATTAACCTAACACGCATATGAACCCACACAGGCACAGGGAGATGCAAACTCCATGCAGAGAGGTCCCAGCTGACCGGGCAATTCAATCAGATAGCCTCCTTTCTCTGAAGCAACGTGCTAAATACTGAACAATTATGTTCTAGTCAAATCTACTATTTTATAATAAAGGTGATTAATTTCTGACTTCTCAGAGAAGCCCGGTGTGCTGGCTCAAATTTGGGTAAAAATGTGAATTCAGATCAATGATTTCAGTAATTTTTAAACAAACAGATGGCTCAACATCAAGTTTTATTGAATGGTACCCTCAAAACACGGACTCAGCATTAACAGTACTGAGGCAACCCCAGAATCCTGGCTTTTGAAGTTGAGTTACAAAGAAAAAGGCGTAGTTGAAACTGTCCAGTAGGCTCACTCTCATAAGCAATTCACTCTTAGTTTGACGCTTATTACTCACATGTGTTAAGTACAATAATAACTTCATGGAGAAAATCTGTGTGATACTTTACATTCCAAAAAGTTTAGGGAGTACATTCATTTTTTGTCATGGGCTGGGTCCAGTGTTTGAGTTTTTATATATTTTGGTATTCATTTGTGCCCTAGTTTAGTTCATCTAGTTAATTTCGAGGTTGCAGTTCAGTCCTTTGTTTCTTAGTTGTTTATGTCATCTCCTCCTGGTTCATGCGTCTACCTGTCATGTGTCATGTGTGTGTGGTTATGTTCAGTTCAGGTCACGTCTAATCCCCATGTTTCCTGTTTTACTTTGAAAGTCTGTGTCTAATGTCAGTGTATGTAGTTTCACTTTCCCTGTCCTGTCATTAGGTTCATGTGTATCAGCTGTTCCCCCTCATGTGTTTCCACTTCCCTTGATCATCTCTTATGTGTATTTAGTCTCTGGCTGTGTCCCAATTCAGGGTCTGCACGCTTGAAGTACGCGCACTACGCGTACTACGTACGGTGCATACTATAAGTACGAGAAGTGCGGAAGTGAGAGGCTTGTGAAATGGGACGGTCTAGCCTACGTAGCGCTGTTCAGGTTGCCTAGCAACCATGATACTAACCGCGAGAAACGTCTCATACAGCTGTGTTTGACAGAAATGAAGGAGAAAAAATGTTTTGTTGGTCATTCACTTTTGTCATGACATCACTTTGATTAGTTGAGTATCTGAGGATATATATATATATATATATATATACAAAAAAAAAAAAAAACACCCAGCACGCCCCTGCGGGCGGTTTATCCTTCAAGCTCGGGTCCTCTACCAGAGGCCTGGGAGCTTGAGGGTCCTGCGCAGTATCTTAGCTGTTCCCAGGACTGCGCTCTTCTGGACAGAGATCTCCGATGTTATTCCCGGGATCTGCTATATTTTCTCATTTATTGTTTTTTCTTTATTTGTATTACTTTCTACATTGTAGATACATACCAAAGACATCAACTATATGAAGCAAGATATATGGAATTATGTAGCAAAGAAACAATTGATGAATAACTCTAAATATGTCTTATATTTTAGATTTCTGAAAGTAGCTGCCCTTTGCTTTGTTGACAGCGGTACAAACCCTTGGCCTTCTCTCAATGAGCTTCATGACGTAGTCACCTGAACTCGATTTCACTTCACAGGTGTGCCTTGTGAGGGTTTAGTTGTTGCCTTCTTAATGGAGCTGGGACCATCAGTTGTGTTGTATTTGACAACTGTTAGAATTCATATTATGGCAAGAACCAATCAGCTACGTAAAAAAAGGACAGTCCATCATCACTTTAACAACTGAAGGTCAGTGAGTCGAAAAATTGCTAAAACTTTGAATATGTCCCCAAGTGCAGTCGCAAAAACCATCAAGCACTATGACAAAACTGGCTCACATGAGGACCGCTGCAGGAAAGGAAGACCCAGAGTCCCTCTGCTGCTGAGGATACGTTCTTCCGAGTCACCAGCCTCAGAAATCACAAGTTAACGGCACCTCAGATTAATGCCACACAGAGTTCCAGTAGCAGACACATCTCTACATCAGCTGTTCAGAGCAGACTGTGTGAATCAGGCCTTTATGGTCAAATAGCTGCTGAGAAACCACGACTAAGGAAAAGCAACAAGTAGAAGAGATTTGTTTGGGCCAAGAAACACAAGAAATGGATATTAGACCTGTGGACATCTGTGCTTTGGTCTGATGAGTCCAAATTTGAGCTCTTTGGTTCCACCTGTGTGACACAGAAACGGGGAAATGGATGATCTCTACATGCATGGCTCCCATCATGAAGCATGGAGGAGGAGGAATGTTATTATGATGGTGCTTTGCTGGTGACACTGTTGACACACTGTGCCTTCAACATTGAAGGCACACTGAACCATCATAGCTACCACAGCATCCTGACCAAGAAGAAGAGTGATGGAGTGCTGCGCCACATAGCCTGGCCTCCCGTCACCAGACCTAATTCCAGTGGAGATGGTTTGGGATGAGATGGACTGCAGAGTGAAGGCAAAAGGGCCAACAGGTGCTCAGCATCTCTGGGAACTCCTTCAAGACTGTTGGAAACCATTTCAGGTGACGACCTCATGAAGCTCATCGAGAGAATGCCAAGAGCGTGCAAAGCAGTAGTCAAAGCAACAGGGCGGCTATTTTGAAGAATCTAAAATATAAAACATGTTTTTTCATGTTATTTCACACTTTTTGTTTAATACATACATATGTGTTCATTCATAGTTTTGATGCCTTCAGTTAGAATCTAAAATGTAAATAGTCATGATAGTCAAAAACAGAAAAAACATCATATTAAAAGGTGTAGCTCTCTCTTTATAGTTAACAAGACCAGAAAAGGCTCCAAAAAAAGAGTCCTTATCTGCTTGAATGCATTGCAAAATAGCAGAAAATCTATATGAAATAATCTGTATAATAATATATAATACACTTTTATTTTAAAAATGCGCTGCATTCAGAAGCATTTCGACAGTAACATTCCCAGAGTAACTGACAGAACATGGCAGCATTTCTAAATGGTAAATGGTCTGTATTTGTATAGCGCTTTACTTAGTCACTAAGGACCCCAAAGCACTTTACACATCCACCCATTCACACACACATTCACACACTGGTGATGGCAGCTACATTGTAGCCACAGCTGCCCTGGGGTGCACTGACAGAGGCGAGGCTGCCGGACACTGGCGCCACCGGGCCCTCTGACCACCACCAGCAGGCAACGGGTGAAGTGTCTTGCCCAAGGACACAACGACCGAGACTGTCAATTCAATTCAATTCAATTCAATTTTATTTATATAGCGCCAAATCACAACAAAAGTCGCCTCAAGGCGCTTCATAGATACAGAGAAAAACCCAACAATCATATGACCCCCTATGAGCAGCACTTTGGCGACAGTTGGAAGGAAAAACTCCCTTTTAACAGGAAGAAACCTCCAGCAGAACCAGGCTCAGGGAGGGGCGGGGCCATCTGCTGCGACCGGTTGGGGTGAGAGAAGGATGACAGGATAAAGACATGCTGTGGAAGAGAGACAGAGGTTAATAACAGATATGATTCAATGCAGAGAGGTCTGTTAACACATAGTGAGTGAGAAAGGTGACTGGAAAGGAAAAACTCAATGCATCATGGGAATCCCCCGGCAGCCTACGTCTATTGCAGCATAACTAAGGGAGGATTCAGGGTCACCTGGTCCAGCCCTAACTATATGCTTTAGCAAAAAGGAAAGTTTGAAGCCTAATCTTAAAAGTAGAGATAGTGTCTGTCTCCTGAATCCAAACTGGAAGCTGGTTCCACAGAAGAGGGGCCTGAAAACTGAAGGCTCTGCCTCCCATTCTACTTTTAAATACTCTAGGAACAACAAGTAGGCCTGCAGAGCGAGAGCGAAGTGCTCTAATAGGGTGATATGGTACTACAAGGTCATTAAGATAAGATGGGGCCTGATTATTTAAGACCTTGTATGAGAGGAGCAGGATTTTGAATTCTGGATTTAACAGGAAGCCAAAACAGGAGAAATCTGCTCTCTCTTTCTAGTCCCTGTCAGGACTCTTGCTGCAGCATTTTGGATTAGCTGAAGGCTTTTCAGGGAGTTTTTAGGACATCCTGATAATAATGAATTACAGTCGTCCAGCCTGGAAGTAATAAATGCATAAACTAGTTTTTCAGCGTCACTCTGAGACAGGATATTTCTAACTTTAGAGATGTTGCACAAATGGAAGAACGCAGTCTTACATATTTGTTTAATATGTGCATTGAAGGACATGTCCTGGTCAAAAATGACTCCAAGGTTCCTCACAGCATTACTGGAGGCCAAGGTAATGCCATCCAGAGTAAGAATCTGGTTAGATACCATATTTCTAAGCTTTTCAGGGCCGAGTACAATAACCTCAGTTTTATCTGAATTAAGAAGCAGAAAGTTAGCGGCCATCCAGGTCTTTATGTCTTTAAGATATTCCTGCAGTTTAACTCATTGGTGTGTGTTATCTGGCTTCATGGACAGATAGAGCTGGGTGTCATCTGCATAGCAGTGTAAATGTATGCTATGTCTTCTAATGATGCTGCCTAAGGGAAGCATGTATAATGTAAACAGAATTGGTCCTAGCACTGAACCCTGTGGAACTCCATAATTAACCTCAGTGTGTGAAGAGGACTCTCCATTTACATGCACAAACTGGAGTCTATTAGATAGATATGATACAAACCACTGCAGCACAGTACCTGTAATACCTACAGCATGTTCTAATCGCTCTAATAGGATATTATGGTCGACAGTATCGAACGCTGCACTGAGGTCTAGCAGGACAAGCACAGAGATGAGTCCACTGTCAGAGGCCATAAGAAGATCATTTGTAACCTTCACTAAAGCTGTTTCTGTGCTGTGATGAGCTCTGAAACCTGACTGAAACTCTTCAAATAAACCTCTGCAGATGATCTGTTAGCTGTTTGACAACTACTCTTTCAAGGATGTTTGATATGAAAGGAAGGTTGGAGGTTGGCCTATAATTAGCTAAGACTGCTGGGTCTAGAGATGGCTGTCGGAGCCGGGGCTCAAACCGGCAACCTTCCGATTACAAGGCGAACTCCCAAATCTTGAGCCACGATCGCCCAACATTTCTACATACTGTTCTGTTGAAATTTCATCCTCAGGTTATTTAATTCAGTTTTTTTTTTTGTACAGCACCAAATCACAACAGCAGTAGATTTATCTTGTAAGGTAAAGACCTTACAAACGTACAAAGATTCATCAGTATTTGTTTCAGATAAAAGGTTTTGGTGCCTGTTCTTTATACTTGGTTCTACCTTGTGTGCTTTCACTGTGAGAATTCACAATCTTTTGTGCCAAACCAGGTATTTAGGCACCATCTTGGGTTCTTCAGTCATTTCTACCACAGTACTGGGAGATGACCAACCAGTTAGCATGGCAGTTCGCTTCCAGCTCCAACATAGAGTACAGGTCAACAAAATCTCTCTATTTTCTGCTAACTGTACATGTCTACCATTTTTTATAACTATGTTCATATTTCTCATATGTTCTACAGAATCCAGATGGTACTGTGTATGATCCCGTGTGTGCCTTCTGGGATTTTAATCTAACGTAAGTAAAAATTACAGTTTTTTTTTAAGGATTTGTATTTTGAATTTCTTTAAATTCCCCATAAAACCAGAATAAATGTAATTTTTTAATCAAAAATGGGGATGTACATATGTAAATTGTGTTTGTTGAATAAATTGTGTCTTATTAGCCCAGACGCTGGTGGGTGGTGGAATACCAAGGGCTGTGAAATAGTGTCCAAGCAGTATGGATATACTGTGTGCTACTGCAACCACACCACCAACTTTGCATTACTGCTGCAGGTGTATGAAGCCCAGGTAATATTCCTCTACTCAGCTGTCACGGCTGTGGTACTCTGGATTTTATTTGTGCTTTCATCTTCACTATGAGCTATTAATACAACATTTGCTCTGTGTGTGTGTGTGCGTGTGTGTGTGTGTGTGTGCGTGTGTGTGTGTGTGTGTGTGTGTGTGTGTGTCTGTAAATGTGTGTTACTGTGTCAGAGGAGCCCAGAGAATGAAAAAGCTCTGCAGGTGCTGACGTTCATTGGCTGTGGAGTGTCTCTGTGTGGCCTCCTCTTCACCTTCATCCTCTTCATCTCCGTGGGGTGAGTCACAAACGTCACAGAGTGCACTCTGTAAAGCATCAAGGGTGAAAAGCATTTCATATAACCCTGCTAGATTCCCATCAATAAATGGAGCGGAAAAAAGCAGAACATTGTGCTCTGTAGATGTGTGAACAGCATCGCAGTAAAACTTTTTTAATCCCGAGAACTGCTGTAAGAGCTTTGCTCACATATTTTTACTGTGTGTCCTTGCGTGTGTGTGTTTGTACAGTGTCCCTAAATCAGACCGCACAACTGTCCATAAGAACCTTATAGTTGCTCTGGGAGTGGCTGAGCTGCTGTTGATGTGCAGCAGTTGGGCTTCTGAAAACGAGGTGAGTCTTTGCATATAATTGAACACATCAAGTGTTTTAAAAATAAAAATACATGAAATTAAATCAAGCAATTTCTAAATCCTGAGAACTTTGTAACTTTATGTTCTTAATATTTACTGGCAAACCCAGCTGGGGTTTAAGGAAGAGCAAATGAATATCCCCCATTTAAAAACAAAGAAAAATCCTGTTTGGACACCCAAGTGGAAAATATCTGAATTTTTATAGGTCATTTAGAGCGATATCAGCATCAGTGTTGATCCTAATCCTACGCTATCAGAATGTGGATTTTGTAAAAAGCTTTTTGCTCTTAATAAATTGATAATTTATTATTAATTGTTTATTGATAATTGCTTTATCTGAAACATTTAAGTGTGAAGAATATGCAAATAACGAAGATTTTTTTCACTACATTTCATATTTAAATGAATAAAATGATGTTTGTCATGTGGTTATGTTTCAGTTTGTATTCCTTTTATGTCAGAGTCTAAAAGACTCAATCGCGGACTCAGAATGAAGTTTGGTGAACTTATTTACAGTGGCTGGAAACGGTGGGCTTGAGCTGAGAGACGTGGAACATGGATGCACATGTTGCAAACAAACAAACTGTGACAGGGTTAATTAGAAAGTCGATCTCAAATGTTCCGATGTAATTAGGAGAGAGTTTGCGGGATTCAGTCTGTACCTAAAACGCTTGCTGGAAAGCCAAACCTTTTGACCAGGTGAGTAACGCGGTTCAAGTGTCCTACCGCGATGCGCACATTGTTTATTCTGCTCTTTCGTCCAGAGCAGGGCTGTTTGTGTCGCCCTCCTGAGTTGCCAACACCTGCCGAGATGGTGTTAAACAGGTGGTACCAAACACTCACCTTCCACAGAGGGCAACAAGAATCACTGATAGCCTATCAATAGCGGGAGCCCAGTCGCTGAGGATGTCAGGGAGTTATGCGCATACTCGACCCAGGCCAACCTGGAGTTCCACCTGGGAACTCCAGGTGTATTGAAGAGAGGCCTGCAGCTCCTGATTTGTCCTCTGCACCTGACCATTAGTCTCTGGGTGAAATCTGGGCTCCCAGAATGGAGCAGAACTCTTTCCTCACCTGTGAGGCAAAGTGAGAGCCACAGTCTGACACGATGCAGCTGGAGCCCATCATCAGTCATTAGCTGGGCCATCTCCAGTGCGGATGGCACTTTGGGTGATAAAATGGGTTGTTTAGAAAAGTGGTCAACAGTAGTGAGGATAATTATGTTACCTGCTGAAGGAGGAAGGGCGGTGATGAAGTCCAGAGACATGTGGGTCCAATGCCCCCAGAGGAATCCTGCGGGCATGGAACTGGAAGCCTTACTTTGGACACACGCCTGACAAGCTGACACATACTCCCGGTCATCCTTTTTGAGGGAAGGCCACCAAAACAAACATTGCAGGAAAATTATCATGCAGTCCAAGTCTGGATAGCACGTGAACCTGGCCGCATGCCACTAATGGATGACCTGGGATCAAACTGAGGATGGGTCGTTACCTGGATCAGGGAACCTGGGACTCGCTCTCCCACATCAGAAATCCAGCGATACAGGCGGCGATAATATAGTGGTCTCCTCTGCAGAGGCATCCAAGGGCAAGAACTGACAGAAAAGGGCATCGGGTCTGACGTTCCAAGAGTCGGGTCTGTGAGTAAAAACACAGCTAACTGATCCGGAATTAAAACAGGACTACAACAGTTCAAAATCAGGACTACTGAGGACTTAACCAAGACAGAACCAGAATCAGAACTAGATGATAGCAGCACTAAAAATCATCATAGACCTGCACTACACTTATTTTTTAATTCTACCAAAGTACAATATTTAGATTGAGAAAAGTTTATATAATTATTTATCCTTGTTGTGCAAACAAGCCTGCAGAACTTAATAAATATAGAATTTGAAAAATAGTAAACCTAAAAAGAAACACTAGGTGCGAGAGGACCTATGATACGGTGATACTTCTGGTAAACAACCATTTGACTAACATGTGAGTCTCACCTGCTCTTGTTCATCTCTGTTCCTCTCTCTCCCTCTCTGTTCCTCTCTCTCCCTCTTTGTGCTGAAAATCATCAAATATACAGTTGAAACCAGATATTTACTCTTCAGATAAAAACACTTTTTTAATTGTAACATCAAATCAGACTAAATGTTAATTTTTTTTAGATTGATAAATATAAAAAACATGTTTGTTAACTTTATTCTGAGCCACACTTATGGAGCTCCACAGTTCTCTTCCTGGTGTTTTGTTGACATCTCTTGATGTTCCCATGTCACAGAAACAGGCTCTGTGTTTTGCCTTGTATGCATCCACAGCTGTGCCACCAGTTTACTCACATGGACTCTACGAACCTATCAGAAGCTTCTTCAGCTCAGAATGGAATCATCTGGAGTTTTCTTATTAATTAACAATAAACTTAGTGTACATGTACTCCTAAATTTGAAAGTGATAAAAACAGAAGCTCTGTCTCTCTTTATTCGGACATTTAACTAATTCGAAAGATATTTCAATATTTATTTACCCAAAACAAAACAAGTTTACTTTAAATTGATGTTGTACAGTAAAAAAAACTGTTCTTGTGTTTTCCATAAAGTGTAAATATCTGGTTTCAGCTGTGAATATACTGCTGTGTGTTGAAGTTCCTCTTGTTTTGCATAGAAATATACTGAACAACATACAAAACATAATATATAAAATAACATCTACCTGAGTTTTTCTTTGAAAGAAGCTCCTTATGTCCATTCTTGTATATCAGTGCATTACTGAAACGCTTTGTTTAGCCGTGGAGGGAAACAACTGAAAATATGAAATAAACACATGTAAGCTGAGACTCTCTAAAGAAACAGCTTTGTTGTTGTTCGGCTTTTCATTTCGCCATTTGTTGATTCACTTGAAGAGCGAGTAACGTAATATTGGTCAAGTGATCAGTTTGATATCAATCTTTCGTGATTCACCGTCATATTTACATTATTTGTACAGTACGAATGATTTGCTTTGGTACCTGGTCGAACTTCAGTTCTCCTCTGTCTGCCTGGCTGCGTTTCTCCAACAGCGCACTCGCAGGCAGCAGCTGCCCCGCCCCCTAGCTCAGTCGCTTACTGTCTGAGCTCGGATCATACCAATATCAGGGGGGATTCACGCACAGTCGTAAATTCCCACAGTGTGCACTATGTGCTTCGAATATTGTGTGTAGTTTTTGCTTTATACAGTTGTCAGCCAGGCATCTAACTATGAAAAAATTACACTCCAAAAGACCCCGGGCTTCTGACAAAACAACCCGGGCTTAAGCCCATTAAGCCACACCCCCGCTCCGCCCCTGGCTAATCATATGTGCGGGCCAGTTGATTACTACCTGGATCTGCCTGGATCTATTTATAGTCTGATCAGTGACTCAGCAGAGAAAGTGCACTGCAGTAAATGATATAAGTGCATGTTATGACTTCATGCTGTGAGTAGTCTGTGAGCATAGCAGAAATATACAGCCATGTGTCATTAGCACAATTTTTAAGTATAACCATTAACCAGTAATTAATGGCTATGTTTTATGAAAATCTGCAAAGACATGACCAACAAAATCGTTTTCATCCATGATTCAGGGAGGTAATTAACAATGCAGCTCAGCCCACAGCTCACCTTTGCTTTTGTATTCCTTAAATCCTGCAGACAGCATGCTTCCTGGTGACTGCACTACTTCATCTCTTATTCATGGCTTCTTTTTCCTGGATGCTGGTGGAGGGCTTGCTACTGTGGAGTAAAGTCGTGTCTGTCAATATCAGCGAGGACCGCAGGATGAAAGTCTACTATGCCATTGGCTGGGGTAAACTCTAATCTCACTGAAGCAGCTTGTCAAGTTTCAGTCTGGTTTATGACATTCAGAAAGAAACATTCATTCTAAAAACTTAATATCAGATTAGAAACTCAGAGTGTCGCCATTGAGTGAGTGGCAACAAGTCCAACAAGGATTAATTCCATTTCATCATCTTTAAATAAAATCTTTTCAAATCAACTTTACAATATCACAAAACTTTATAACAGTTAATTCTCAAATAAACTCCTGATAATGGCAGAAAGACTCTTCATCTTCCCAAATCTTCAAATATTTACTAGTTATGGGAAGTTTGGCTCTCTTCAGAGAGCCGGCTCTTGTGGCACGGCTCCCAAAGAAGAGCCGGCTCTTTTGGCTCCCAAATGGCTCTTAATTTGTTATCATCTGTAGCCTCATATTTTAGCTTTATTTGGCAAATATGAATGCTTTGTGTGTTGATAAACCCTTTTGCATTTAGCGTTTTTATGAGAAGCCTTATAATTGCCTAATTTAGTGTATTTGTTCTGTTTCAAAAGCAGGATTCTTACAAATCCACTGAACAGAAGCAGAACAAACTCAGCAGTCTGTCCTCAGTGCAGGCTGACATTCAGAAAACTCAGAAGCCTCAGCTTGGATGGGCTGATGTGATTTCTCCTCTTAGTATCTGCTTCTTTAAACTGCAGCCAGATGCTGCTTCATTTGCTGCTGTCAGTTATATGTATGTGTTTCTGCGATGCACTCGCACTCTCCTCCTCACCGCTGTCCTCGTCTCACTCACTGACTGAGGGGTAGTGACGCAATCCTGAAATATTTATACTTCCGTTACCAGCGTTTCATGTTTCAGGATCAATTCCTATATGAAAATGTAAATATCTATCTTGATTAAATTTGTTTTTAATCGTAAATATGACATCCAGACAAAAGTAAACTCTGCAATTAGCGGGATAGTCGGAAACACCCTGTTAATAGGAACTACAATCGCCTCCCGCCTCTCATTCATGTGCGTGCTACGCCTCCGCAAGAGTGGGAGCCAATGAGAAACCCGAGTCACAAAACATTAGAGCACAAAACGCACAGTCTTGACTTGTTCACAGATCATAGCTGCGTTTACGTTCAGCATAGAAGTGATGCTGTGTGTGATGGATGTGGGAAGACAGTTAATACAAAGAGCCGATGCTTTTGTGCACATCACTAATATTCACCAAAGTGGCCTTAATGATAGTAAAGTGTTCACTTTGTTGAGTGGGCTCAGTGTAGCATAAACAACATTTAGCAGCATAAATACAACAAGAATGGTCGTGTATGTTAAACAGACAGTTAGTTTTGGTTTGGTTGGCTCTCCTTACAAACTCACCTTTTGGGCTATTTGTGCATTATTTAAATGTAATAACTGCAAAGTCCGTCACAGTCTTTCAGCAGTCTGAATGACATTTTGACGAAATTTGTATTAACAACAAAAATAGGTACAGCTGCTTTAACAACAGTGTCAAATTATTCTGTCTATAAAGTGGTTCCTCAAAGGATACAGATAATCTAACCACAGAGAGAGTACACGTTTATTGTTTCTGTGCGTTCACAAATCCCTGACAAGGTCACTTTTAAAGCTACATTACGTAGTTCAGCTGCTACAAGAATAAGACAATGATTGGGAAGAAGACTGAGTTAACTAGCTTTACTTTGAGTCTAGAGAAGATGCTGCTACATTAAAAGTGTAAAATGTAGACGTCACTGTAGCACATAGTGGCCACTAAGTAGTTCTGCTTATGTTTCTTTGTCCAACTTTCATTCCTTTCAAACATGTGCTCATGTCTGCTGTCACTAGATACCACTACGGCACAGAAGTCATCCAACAACCAAACTGTGTTTTGATCTGTAGCTTGGCTCAGCTGGTACTGGTGGCCAGTGAAACTGTGAAAGATGTGCAGAAGCAGAATGATGGCGAGCCCTGATGTTGTCTAAAGCCACATGTTACACATGCTTACAGTAGTTAATCAGTCAAACTGCAGATGAACTCTTTTATATTCTAGACATGATTCCTACTAAATAGCAAACAAACCAAACAAAACAAGTTTCCTGCACCTGACTTTCAAACTTCCCAGATCCATCTGTGAGTCTGCGTGTTTTGTCATATGATGAGAAGTGAAGCACAAACAGTTTTCAGGTGTTCCTCTCATCTCTCCATGCAGATGTGCAGAGTTACCCTTCAGAGGAGACATTCAGTGGGACAGGCTTCATAGCGCTCCTCTGTTGAAGCAACGTCTTTAAACGTGTCGCCTCTGTGACACCAGCACAGCAAGGCTGGTATAGTTCAGCACGATAAACTAAAAACTACAAGTAAAAACAGAACTTTAGAAACAAAACTTTCATATTATGGAATTACAAAAGTAAATAATTTAAAATTAGAGGAAATATCTTTGGATTTGGTCTTTGTGTGAAGAACTGGCGTGAGAGAGCGTTGGCGCACATTGAGGATGAGACGTGACATCTGTTGTGTCTTTTATAACTTCTTATAAAATTTCCTTGAAAAATGCACACATTATAATAAAAATGATGTATTTAAAAACCGAACACTAACATACTAATAATGTAATATACCACACCAAACTGAGACAAAAATCCCAAAACCAATTTAATAAGCACAAAAAACTGTAAATGAAGTAAAAATATAGAACTATAACTATAACTCATAGTATTATTTGATATGCAGTTGTTCTGTTATTAAACTGTTTTCAGGTGTGCCTGTTCTGGTTGTTGGGGTAACCCTGGTGATATCCATGGACAAATACAAAGCAGACGATCATTGCTGGCTCAATGTGAAGACCGATACAATCTGGGCCTTTGTGGGACCTGTGATATTTGTCTTGACAGTATGTAATCTTATTTTTGCTGTATCTGTCCCTGATTTTCATTCTATTCAGTATCTTTATTGGCCAAGCAAACAAAATTTCATGTCGCACATTTTGTTCCAAATTTCATGAAAGTTTATAGATGGTAAATGGCCTGCATTTGTATAGCGCTTTTCTAGTCCTTAAGGACCCCAAAGCGCTTCACACTACATTCAGTCATCCACCCATTCACACACACATTCACACACTGGTGATGGCAGCTACATTGTAGCCACAGCCACCCTGGGGCGCACTGACAGAGGCGAGGCTGCCGGACACTGGCACCACCGGGCCCTCTGACCACCACCATCACCATGATGTAATAAATCTTAGACATAATCTGACAGAATGCTGTTGCCATAATTAAGCCAACAGTAACCACATAAGTAACTATCCTTATACTAAAAAATTAGAGATCATCTATTGTTACTAACAGAGTCGTTTTTAACAGTAGAAGGTTCAAGTGATGTGAGATTGAAAAGAAAGTTTACAAAAAATAACATTTTTATTTGTAGCCACTTATATCCTGATGAAGAGACTTTACACTTTGTCTTATGTGTCTGTTTGTGTGGTGTTTTTTATGTTTTTTAAGAATATTTAAATGTGTTACATATAAGTTCCCATTCTTTTCAATCACTTCATTTTATAAGGTTAAAACACCGCAATATTAGAGGAGAATATTATCATCCAAAAGATCAAATGATTCCCTATGAGACAGTGGGAAGGAAGAACCCGCTTTTAATGGGAAGACTTCAACAGATCCAGGCTCAGGGAGGGAAACACAGAGTCACCAAACCAAACACAAACTGGAGAGTAGACAAAAATGACATCACAATGCATCAACAAGGAGCTGCAAAGAACCTGCTACTCAAATGTGGGGGCAAAAAATGCAAATTTTATATTTTTAAAAGATTATTAAAAATGCTTTATGACAAAATGCATTTATTTGGTTTGCCTATTCATACGGTAAATTTTACTAATAGAAATACAAATATATAAACAAATACCTGGATGTCTTAATGAGAGTATCAGGTCATTCTGGATTTGTTGCAGAATCATAACAGTGAGTGTTTCCTTAATTTGTATATTCTGTTCCCTCCACCTGACAGAGGCGAGGAGCTGTGCAAACTGAAATCACGTACACTGCATTCACTGAATGCTGTTTGCTGTGATTTGATTTCCTGCAGCCTGAGCAGAAGGGGAATATCTCCCTCCTCCTCATGTGAGCTGGAGGCCAAGTGGTTCTGCAGTGGCACGTCTTGTGTTTGCCGGAGGCCGTGTTGATGCTGTTGTCCTCTGCCTGCAGGTCAATGCGGTTGTGCTGTGTCGGGTTGTCATGGTGACTGTTTCCAGCGCTCGTCGCCGTGCTAAGATGCTCAGTCCAAGCTCAGCATCAAAGATGCAAACCTATGACCTTACCTGGTGAGATACAATAAAGTTTGTAGCACTCTCTGTCACTCCCTCTCCTCCTGCTTTTTCTGTGCTCTCCTACGATTTTTTTTCTTCTGTTGTCTGGCCAAACTCGCTCTGCCTCTCTCTCTCTTCACACAGATACACACAAGCTTGCTATTTTCTTTTTGGTTGAGCAACCCATGATGAATAGAGACAGTGTGAGAGACGGGGAGTTTACTGTGGGAGTTGTAAGTGCTTATCAGCTTAACACCTGGGCCCTGCACAATTGTTTCTGTGTGCGTGCGTGCGTGCGTGCGTGCGTGTGCGTGCGTGCGTGCGGTTGCTACAACTTTGCTACAACTGTTATTCTTTAAAGCACTTTTCTTTAGAATTTCTCCTCACATTAAAGGACCGGATTGTTCCCTTCTCCTATTTAGCATTTCTGTTCCTATCAAGTCCTCTTAAAATTAGGATACCTGAAAAAATGAGTTCCCCACCAGGATTGGAAGAGGCACAGAGGAAGAGGACAGCCAAACGCTCTCTGTAGATGTCGTACAGTACGGTGTTTGTTCGTTTTATGTAACAGTCATTGTTGCCCTTAAAGTTGTGGCAGAAACAACAAAGTGTTGTTGTCCTGCTACACTAACTGTTAATTACATACATGTAAAAATGTATTAGTCTTCCAAATGCTGAGCAGCAAACACGACTTCCACCCAGTTCTGTTGCAGTGCTACAGTTAAACTTAGTAGCTCTGCTACGATATGCTTTTTTCTTTTCCTGTTAAAATGCAGATCTGTGGTGAGTTTTTGTTGTTTTTTACGTAAATATTATTTCAGACACAGTCGAGTTTTCATTTTCTGGACAAAATGAATCCAAACCATTTGATGTTTACCCCCTTAATATCCACTCTTTCATCATCGACCGGTTTAAGGTGTGTCTTTTGTTTTAGGCCCAAATAAACGTTACTTTTTTAAACCGTGCAAATATATTTCCCATTACATCCTATAAATGTTAGTTTTCTGCTTCCAATTAAGCAGATATTCTTTAAAAAGTGGTTAAGATGTTAAAATCATTACAGGTAGGGAAGAAATTATTATTTAATGCACATCTACATGTACCTGTAGATATTTTATATGTAGAATGTGTGGGCATTCTTCAGTAATGTGCTTGTCAGAGGATAATGCACAGGTCAAAATATTACAATTAGAAAGTCTTGCTGTCTGAAGGAGAAACTGGGATCTCACATATTTTACCTGATGATAATTTCAGATTCAGGTAAACAAAATGCTTCAACCCAGCATCAAGCAGCTCTCTTCCTTTTTATCTCAGCCCAAAGCTGTTTCAGTCTGTTTGTGAGGGAACGAAGAGACAGCGAGAGCGAGAGGGGTGTTACGTCAATTGAAGAGATTAGAAGGAAAACGACTTTCAAAAATAAAAGGGAAGAGAGTGTTGGCTTTGTCCTTGCAGACACAGTGTAGTCTGAAAACTCAATCTCTCTACCCAGGTGCAGCAGTGTGACAACAATAGTGGTTTGAACAAAGGCAACCTCTTCTGCCTTGCCCCATGAAATGGTTATTGGCCGTATAAGCACCGGGATCATTGAAAGAAAGATTGCAAAGGAACAGGAGCATGACTGTGGTAGGCGGTAAAATCTTTAGCTATGGAGAGATCTTTGATGAGAATTCAAGGAGGAAATATCTGAGAAGAAAATGTCATCAAAATAACTTGAAAACTCCGCTCTGCTTGTTCCTTCTGTCTGTCCTCAAGTTTTATAAAAGGGTTAACAAAGAGAAAGAAAAGTACTCAGGAATCAACACAAGGTGAATTTTCTTTCATAGGTGTGAGACCTCGAGCTCATCTTTGCACACACCCGGTGTTCATGGATGTTTCATGTACATGTGTGCTTGCAGGGCTGTGACCCGTCCAGTTCTGATCCTGCTGCCTGTCCTGGGTCTGACCTGGCTGTGTGGCGTGCTTGTCCATCTGTCTGTGGTAGTTGCCTATATTTTCATTGCTCTCAACTCCTTCCAGGTAAGCAAAGCCCCAGCTCTTTGCATATTGCTGTAATATTAGTGGTTACTTGCAAAAGGAAACAAAACAGCAGCTGAATTGTGTTCATTTAGACCAGGGCTGCCCAATCCCAGTCCTCGAGAGCTACTATCCTGCAGCTTTTAGATGCATCCCTACTCCAACACAGCTGAATCAAATGGTTTGATTACCTCTTCAGCATGCCATCGTGTTTGGCAAAGGCCTGATAACAAGCCATTCATTTGATTCAGCTGTGTTGGAGTAGGGATGCATCTAAAAGCTGCAGGATAGTAGCTCTCGAGGACTGGGATTGGGCAGCCCTGATTTAGACAATGTGTCGATGTGATATATAATCTTTCTTCTTCATTTACTCAGAGAGGAGAATTCAAATTACATCATTCATTTAGACTTTTGATGCCAAAAGCCACACTTCTGGCTTTATGACGTGCACATGTCATCTACAGGAGAGGCTCTTAAATGAGTAAATGGCATACAGAAACATATAATACACAAGCTCAGCGTGATGAAACATTAATAAAACACACCACAGAGGTGTTTGGACCAAACAGCACAGAGGACTCCCTGAAGGTAACTGCCCAATGAGATGCTCTCAGATAACCGCATACTTCAAATGATACAACAAAGAGACAATAACAAGTATTGGTTGTTTTGTATGGTTAGAAAGCAGAGGTGTAACTGTAGACTGTCTTGTGAAAAGTAACATTTGTGTTTTATTAATCATAATTACTGCAACATTACAGTTGCTTATGTATTGGGGGTTATCTACCAACTGGAATGTCAGTGCTTTGAACCTCGGCTTTTCAAGGGAACAATTCTATACTGAGAGTAGCTCCAGGTGCATCAGTCAGTGAGTGGGTGTGATTCAAAAAATTTAAAAAGTGCATAGAATAAAGTGCAATATGGATGTGTTCGTGAATTGGTGAATGTGTTGTGTAGCGTGGAAAGTCTTTGAACACCCAATAAATGTTTAAGAATCTCCCATTGGCTCATTCGGGCGGCCTTTTCACTTGAATGGGTTGAATTAGGTATTCAAGCAATCAATTACTTGGTTACTTTTGTCAAAAAGGTTTATTGTTAAAATGATGAAATGTATTAAAAAAGGTTTAAAGCATTTTGCACTTTTGTTGTAAAGAGGGAAACAAAGAACCCCAGCCTCTTCCAGTGGTTCAGTCTTCCTCCACCTTCTTGGTTAGCAGCTGCATAGTGAAGTGTATCCAGTGCTGTGATGTTGTGACGATACATGTTAGTGTAACCAGCACAACAGCGGAGAATACCAGAGGTGTGGACTCGAGTCACATGACTTGGACTCGAGTCAGACTCGAGTCATTAATTTTATGACTTTAGACTTGACTTGAAAAAATGTTCTAAGACTTGTGACTTGACTTGGACTTTTACACCAATGACCTGGGACTTGAATTGGACTTGAACCGGTTTACTTGAAAAGACTTGATATTTTACCCCAAATATAAAATTTAACATGCATATTATATAGAGATTGAAAATGTGACGTCATTCAGGGGTAAAACCGCAAAGGATTCTGGGAACTCGTGGCAAGCGGTACTAGCGCACGCAGGCTTTTAATTGAAATCAGTTACACAGCGATAAAAAGAAACACAAAAATGTCAAGAATGGGGATGATCGTGGCTCAAGAGTTGGGAGTTCGCCTTGTAATCGGAAGGTTGCCGGTTTGAGCCCCGGCTTGGACAGTCTCGGTCGTTGTGTCCTTGGGCAAGACACTTCACCCGTTGCCTACTGGTGGTGGTCAGAGGGCCCGGTGGCGCCAGTGTCCGGCAGCCTCGCCTCTGTCAGTGCGCCCCAGGGCACCTGTGGCTACAATGTAGCTGCCATCACCAGTGTGTGAATGTGTGCGTGAATGGGTGGATGACTGGATATGTAAAGCGCTTTGGGGTCCTTAGGGACTAGAAAAGCGCTATATAAATACAGGCCATTTACCATTTACCAAGAAGCTGTTGTATTATTAACTGCAATAGCCGGTCGCATGACAGCCACGGGAAGCCGACGGGTAAAGAGATCGGTTGTTATCGGATTACGTCGTTGAAGAGAAATTGTTCGAGCCATGTTTCCGAAGTAACAAAGAGGCGACGGATGGCCTGGATTGCAGCCATTCAAAGACCAAATATAACGTCCCAGAACACTCCAGCTCACAGGTTAGTCTGCTCCAAGCATTTACACGAAGGTCAGTCTGCTGTTGTAGTTAATACGTCATTTTCATAACATAATTGGTGATATAGGTTACAAGCAAGTCTGGCGCTGAACAGAAATTGTCGCGCTATGCTCCTTTATTTATTGTGCATAAATAGTGAATTGTCCTGACACAATATTGCGTTTCGCTTCTGTTATTATGGTACATTGACAAAAACATATACTTTTATTCACAGGATAAAACAGGTTTGTATCACTAATTGTCCAGTACGATTACAGCATACAATATTATTGTCACTGCTACATTTCTGTAATGAACCAGAAATTATTTCCACTGCTAATTAATTACCGTTGAGCTCAAAGGTCCTATTAATAAACGGTTAAGGAATGTGTATTTATGACGACGATTTGTGAGACTGGTAAACTTATGATACGTACGATGGTCTTTCGTTCTACACGGTGCATTTCAAGGTCCTGCACCCATCCGTCGGTAAACTGTACCTGGGCTTGTTGCAGTGACCTGAAGTTACTAAACTTCATGAGTGTGTGCACTCACTCCAAGAGCCGTATGATTATAAATATGCATATAAATATGCTACGATGAGATAGCTGACTTCATCTAACTAGCAAATGTTGTCCAGGCTACGTTGGTGATGCAGTTTTTTTTAAATGTGTATGATATTTTTGTCATGCGATTTTAAAGCTGGTCCTACAACTGCATCCAAGAATAACATGCAGCTTATCTCAGAACTGTCGGTGAAAATTATTCTTGGAGCTAGGTTTAATTGAGCTGCATTTTAAAGAGGTGCAATTTCACAATTTGTGTATATTTTCTAAGTTCACTATTTTGTCATGTGTTGAGAAAAACACAGATTTAAAAATTACATGGTCTAATATTTACATTTAGCATAACTGCAACATTATTTTTTCGTTTTTTTTTTTTAAAGACTCGAAAGGACTTGAAATTCAAAGTTTCAGACTTGTGACTTGACTCGGACTTTTACACCAGTGACTTGAGACTCGACTCTGACTTGCCTGACATTACTTGAGACTTGACTTGAGACTTGAGGATAAAGACTTGAGACTTACTTGAGACTTGCAAAACAATGACTTGGTCCCACCTCTGGAGAATACCACCTCTATTAAAATTCAGTACAGTAGTGGTGTATAAACACACAGAGCCTGAAAAGTGATGAGTGAAGAAGAAATGCTCAGTGCATCATGGGAAGCCTCTCAGAAGTCTATTGCACCACACCAGGGGATTCAGTTTCACTTCAATTATAAGCTTGATCAAAAAGACTCATTTTAATCCTAAAGTTCAAATCCAATTCAACTCAATTCAATTCACTTGTATTCATGAACAATAATACAACTATAATTCAAACTGGGGGCTGGTTCCATAGTAGAGGGGCCTGATAGCTGAAGCCTCTCATTGTACTTTAGGAAACTGTAGGAAGCACATGTAAGCCTGCAGTGTTCTGCATGAAGTGAAGGAGTTTTAGGGCGATTGTCAGGTTTGATGATAAATGAGAACGCCACATGCAGACTCATAAGCAGGCGGGGATCTAATGAGAATAACCTTCTATTGAAGGCGGGACTGAAATCCAGGCGATAACATGATTACTGCAGACATGTCTGAATAAATAAAGCTGGATATGATCTGCATAGCAATGACAATGTATGCCATCTTTTTAACACTACTCCCAAAGACAGCATACGTATGTAATGTCAGAAGTATTGTGTAATGTGAAATCACATTACAATCACATTATTGATACAGTGATGTCCTTATACGTACATTCTTCAGTCATTTAGACAATAACCTAACACACAGTTTGTAGCAATAAAAAGCAGTACGGCATTAAAACTGACTGTATGCCAACCAAAGCCAACAAGTACCTGCAACAGAGATGAGCAATCAGGCTGCCTTTCAGTTCAAGCCAATTCATGACTCAACA